>NC_133284.1:44195741-44541740 GCF_005239225.2 Populus alba | reverse complement strand
CTAGTTTTTAAAAATTTTAAGATAAATGATTTGTTATGTTAAAGAAAAGATATTATTATCTATATAAAACATTCCACTTACGATAAGTTGCATTGCTATTTATTTATCTTTTAATTCTAATAATTTGTGTGCCTAATCTACTAGTTATTTATTCTACATAGTTGATGATTGGATCAACTATAATGATTTAAATCCTGGGTGGATGAGTTGGGTTCAAGCCTATCTATAATATAATAAAATCAGTCACGTGGGATTTGCCATCTCTTTAAGTCTAAATTTTGTAATTATTTGATAAAATTGATATAAATACAATTATTTACCCTTGTCAAAAAATCATAACATGTGATTCATGCATGCCAATGAATAATTAGGTCGGCCTTTATTGGGCTCATTTGAACCCAGCCTAAAAAATATTAACGAGTTGTCGCTAATAAACATTTTGTTTATCACAAACATTGGCTTATGGATAATGACTTGTTCATATTTATTTATCTCTATAAAATCAAGGCTCACTTGCAATTTTTGCTAAATGAGATTTTTTTTTACACTAGTCTTAAATATTCAAGTAGTAACTATTATGGTTTAATCTATTTTGAGGAATAGATCTTAGTGACAACACAAAACACTTTGGATTTACTGAGGAAAATTAATATCCTTGATTGACACTTTAGATGTCCATCAATCAATATTAGATTTAAAAGCTTAAAATTTGGAAAGCATGATAAGTTTTAAAACAAGAGATACTGATATATTACTCTTCATTAACATTTAAGATAATAGCTTGTTACAAGTTTATTTATCTCAAACAATATGAGTGAATGATAAAATATGTATTTTTTGATGTGGTATTTAAAAAGAAAAAGTTTTTAAAACGTGTTTTGGAATGTCGACCTATAAGGGCTTTTTAATATGGATTGAACCCTTAGTGAGTTTTATAAACATATTCTAAAACTCAACGCAAATGCATGTATGAGTGTGGATATTATAATTTTATGTAAAAAAAAATAATTGTGCATAAATAACACAAAGAAATAACAAGAACATTAAAAATGAGCAAGATGCAAATTATAAAAGATTCGATCTAGATGCATAAAAACCAAAAAGACTTGAAAACACTTTGAAACACATTCATGATGTATATTTAATATACAAAACACATCAATGTTAGAAAATTAAAACACAGAAAAAATTCAAATGTCCACACATAAGTAATCCATCTCAAAATTTGATCAATCTAAAAAATTTCATCACAATACAACATCCAAATCAACCATAAATCAAAATAATTAATAATAAAAATATTTAAAGTTAAGAATAGAACTTTTGGAGTGGATAAGGGGTGTCAAAAGAGATTCAAACAGTATGTGAAAGTGGCAAAACAATGTTAAAAATTTGACAGTGTGACTCAGATTATGTCATATCGTTCATCTAAATCTTAAGAAGAGGAGGAGTGTAGTCTAATCCATGAGATGCCCCTCCTTTTTTTTCTAATATTGGTGGTGGTGTAAGTCATCGTCAGTGGTGGAAGGAGATTTGGTTATTCAAAGTTTGCCCCTTTTTTGTACTTGATGTTGTCTTTATTGGGCAACCTTGCTTCCAATGCTTAGTTTAGCTTTATAGTGGAGATGGGAGGCGCATGGCCTACCTAGCAGGTTGCGCCACTCCCTGACCTTCCTCTTGGTGGTAGCGGTGTAAACCATCATCATCGATGAGAGGAGATCAAGTAATTTAAAAGTCTGGTTGTACGTGCTCTTTTTTTTCTTTATTTTTTTTTTATCTTTTTTTTCTCTTCTAGTTTCTTTTTTTATTTATAGCCATCATAGGTTGTTATGCTGCTAGGGATGTCATGGAGGAGCTTATAATGGCAGGTGAAAAGTGTAAGTGGCTAAAGTTGGTAGAGAGGAGAGATGAAAGGGATAATTTCTCTCTTCCTTTTGTTCTTCTATGCTTCTTTTTTTTTTCTCTAAATTTCCAGCGCACTCTCTCTATTTATCTCTCTTGCTCAATCTCTATTTTGATTTTTTATTTTTCTCTTCAATGATAGCTAAGGTTTTGTGATCAAAAGGGAAAGAGGAAGATATAAAAGCTAGGTTTTTTTGGTAGATTGGTTTTTAGTGTGAGAGACTAGGTTCTCTCTTTTCTTTCTCTTTCTTATTATCTTTTTCTCTTTATCTCTTGGTGGCTAAGGTTTTTTGTGGAAGAAATAAGGTTAGAGATTTTTTTTATAGAAGAGATAAGGTTCTTTTATGTGATGGCTCTCTCTTTCTCTATAATTCACTCATCTATTTATAATCCACAAATTTTATCATCTTTGCTTTTTAGTTACTTAGTCCCTAAGTAACTCAATTTTATTTTGGTCCCTCATTTTTTTTATTTTTCACTTTAGCACTTTGTTCAATTTTACCCTCTATTTTGACTTTTTTTTCTCAATTTGTTTTTTAAAAAAAAAAACAACATTAATATCAGTTTAATAATAATAATAATAATAATAAGTAATCAAGAGTTGTAAAACAGACACGTTAATGGCCAAAAATACATCGAAAGCATACTTTTTTAATTTTGATTTCTTAAAAAACCTTGAAAATTTTGAAAATGAGTGCAAATATGTTAAAAATATTTTTTTTTATTTCTCGAGAAGATATCAACAAGAAAAATAGTTAAAAAATTTCAAAATGGACGTGTGAATAGTCGAAATGCATCAAAAACCTTTTTTATTTTTTTTGCTTTTTTATTTTTGAAAAATATTAAGAGTAAAAAATTAGGTTATGACACATATTATCTTATTTTTATTTTTATAATCGTTCCTAATTTTAAAAAGAATCCTTTACATAAAATATTTCATCACTTTTCTATTCATGCCTCTATTCTTAATTTCTATTCACATATGTATAATTAAAAAAATAGTAAAATTATATAAGATTTTAGTAAATCAAAAAGTAATAAAATTAATGTAAAAATTCAAAAAATTATTAAAATTATAACTTAGTTATTTTATTATAAGGGACCACCGGTTATTGTCTTATATTATCTTTGGATTCTTTAGATTTAAGAATTTATGTTTTTTGACAAGCTCTACTAATATTGAAAAAGGACTCAAATAATAAAAAGTTAATATAAGATTTTTATCCATGCCTATATTTTGAATATTTTCCTCACATACAATAAAAATTAAATTCATTAAAATAAAAATAATTCAAAAAATTAAATGTGAATATTCTGGTTAAAAGTTAACGAAGCCTTAAATAAAACTTTTAATCAAATCATAAACCTTGTTCATTTGTATTAAATGTGAATTTTATTTGAAAAAATGACTCTTTGAATAAAAGGAATTAACAAATGTTGTAATTTTAATAGAAATTTAGAAGAAGATATTTTAATTTTATTTATATATATATAAATACAAGGCCTAGTGTTTTATCAAGTTTTATTTTCTTTGAAGTTTTTTATAGTTTTCAATTATAAGTAATTAAAATTAAAAAAATAAAAAAATTCATATCATATTTATCATATTATTATGTTTATATTTAATTATTTTTATTTATATCATATAATCAAAGTAACTTTACTTTTAAATAAAAATGATAAGATATTTTTTTTTATTGAAATGACTATTTGTGTGTGTTGTAAAAAAATAATGATACTTTCTTTCCATATGTATGTTTTTTTTAGATGTACAACATCCTTAAAAAATGATATGATATTAAAAATGTTGTTTTAACTTTTACCTATGTTTTATAAGTAATTATATGGAATTTTTCAAATGTAATATATTAGAGGTTTTTATCATTAATATATAGGTCTTTGTATTTTTAATTATTAACTATTAAACCAATTCTTTAAAAAATATTAAATAAATAGTTTAATTATTAAAAAATTTATTTTCACTATGGAGTGACTACAATAAAGATCCAATAAAGATCTTCTAAAGATGAAAACAGAAAATTCAAAAATTAGTGGCCACCAATTTGACTTGCCAAAAAAATATTAAGAAAAAAATAAACATTTTTGTCAAGAGATTAGAAAGGTGCCCAACCATGATAAGATAATCCTCGACACATACCAAACTTCAAGAATGTTGGGCTTAATTTTGAGATTTTCAAAAATTTTAGGGGAATATTGAAATTAATTTTGAAATCTATATTCAAAGAAGTTATTTAATTATTATAGGTGCATGTATAATTATTAAAGATGTCATTATCTTTTAATTCTCTAAAATTATGCCTACAATATTATAAGTACATGTATTGAAAGAATTATAATCTTAGTTTAAATCAATTGAACTTTCTCTCTTAAAGGAGTAATATGATATAAATAAGTTATGTACTTTCCCTCTTATATAATCTGTGTCTCAGTATGTTTCCACCATATTTTTGTTAGTACATACTCTTCTTTTTTTCTTTTTTCTTTTCTAACAAAATGGTACTAGAGCCTCAATCAAGTTCCAGCACTAACAACATAAAAAACCCGACAATGACTAATAAAAAATTAAATACTTGTGAATTTTATAAAAAATTATCCTCTAAATATTTTTAGAAGTTCTCAATAATATTATTTTGTAACAGAGCAAAAAATAAATAAGAACGAGATAATCTTATAAAGATAAAAATAAAAATAATTTTTAAGCTTAACTACAAACAAATCAAACATTGAAGGACAAACTAAAAAAAAAAAAGGAAT
The DNA here is from genome assembly GCF_005239225.2 of Populus alba. Lineage (NCBI taxonomy): Eukaryota > Viridiplantae > Streptophyta > Magnoliopsida > Malpighiales > Salicaceae > Populus > Populus alba. Next base: position 44,537,063 of record NC_133284.1, on the reverse strand, counting down.
GACAAAAAACAAATCTAATCAACATGCCAAAATCACAGTCCAATCATAAGACCGAGATAATCCGATACAAAAACAATTGAATAAGATAATTAATGTCAACTTTCAAACAACTAAATGATGTAAGGTGAAATTAAAACAAAAAAAAAATTAAAAAAATATAAAAAAACTTGAGTCAACCTAAGTTAACTCAACTAACTCGCGACCTAAGACATAAGATTGAAATAACTCCATAGAAAGAAAAACAAAGAAAATCATGAAACTCAAAGCCCAATAATCTAGTGTCGAAGAATGAAAATAAAAAAAAAAATTTAAAAAGACCTAAAAAGACTGAAATCAAATCGGGCTAATTTTCAAAACTCATGACCGAGTAATGAAACCAAAATTACCACATAGAAGAAAAATATGAGAAAATCACGAAGTAAAATTTTCAATCATCCACATATTGAGGGATCATATTGAAAAAAAAAAATCAATTAAGAAAAGAATAAAAAAACTAAAAAAAAAATTGCAATGAAAAAAATGAGGACCAAATTTAGTATAAAAATTAAATGAAGTAAATAATGAGGGATGAAATTAAAAAAATAAAATACATCAAGAAAATGATTAAAAAAATAGTAATCAAAAGAATGAGGACCAAATTGAATACAAAAATTAAATGAAATCAAATGTTAAGGGATGAGATTGAAAATAAAATTAACTTCAAAAGGCATTAAAAGCAAAACAATCAAAAAAATAAAGATTGAAATTGATACAAATACAAAATGATAATACACATTTATGAAAGGTCGAACACAAAATCCAAGGCAAGGAGAGAGAAAATATAAAGAAAAAAAAAAAGAATTGTCGGAGCCATATTGTTGGTCTTTCATCAACATGCATCTCACCACCTAAAAAAGCTTGGTTTACAATTCTAATTTGTCATTGTAGAAGTTAGCGTTTGGTAATTGGGAGACACTGCATACATCATCCGCTTTTAGTTTATAAATAATACTTTATTATTATTAAAATATTAAATTACTTCTTAATCAATTTGATTATAACTAAAAAAATTCAGGATGAAAATATCATTGGATGCCAACTTTAAAAAATTTGATGATAAAGATAATTTAGTCATTTTATTTTATTTTAAAAAGTAAAAATTAAAAAAAAACCTAGATAATAATTTAATTTTTTAAGGATAATTTAGTTATTTCTTTATTCTTAAAAATATTAAAAAACTGAATGATAATCAATAAACCTTGTAAATAGATTGTATTATCTCGTTAACCAATTTAATGATTTTATCTTAAAATAATTATTACATTATTTATAATGAAAGACTAATCACTTTTAGTTTTATTGGTTTTATTTACACATCATCGCAACAAAATTCAAGCCCTCGTTTAATGGATATAGATAGATGCTACCAAGTAACAGTAACATGGTGGAGTTGAGGTCGGCCACTATCAATAGGATGGCAATTTTAATTTTTAATTGTTGCAAGCTTTTTGCAAAGTCTTTATTGGTATTAATATAATTTCTACTCTTTATCCGACCATAAAAAAATTAATAATTAATTAAATAACTTTTGTATTTTATAATTGATCTTATACATAATTACATTTCAAACCTTAATTTTATATAAACTAAAATAACATAGTTCTAAATCTATTTTTTTAAAAGAAAAACTATAATTAAAAAATATTTTATTTATTTATTTTTAAACTACAAGATAACAAACGCATACAGCATACCAGCTTTACACAATAGAAAACTACTATAGTAAAGAGATATAGGACTATAAAGCATAGTTTTGAAACCCGATCGAGCTCGATAGATCAACCCGGAACTCAGCTAATTCAGGGCTGGAATTGGGCTGGGTTGGAAAAAAAACAGAGAAAGAAAAAATCCGGCATGACCCTGTGAGTTAACCTGACGACCTGGTTGACTTGGCAAAACCCAATCAAAAATCCGGTTGCAACCCTTTTTTTTTTTACTAAAATGATATCGTTTTAAATTTATTTTAAAAAAATTGACCTAAATAACCCGGTCAAAACCCAAGCCCTGAACCAGACCAATTACCAGACCGAATCTAAAAATTATCCTGCGATGTGAACAATAGAAGACCCCAGTACATTGATTGAAAAAAAAAATCAGATTTAAAAAAGTTATATTCAAGTATTCAACAGAATAAAAAAAGGGGGGAATTTTCTATAAAAGAATTTACAAGGAGATTGTCACTCGCAGGGAAGCTACCGTAAAGTTGTCTAATACTTGTTTTAAAAATTGCTTTTGAAAGTAAAGTATGCACTTACATTTGCTCCCAAAAACAAAACTTGGACATCGCTGTTAATTGCTCCGGTCATATATTGAGTTGAAGGTCATGGTAGCATATGAAGTGGCCATTCTTGATGAAGAAGATGAACCTTCGAGCTTGCTTGAATTTGGAGATGATTTCTTCGTTTCCCACTTGTCATTCTGTTCTCTGTCTTTCTGCTTTTTGTCACCTTTGAAACCCCTGAATTCAGACAGCAAGCCAGGCTTTGATATCTTGTCATTCACATCCATCTCACCCATTAACATCGAGACAACATTAGACATCAAGGGACGCAACTTTGACACTTCCTGGGTGCAAAGAAGACCTATCTTCAGGTACTTGCAAGCCTCTTCAGCATCATAATCCCTTCCCAACGATGTGTCCACCAAGTTAACCAGCTCCCCTTTCTCATAAAATACCCATACCTGCAGATTGCATCTTTACTTGACAAGATCTCTATGTGAACAAATTCAGAGGACAACTACTTTGAAATCCGTTAAGACTTGATTGGAGAAAATGAAACAAGATTATTGCACAGTTTATGCTCATAAGCTGTTGATTAACTGAAAGGATCGCTAAACCTTCATAAGGAATCGGGAACAAAGGATTATGAAACTAGAGCATGACAGTAAGTGAAAGACCAGTGCTTCATAAGAACTATTGACTGTATACTGACTCCCTAAAATACCACAAAGCTCAAAGGTCAAGAAGCAGAATTGTAGGTTGAAGATGGGAGTGATGTTTCTACTTTGAAATGGGTAATGGATCCACCCAACATGGAACAAGAATGAGCAATTATTCTAGAGTGTTTTGCTGGCTGATACTTTAAGTTATTCTGCAAAGATCAGTTGCAGTGTTATTCTAAAGAAAAATGCAGAAGATGAGATTTAGTTCATAACATGAAATCAACAGAAAATGGAAATCAATGTAGCCACTCCCAGCTAGTTTGGAAACATGGCCTGGTTGATTTGAATTTTATACCCAGAATATCAGAGATGCAAATGCAGCCTACAAAGAAATATCACTTCAGGAAAATAAAGCATCACAAAAATAAATTTTAGATGCAGGAATCAAGAACCTGGTTTACAAGTCTACATGTTTTTCGAACTCTCAAGGAAAGAATCCCTGCTTTTAGTTAAAGAGAATCATCTTTCATGCTCTATTAAAAACAAAATCTGAATTTTCTTTAATAGCATTAAGACAAATTTGCAGTGAGTTTCAGAAGGCCCCATACCCTTTTAAGCAGGCATTGCTCTTCTGTGGGCAACCGCCAATTTGTGTTGGACCTCCCACTAACAATTTCCAACAATAGAATACCGAAACTGTAAATATCAGCTTTCCTTGTCAGCTGACCTCGAATTGCATATTCTGGAGCCAGATATCCTCTGCACATGTGAATCAAGAACAGTAAATTGTTTAATGTGTCAACATGACAATTCAGTAAAATACGCAAAAAGAAAATCACAGTTTATCAATGCCTATAAGCATTATGGCATATCATCGAAGACTTGTATTTTCACTTTCTAATAAGCATAATACATATTTTGGCTGGCTCCACAGTAGCTTTCAAGTCACAATTTAATTCCTGCATAGAGATTATTCCAACAAATTAGAAATCATAAAAAATCAAGTATGGTAACAGTGTGTGAACCCAGATTTTGAAAGAAGGTATGAACCAATGTTAAATGATCCCACCCACCCCACAGAGATATAACAAGGGAAATATTATGAGATAAGATGCAATAGTATGACATGTTTAAGGTACTAGAGGTACTAGATAGGAACATCATTCAATCAAATCAACCTATCCAGAACACTATGCAGCAATTAGGCTAGACGCTAGCAAAACAAACTGCTAGAGATCATAAAAAAGCAACAGGAGATGCATTTCATTTTACAATGCATTGAACAACAATACCTGTGAGAAGCAAATATAACAGGTTTATGAACTTACGTAGTTCCAGCAACTTGTGTGCTTATATGAGTCAGGTGGGATGGGAAAAGTTTTGCAAGACCAAAGTCTGATATTTTGGGCTCGAGCTCACTATCAAGGAGAATGTTACTTGCTTTAATATCCCTATGAACAATATGTGGCTGGACTTCCTCATGAAGGAATGCAAGCCCTCGTGCAACTCCAACGCATATTTTGCGCCTTGTAGACCAACTGAATTTGATACTGCTATGGCCTCCACCTTAAGGATAAAGGGAAAATATAACCTGAGCTGTTTGAAAACAAAAACCATGGATGACTGATGTGCTTACCGAGAAGTGTTTGTGCAAGGCTGTTATTCTCAAGGTAGCCATAGACCAAAATTCTATGGTTTCCATCTGCACAATAACCATACAATTTAACCAGGTTATTGTGCTCTATATCTGCTATCACTTTTATTTCTGTTAAGAACTCCCGTAAACCTTGCCTTGATTCAGCTGACAGCACCTTTATGGCAGCCACGGTGCCATCTTTAAGTATTCCCTGTCCATTAAATTACTGGAATTCAGATAAAGGATAAGTTTAATAGTAGCAAATTAAAACCCTCGAAATCCCTTCAAGATTTTTCATAAAGACATAAGCATGTAAAATCACCTTGTAGACAGAACCGAAACCTCCCTCTCCAACTTTATTGGCTGAATTAAAGTTGTCAGTTGCCCTTTGCAATTCCCTATGAGTGTAACAGCAAATGTTCTGTGACTCCGAAACCTCTGTACCATATAAATCCATTGTAAGCTTTTGCACACATGTAAAACAAATGGGAGAAAAAGTTTTACAATGATCATGAAGTGCATGCGTGTGAGAGGGAATGTGCCCATTTTTCCATAGAAGAAAAGGATAGGGAAAAAAACGAAGGGAAAGCAAGTCAGAGAATCATGCTGTGGGCAGCTTATGTGACAGCTGCTATTTCATATCAGAAACTTTTGCTCGATAAGTAGGTCTGTGAGAAATCGATTCAGAAAATTCTCAAACTAAATAATAGAGTGTCAGCTAATAAATTTTTAACCCTTGAGTTGCATACCATCATCAGCTTCTAGAGTTTGTCTAGCTTTTGAAACTCCCTTCCCTTTGCAAAATGAAAATAAACAACTCATCACCAGATTGCTTAGACGAATGAATGCCTCCACCAAAATCAATTCCCAGCCCTGCAAAAATAAGCCATAAATCATGTCATTATGCAATTCCTTTCCCGTAAGCGTATTCTTGCTTAACCAGACACTTCGAAAGGGAAAAGGTATAAAGGAATTTGTCAGTCAAATGATGATGGCAACAATAATCGCATTACAAAGGTTCTTTTTTTTTTTTTTTTTTTAATTTCCCCCATCTTAATCAATATGCTAGGCACATGCATATGGATAACGCAAAAAAAAAAAAAAAAAAAAAAAAAAAAAAAAGATTTTCCCCTTTTAATCAATATGTTAGTCAGAATTCCTACTGCGAATTTGAAAACTTCTTCAAGTAACTATCGGAGTAATATTCTGAAGGTATTAAATTGGACCATATAAAAAGTAGTTAGCAAACCGAGAATTGAACCCAGAAACCAAATAAGCATCCAAACGAACACAATATCTCAATAACTAGCGATAAAACTTCTCATTAATGTAGGCAACAAATTCTAAGAGATTCTTCATCACTAAATAAAACCCACTTCCGTAAAAACAAAAATTACAGGAAAAAAAAAAAAAGGAGCGATTTTCATTGAGCTGAAGCAGATGGCTCCATAATGGGATTACAACAAAGAAGCTCAGAAGTCATTAATTAAACTTATACAAGGATTTTGCACAATTTAAGCCTTGATATACAACAAGAACCTTCCTTGTTCCTTTGAATGCATAAAAATCACGACATTAAAAAAAAAAAAAGATAAAGATTCAAGCTTTGTTGTTTAAGCAGTTCTTCATAATAAAAGCTTTTGACTTGGTAAGTTGAATTTTCTTTATTTCTCCATTCAGCAAAAGAACTAAGGAGGTACACCCATATTTGCTTTCTACTGTTTACATGCAAAAGTTTATTTGCAAACAAAAAGAAGAGCAGATTAATTTAGCTAGCTTACCTTGATTTGGTTGGTATTGACAGACGACAGAAGCAGAAATGTCGAGATCAAAGCAAGTTGTTATCCAGGCCAAAAAAACAAAGCAGAGGGAGAGGAGAAGAGTCTCATAGAAATCCCGTGCGCTGGCAGAAACAGCCCTTTAGGTCTTTGCACAGTCTTCCACTAGGACGGTGACCGAATGGAGATGGTGCCGTACTATCAAAGCAATTCCCTTTCGTTTGCGGCATGCATAAAACCATTTTTTGTTTTTTTTTTCGTTTAAAATAAAAAATACTTTGTAAAATAATTTTAATATTATCATAATTGTTACTTTTAAAAATATTTTTTATATAAACTTATAAATCTCCACTGTGGTAATAAGACAGCCATCAAAATTGTACAAAAATCTTATTCAAGATCGCATTAAATATATTAAAGTTAATCATCATTTCATCAAGAGTAGCTCGATGACAAGATTATACAATTTTTATTTATTCAATCCGCTGGCTAATATGGCTGTTTCAGGATGTTGTTTAATGGTATAATTGGCAAGTTGTTATATATATATATATACTTTGTTTTAGAGAAGAATACATATTGGAAATTATTCTGCAGAAACTCTATTGTTTGACAAAAAATATGTTTACAAGGATCCTTCATTATAGTCTTATATTATCATTGACTCCTTTAGACAAAACGGTTTATACTTTATACCTTTTGACAAGCTCTATTGATATTACTAAAGACTTCCCCAGTCAAAGGGTTGCATAAATTTTTTACTTGTGCCTATGTAATCCCCGCATGTAATAAAACTGAACTATTTAAAATAAATGTATTTGAAATGCTATTGTTTTTATATTTTAAAAGTATTTTTAAAAATATTTAATTTTTTTTATTTTTTACTTTATTTTGAATTAATATTTTATTTATGTTTTTATATTATTTTAATACGATAATGTCAAAAATAATTTTTTAAAAAATAAAAGATATTATTTTAATATATTTTCAAATAAAAATTACTTTAAAAAATAACTACAACTATACTGCTAAATATTTTTATTATTTAACTGTTTGACAAAGGATCCTTCATTATACTCTTATAAAATAACTACAACTATACTGCTAAATATTTTTATTGTTTAACTGTTTGACAAAGGATCCTTCATTATACTCTTATATTATCATTGACTCCTTTAGACAAAACGGGTTATACCTTTTTGACAATCTCTATATTAATATTACAAAAGACTTCCCCAGTCAAAAGGTTGCATAAATTTCCTACTTGTGCCTATGTAATCCCCGCATGTAATAAAACTGAACTATTCAAAATCAATGGATTTGTAAAACCTCTATTAATATTCATATTAAGGATATGATTGTTTTTGTATTTTAAAATTATTTGTAAAAATATTTAAATTTTTTTATATTTTACTTTGCTTTAAATTAATATTTTTTTATGTTTTAAGATCATTTTAATACGCTGATGTCAAAAATAATTTTTAAAAAAATAAAAAGATATTATTTTAAAGCATATTTAATTTCAAATAAAAATCACTTTAAAAAACAACCATAACCACACTCCTAAACATATTTTAAAAGTCGTTGGAGCCCTTAATAAATTTGTGTATTAAAAAACAAAGCCTTTATGTATATGCCTACAATAAATTTTGTAAAACATGGATTTTAAAAAGTTTTCATTAGTTTCCCTTTTTTTATAGGGGTTTTTTGGGATGTTCCAATTTTTATGCTTTTTTTTCTGATTTTCCTGAAATTTTATACTTTCTTGTTTTTTCATTTTTTTTTCACAATTAATTGCTCTAATATTTTATGTATTAAAAATAAAATCTTATTTTAGTAGTTTGAGGGTTATTTTAGTCTCAAAAGTTAAAAAAAAAATACATATGTGAGAGAGAATATAAATATAAAGGGCACATGAGAGTAAAAACGTTTTAAAATAACATATGAGAGAGCACGCCTAATATATAAAGGTAGATGGATTGATTAACCATAAATTTTATTTGAGCAAAGAGTTCCTTGTAAGTTATAGGTATATATTACTAAATATAAGAAATTAAAAAATTAAAAAAATATATTTTAGATTATGATTTATCATTTTTTTATAACTGATTATATTTTCTTCATCATATAATCAAACTAAATTTATTTTTAAATATGAATGACAAGTTATTTTATTTTTAATTGAAAATAATTATTTTGTCTCTATTTAAAAAAAAGAAAAAGAAACAAAGCTCTATTTCTCTTCTTTAAAAAAAAACAAAATATGAAACTTTGCAATAACAACAAGATATAAAAATTCTGCCCCCCCAAAAAAAAAGAACATGCTATAAAATAAAATAATTTTTTTTAAGTATGCTTATATGAAAAATTATATGAAGACTTATTTTTAATTAAGTATTAAAGTCTTTTAATTTTCATAATTTCGTGTTTGGATTTTAAATTTTTCATCTATTGAGTTGTTCGTTATTGATAAAATCTTATAATAAAAATGCCTAATGTTCCGAGTTGGAGCATGTAATATGATAAGATATATTGTCTACGTGAAATCTATGCCGTAGATTTTGTTTCTTTTTTTTTTTTTTTTTTTTGGGGGGGGGGGCTTTATCAATGTCGTGGCATGCTTAGAGCGAGGCCTTTATTTTATGTGTTAACTTTTAGCATCCATGTTATATATAGTTTTTAGAATTTTTTTCTTTTTGGAAGCTTAATCAATGTCATGATATACTTAGAGCGAGATCTTAAATTTTTTATTTATTTGGATATCCTTTAAAGGATGATACTAATTTTATTTAGGATTCATGACTATTTCTTCTAACAAATATATTTTCTAGAAATTAAACTTGTATTTTTATTTTTACAGAAATATAATAATATCTTAACAGCTAAATCAATATTATATATAGTTTAAAAAGGCAATAACATTTCTTGAAGTGGCACTTGCTTTTATAAGTATTCTTGACACTTGTATTGAATGTGTATCGATAAAAGTTTTATATAAATGTTAAATTAAATTATTAGAAAACAAAAAATAAAGTAAAATTCAATAAATTTTTAAATAAAATAAAAAATGAAATCATAAAAAATCACTGTAGTTTATCATCATCAGGTAGGAGTCCAAGTGTTCATATATATATAACGTATGATTGTGAATAGAAATCTTATTCAAGGCTCCACTAAAGTTTATCATCATCAGGTTATTTTACAGTTTTTATAAATCCTTTTATTTTAAAGTCTTTGTTTTTAATTCACGGAGGAAAATATTTAAAAGTTAATCTAGAATAAAAAAAAATTATCCTATTGGACTTGTAAAGTTACTGTAGTTCTAAATTCATTATTATTCATGTAATCATATTTTTTATCTATATATCCATCCAAAAACCTTTATACTTTAAGGGTATTGAAATTTTTTGACATGACTTATTTTAAATTGATCGAGAATAAATAAATATTTTTTTTTATTTTGATTGAAAGCAAAAAATTTAACCTGGTGTTAATGGGTATTTTTGTATTTTAACAATAATTTTTTTTGTTATTATAATTTAAGCTAAGAGGTTATTTAATATTTGATCAAATATAAAAAATAATAAATAATTAAAATACAGAGTAAAAATAATAAAAATACTCTCAAAAAAAAATCTTAAGCCTAAGGTCAATAGGTGTTTTTGTTTTTTTACAATGATTTTTTTATGATTAGAAAGTCAACTTAGATGCACTTTTAAATTTAGCTAAAAACAAATAGGACATTGGCATGAGAGGTTCTTACGCCCTTCTAACAGTGCATACAACACTTCCAAACATAAAAAAAATACCCTTTCATCAAATATTTGAAAGCATTGTTGTGTCTTATTCTTGTTGGTGTGGTGCATGTCTCCGGTGATAGTCCGGTTTGTTGCCAGTTGACATTTTTTTTTCTTCTCTTTATCCTCCCTTGAAAATTACAGCTTATCACTTTTAGTTGTTGATATTTCAACTATGGTCTCTATTTTTTTAATTTTTTATTTTTGGTCTTAACTTTTTTGTAGAAGTTTTTATTTATTTTCTATTTCATCATTGAATCCCAATTTACCATATATCATATTCTCCAATGTGGTCCTCATTCTTTGGATTTATAATTTTTTCCTTAATTCTTTTATAAAAATTTTACTAGTTTTCAATTTCATCATTCAATTTAATGGTATCATGTTTTCCAATTTAATCCTTATTGTTTTTATTTTTAATTTTTTTTCTTAGCTATTTTGTAAAAGCTATTATTCTTTTTAATTCCACCATTTAATTACAACATTGTTTTTTATTTTTTATATTAATTTTGAGCTTCATTTTTTTTTTAAGAAAAACATTATTCTTTTACTATTTTTTTAATTATACCCTTCAATTAAATATAAAATTTGTTTTATATTTTTAATTTTGAAATACATTCTTTTAATTGCTATTTAAAAAAAATGTTTAGTTAAGATTTTCTTTTTAATTTTTATCATTCAAAATATGATTGATTGAAAATTAAATTTTATATTTTCTCCAGATTGGATACTTCAGATTCAATAACTCAGGTTTTTTTTTTAGGAAGAAAAAAGACTTTATAATTTTTTGATTGAGTTATTCCACTCAAATGATTTAGGTTTCAAGTTTGATAGGATATTATAAGTTACCTCGGTCTTAATTAACATAATTACAAGTTTATCATGATTTTTATATGCTTTTTTACTCCATTTCAAAACATGAACATTATTTTATATATATATAAAATCTAACTCTATGACGAAGCGTGAACACCTCAGCTGGTCTTTTAACTAAGAATTATTTTTACATATATATATTGATGTTAAAAGTGTTTGTCAAAAGGTGTAAAACCATAAAAAATAACATAATAAAATAAGCAAGATTCCTGAACAAAAGGTATTTGAAGTCTTATTCGGAAAATAGTTTCTGGAAAACCATTTTTCAAACTTTCTTGTGTTTGTTTGTCATTAGAAAAGTTGACCAACAGAAAATACTTTCCGGTCAACAGAAAACATTTTCCGGTCAATTTCAATCAAAGAAAAATTTGGCTTGGTTTTCAAGAAAGTATTTTCCCTTTATCTGTGTTTGTTTTCCGAAAAGTGATTTCCAGGAAATCACTTTCCAAACTTTCTTGTGTTTGTTTGACATTAGAAAAGTTGATCAATGAAAAATACTTTCCAGTAAAAGGAAAATTTCACTTGGTTTTCAGGAAAGTGTTTTCCTGAAAAATTTGGGGGGAAAACACTTTCTGGAAGTTGTGAAAAATTTAGAAATGTCATTATTTGCTTATTATATCAAATTTGATCTTCAAACTTTTGATTGCTATATATATTTTGTTTTGAATATTTATTTTTCAATTTCATCTCTTAAAATTTTATTTTTATATTAACTTTGGTCCTTATTTTTATAATTGCTATTTGCTTTTTCTTTATCATTTTTTTTATTGAAATTTTTTATCTATCAAATTTAGTCCTTATTCTTTTGATTATTACTTATTTTATTTCAAATAATTTATGAAATCTTGATTATTATTACTTTAATTTCTTCATCTTTCATTTTTTTTTTAATTTTTTAGATTTGATCTCTATTATTTTGATTATTATTTATTTTATTTGAGATAATTTATGAAATTATATTTGTTTTTCAATTTCATTCTCATTCAACCTTTTAATTTGTAAGATTTGTTCCTTATTATTTCAATAAACTTGAGAAAAATAAAATATTAATAAGTTATTTTCCAGCTTATTTTTTAAATACTAGAAAATATTTTTTTCAATTTATTTTTCATTACACTACCAAATATCAAAAAAAAAAATTCTTGAAATTCACATTTTTAAAATTTATTTTTTCTAAAATTTATTTTTCAAATAAAACTTCCTTTTCAGCGAACAAATAGGTAATAAAATATTTTATTTGGGGCAAGATGGCCATATGTTATGTAGTTCTTCTGGCACCACCATGGATGGGACCTGATGGCAACTTCATCTGTACCTCTGTTTTTGTTGAAAAAGTCCCAATAACAGCCAATATTATCCGGCTAACATTGTCTTCGTAATGATGGGTTTCGCACTATAATGACATGTGAGAACGAAGGAGAGAGGTTCTATCTTTCCTTGTTCGGGCTAGTTGAGGAATTCCACGACATGCCAGTCTTTTCATGATTGATCAACTATTCGTCTTGATAAGTGTTCTCAGAAATTACTAATTATGTTCTTGACCAGTTGTGTTTCTTGATTTGATATATATCAACTTTGAATTTCTGTCATGAAATCAGTCTCACAGGTCCCAGCTTGCGAAGACAATTCTATTCCCGGATGCCAATTACATTTTCAAAAGATTTACCAAACTGCACAGAGGTAATTCAGAAGGAGGAGGAGGAGGAGGAGGAAGACCGATCCAATGAATCCCTTTTTTTTCCAGAAGGATGTGTCTCATCTACTGTCGGTATATCTGAAACATTGTAAGCTAAATCCACAGATCAGTTCAGTCTCGACCAGCCAAGTAATTATTATTATGATTATAGACTTTCTTGCATAAGCTCAGATGGATTCTTGCCCTGAATGTAGAAGAGAGAGTTTTTGATAAATTAAACATATCATGAGTGGAGATAGAAACCCTTTTTTCTTTAGGAGGCACATGACAGCGGAGGCCTGACGACCGCTTATTCCTTCTCGAAAGCTGCCGGCGAATACCCTTCTTCCCCGGCTGAATTGCGAGTTTAATCCAAAGGAAATCCTAATATCAAATCGGAAAAACCCCCATGAGAGAATGAGGAAAAGGTGGGGTCTGGGGTGAAGATAGGCGGACATGCATCCAAGGGGAAAGTCCTATCGGCGAATGCCCTTTTTGTCATTGTTTATTTTTTATCATTTGATTAAAATAAAAATGATTTATTTAATTCAATCCGTTTATGATTTGAATTATAATTTTTTTTTTTCAAAAAAAAATATACATGCACTATCTAGATATTATTTTTAACGCAAAAAAAACTTTGTGACGTAACACAAGTACATAACTAGTAGACTTTTTGTTCTCATTTATAAAAATATAAATTATTAAGATATTTTATGAATTAACATAACTTTTTATTTTGATCGTTGAACTTTATTTCTTTTTAATTATATTTTTATAAGTTTTATTGACATGTTTTATTTGTTGTTAGTTACTTTAATTTTCATATTTTCGCATGTTTGACATTTTGTTAAAAATTATGTTGTTGAATTAGAGACCAATTTTACTAAATTTAATTTTATGATGTTATTAAAACTAAAATTGAAAGATTAAAGATCAAAATTGATATTTAAAAAAACTAAACCTTTTCACGCTTTTGTTGCTTAAATGCCAAGAAAATATTCAATTTTGGTTCTAGAGTTTTGATTTTATTTTTTATTTTTTATTTTTAGTCCCTTTTCTTTGAGATTTTCATTTCAGTTTTTAGATGTCCAGAAAAGGGAGAGAAAGTAGTAAAAAAAACAGAGAAAAAGTTCTCGACAATCAAATTCTAGCCACCAATAATTGCTATTTTTGATGTCTTTTGAATTTTTTTTAAGAGGATAAATCAATGAAGATAGTTTTTGCCTTCAATGATGACCGACAAGGTAGTTGAAGCTCAATGTTTTTTAATTTGGTTTGATTTTAATTTTTTTATCTAATTAAAATATATTTTTGTAATTAGTAATGGGATTTTTAAATGTCCATATAATTGTATTTTCATGTTTTGCATCAATAAGATTGAAGTTGGATTTTTGGGACTAAACACCTGCAGATGACAGCAAAAAAAACTTAAGCGTGCAAGTCTGGCATTCCAGACCCAAGAATGCCTTGGCTTTATAGTTTTGGGTACACGTGGGCTAATACACAGTCATGATTGGCTTTTTTTTCTTCTTCTAAATGACCCTATTTTTTTTATTTTTTTTTTACATTTTACTATAGGACTGAATTTAAATAAATTTATTCAAATAATATTTAAATAATTATTCGATTATGGCATAGCTTTCAAATAATATTATATTTTTTTGTCAGAATATTAATGATTACTTTTTAATAATTATATATGAAACATGCTTCTTCTTCTTTTCTTTTTTTTTTCCCTCATGAACATTTAATGTAGATAAAATAACTACTTAATTAGTTTTTTATATGATTTTTCTTCGGTTTTTTATTTTTTGATATTTTATATTAAAAATATTAATCAATTATTTATTTATTTATTCAAATATTTTTTTTAATATTAAGATAAGTTTTAATTTAAAATTTTCTTTTTAAAAAGACATGTTATTTTATGTAAAAAACACATACTACCAGATTTAACAATTTTACAAACAAAAATTTATATCAATATTTACATTCATAATATGCTATTTTTGTAATACCGAAAACAATATCCATAACATCGGAGTCTTGTTCTCTTAGCTGCAAATTAGGGGATTAATTTGTTACCTAGTTACTGGGTTGAATCAACTCCAATAATTTTTTTAAGAGAAATTATCTATAATCGTATCATTTTAGTACTTTAAATTTTTATCTGCAGAATAGTCATTGATCATTTAAATAATCATGTTTATTATCTGCAGAATAGTCATTGAATCAACATCGGAGTCTTGTTCTCTTAGATAATCATGTTTATTATCTGCAGAATAGTCATTGATCATTTAAATAAAATTTGAAACTCTTTTCAAATATCATTTTACAGTGACCAAAGATTTCTTAGTCAATACTATTTGAGAATAAACAGAACATTTTCCCTAATTCACATAGGGTGATGAATACTTTCTTGATCACTCAAGTACCTTCATATAGTTCATGTTATACTCAATGTTTGTCATTTTGTTATCTCAATTAAGATAACATATAACATGATCAAAATATAATATTTCTCTATATAAGATGACTTAATGATCTCAAGTTTAAGGATCACTTATTCAATCGTCATGTGAGTCTTTTCATAAATATAAGTGATTTCTCCATATGAAATTCTCATACAGATCAATTTGGTGTACATATCTTATGACAAGCACCTACATATTAGTTATAGGTATCTTTTATATCTCAGCTTATAAGAACAAATGCTTCCTTTTATAAAAGAAAGAACATAATATATATCAATCTTTATGGCTCTAATGAATGTCTAGTATTTAAGAGAGCATAAACTAAAAACATTTTAGGAACAATGTTTTGGTGCAATAGAAATTTTATAATTATAACAACTTTATAATTTGTTTTACAAAGTATTTTTATCTCATGAACTTTATCTTTATTCTAGATTTATTAATCTAATATTATATGAATATTAAAGATAAATTAAGCATTTATTATTAATAAATATATATTTACATGAATATAATAATACCACGTGTAACCAACTAATTAACTACATACCATATTAAATTAACACTTCACCAGTTGACTATTGGTGGCCCTGTGATCTCAGGTTCAAGCTTTCTGGTTGCTAACATGATGACCACTGAAGGTTTACATAGTCGTTAACTTCAGGGCCTATGAAATTAATTAAGATATGTGCAAACTAGTCCGGACATCTATATTAATAATAATAAAAAAAGGTTTTCTTTCTTCTCCAAGCTCAAGAACTTTCTGGCTTCAAAAGACTCTGCGTGACAAATCAAAATGAGAAAGAAGATGATTGGGACTGTGCTTAAACGAGCCATTTATGTAAAATATGCTACAAAAAGAATTAAATATAGGCTATATATCTGTAGCAGAGGGGGGATGTGTAGCATAGGTGGAATATTGCTGGCTATTTATAAGCTGAGAGAGGAGAAAGATTAAAGTAGCTAGTAGTAGAGTCGATATCTGTGGAGTTGACAAACTAAGGAATATCTTTGCTTTGTTAATTTAGCAATACCTCGTGGAATTGGGTTAGGTACCTTTGAACTATGTTGCAGGCCTTTTTTTAATATTTCTTGGTCACCTTTTTTTTCTTTTTTCTTTTTTTCTTTCTAGCAGTACTTTTCATGCAATAATCTTTTTTATTTTATTTATGTAGGTGTCCGGGCCAGCTTGCACGCACCACGACTAATCCCACAGCCCACTGAACATCCTGCAAACTCAGTGAGCATGTAAGGTACCACGGGGATGACAGGCGTGCACATGAAGATTTGAACTCTAGTGGAATGGAAAGAAACAAGTCTCTTCCACCACTAGCCAAGACCAAGAGCTGAAGTGCAATAATTGCTCAGGATCTAGACATTGATTTTAGTCCCTGTAGCCGAATCTAGCTGTAGCTACGGTAGATAGAGATAGGTGACCCCACGCTGGCCAATTAATGTTTTTTACCATACAAAAGAGATGCTTAGTTAAAAGTATTATTTTTACAGCAGGCTGAAAAATTTTACCCCCAATTTATTGATTTAACCGGATAAATTGAGTAATATAATGATTTAAATTGTAGGTATGGGTAATAGACAAATAAAAAAAAACATTTGATTACAATTAATTAAATCAAATAAGACGCAGATATCGTACCCGAAATGAGAAGAAGAAAAAAATTATTAGAGACTCCCTATTATTCTATTATAGATATCAACCACCACTTTAAGAGGTTGTTGAGAAAATTCAACCCCACTATAAAAAGACTACTTGACGACATTGAAAAAAAGTCCCAAAGATCGCGAGAGCAACACTTCGGGACAGTGAACATTTACCTATATTCAAATTAATTCTATTTAGTTTAAAAATAAAATTTATTTAAAAATAAATAAATTTAACAAAGAATAATAAATAAAAAAAATCTGGGGTAATCCAATAAAAAAATAAAAGCAAAGGATGCAGAAAGTTGGATAAAAAATAGAGTCCAACCTCCAATTAAATAAATATTGAATGATTAAAACTGAAAAAATATAAATTTAAACAGATGATAAAAAAAAAAAAAGGCAAAGCAATCCCGGGTGAAATCCTAAATACATGCTTAATCAAGAAGCTCAAATCCAAATCAATTAAATGTTGAATGATGAAATCAGGTTAAAAAAATATCAATCTAAAAAATTTTGGCAAATGAGAAAAAACAACAATCAAAATAATAAGGATGAAATCTAATAGGAAAAAAATAATGAAGAGTAAAATTAAAAAGAAAATCAATTCTAAAAATTATCTTAGATTTTATAAATAACAATTAAAAGAATGAAGACTAAATTTGACAATGCAATAAATTGAATGATGATGAAATCGAAATAAAATTTAAACTTTATAAATTATTTTAAATAAAATAAATAATAATTAAAAAACAATGACTAAATAAAAAGGAAAGAGAAATTTAGTGGCTGATTTGAAAAATTACAGAGCAGCGCAAACACCAAGGAAGAAATAGAAAAGAAAGAAGACAAACCAGGAATGGTTGTTGGCGCCAAACTTGAGATCTTCTATGTGCACGTGCCGCCAGGTCATTGATGAAATGCCTAGACAAACCGGACATCACCCTTAAACAAAAACTTTGGCTAGTGAAATGAGTTGTAGGTGCTGTCTGAAAATGGTGGAGAGATTGACGCTTGCATAACATGTTTTTAAAAATACTTTTGATTTATTAAAAGACTAAAATACTCCCACCAACCCATATGTATGCACATTTTATATGAAAATACAAAAGTAACCCTGAATCGTAACTTAACAATTTATTTATAAGGGTAGTGATGTAAATTTATTATGCTTTCAGAACATAAGATACCCATCATGTCCTCAATCAATATAAAAATGAAAAAATGATTATATCACAAGGAAAATTCTACCTTCAATTATTAGCGTATTAGTTTTCATATTTTTTTCAACTGATAAGAAGGTGAAAATACTGTTCTCCACGGTACAATGTGACTAGGTGAACATTATTTTCACGTTCTTTTTCTTTCTTTCTTTTTTAAAAAAAGAAAAAAATTTAGTTAATTTATTTTCATTGGCACTTACATCATATTCTTGAATAGTAACCACTGAATGGAGCAAGACTTGGTTTAGTTGAATTTCAATAGCTAGTTGAAGAAATGACAACCAAATTTGACCCCTAACAACACAAAATGCTAGTTACGTGCAAGTCTTTACAATGTTACTGTTTCCGAAAAAGTTCATTCGTTTGCTTGATAGTTTAATGCTGACTAGTCATGAAACTGATTTATTTTCAAAATAATATATATTTTTTAACATTTATAGGAAAAATACTATCTTCTACCGGAATCACGAAAGAACTGTAGTTTTCTTAGATTACAGGGAAAAAATCAAATGGATAGTGTGTGTGTGTATGTTTTGTGAATTCATATGTTCTACTCTCTTTATAAACTAGACATTGATATCTTTTTGGTTTTTTAAAATAATCATACTTAAGGTTAGGGTTCTCAGTGCTAAATGCTTTCAATTAATTAACATTAAAAAATAAATAAAAAATGAAGGAAAAAAAATTGTTCATCTACAGTAGATGAAAAGTGTTTTTCATTTATTAGCCTATTAGTTTATGAAGTGTTTTTTTTTTCCAACCCTGAAGAGTGGTTATGTTTTAAGTTTGTTTTTAATAATCATAAGTTTGAGTTTTTTTAAAGTCACTAGAAACTTAAATAGTCATTAATTTCAAAACTTGTAGGATTAATTGAAATGCATGCAAGCTGACTCGAACACCTACATTAATAAAATAAAAAAACGATGTTTTTCATCTTCGGTCCAGAAATCGTTCTCCTATTTTGATCACTACAAATTAAGTTCACATAGTTTTATTTATTATTATTTAATTAATTTATTTGTTTTCACATGTTTGACTTCTCGTTAAATATTTTAAAGTTGAATTAAAGATCAATTTAACAAAAAAAAAAACTAATTTTATGTTGTTCTTAAGACTAAAATTGAAAAATTAAGGATTAAAATTGACATTTTTATAAAAAACCTGCCCGCACATTAATTTGTTGTTCGGATGGCATGAAAAGGTTCAGATCGATTGGCCCACTAAGTTTAACTTTTTTTTTCATATTCAATCCCTTTTCTTTGGACTTTTTATGTTTCGTCTATAAATTTATTTTATTTATGTTTTTCAATCCCTCTATATCTATGAACAAGAGAGAATGCCACCGACAGTTACATAAAAGGGCTCTTTCAATAACGAGAGAGAAACTAACGCAAGAATACATGCTATACTAACTGCCAAAAGAGCAACTTTTTATTCAAACCACCTCTGCATAAAATATACATACTGAAAGTTGCAATTTAAAAAGCATTTTTTCAAGTAACTATATATATATATATATATTGATGTGATACAAAAGAAACATAATCTAGTTTCCTGTTCCAGGACTGGGGACAGAACGCAAAATTCGATCGATCTTGGAGAGGTGGGAAATGATGAACCCTGTATCGAGAACTATTGCATGGCCTTCACCAACACGATGGTAAGGTGGCGTCGTATTGTCTTTCAAAGAAGGGTTTTCTTTCTTCTCCAAGCTCAAGAACTTTCTGGCTTCAAAAGACTGTGCGTGACAAGTCAAAATGAGAAAGAAGATGAAAGGGACTGTGCTCAAACGAGCCATTTATATAAAGATATGCTACAAAAAGAATTAAATCTAGGCTAGGCTATATATATATGTAGCAGAGAGGATGTGTAGCGTAGGTGGAATATTGCTGGCTATTTATAAGCTGAGAGGGAAGAAAGATTCAAGTCCTTAGTAGTTGACAAATTTGCAGGCCTGTCTAAGAAGTACCTCGTGGAATTGGGTTAGGTACATTTGGACTTTGTTGCCGGCCTTTCTTAAATATTTCTTGGTAACTTTTTGTTTTTATTTTCCTTGCAGTACTTCCCTTGCAATAATTTTTTATTAAAGTTGGTATGTGGGTAAGTTTATATGTATTTTGACTAGTTTTTAGTAATTTTTAGTATTTTATAGTTTATAATACATTGAAGACATTGATTTCTCCATTGAAGACATTGATTTTAGTCCCTGCAGCTGAAATGACTAGCGATACGCTGTAGAATAATTATTATTTTTAACATATAAAAGAGATGCACGGGCAAAAATAGTAATTTGATTGATTAGTTTGTTTTGATTGGCCCATACATCATATTCTTGAATTTAGACTTGTGGTTTAGTTAAATTTCAATAGCTACTTGCAGAAATGACAGCCAGAAGTGACCCCAAACAGTAGAAGATGCTAGTTACGTGCTAGTCTTTACAATGTTACTGTTTCCGAAGAAGCTCATTAGATTGCTTAATAGTTTAATGTTGACTCTTTCTGTATTTAGTCATGAAACTGGCTAATTTTCAAATTATATTTTCTTTTTAAAAAAACTTTTCTAGGAAAAACGCAATCTTCTACCGGAATCACGTGGTTTTCAAAAATACTTTGTACACCTCAAACAACCGGATATATATATATGTGTGTGTGTGTGTGTTTTGTGAATTCATTTGTTCTACTCTTTTTATAAACTTGGTTTTTGAAAATAATCATAGTTAGGGTTTGGGTTCCCAGTCTCAATGCTCTCAGTTAATTAACATTAACAAATAAAATAAAATGAAAGATTTGGACACAAAAAAAAAAAAGAATAATGTTTTTCACCTTCGATCCTGAAATTTTTTATCTCCTTTTATATTGATCACTGCACTTTATTTATTTTTAATAACATTCTTACAGGTTACTCCAGCCCTTGTTGTTTTGATTCTTTTATCTTCGATGATATTTTTGTTATTTTACTATAATTAAAAATATTTAATAGTAAAAATACCCCTAACCAAATCTACAATAACTTATAAATAAGACTGTCAAAAAATATATTTTTAACATGACATAGAAAATGCAAAATAAACTTGGATCGTAAACTCATAATAATTTTTTTTCATATATAGTTTAGGTACCTTAAAATATATGGTTCAAATAAAAATTAATATATAATTCAAGTATCTTAAAATACATGGTTCAAATAAAAATTCATACATAATTTAAGTAACTTTTCAATAACTATAATTAACAAACTTAAAACAAACAATTTATTGGTGTGTCATGTAAACTAAAACTAGCTTCGTTGTCTTCATCTTGCTCATTATTCCTCATACATTTGTAAGGTTAAAACAAATAAATTTTAAATCAAAGAGAATCATGACTAGTAATATAAATCAATAGTGACAATAAAATTAGCCAAGATTGTTCTATGTGATTCATGCAGTTAGTATTATCCAAAACCTTATCAGCAATTCGAAGATAATTATAAAAATTGTAGAGACAATTTAGAAGACTATAATCATGACCAGTAATATAAATCCCCTAAGCAGAGTGCATCTAGACTATAATCATATTGCACCACCGAAATCTGGGCAAGAAAAGAAAGTTATCATCTCCAGTCAACAAGCTCAACTATAATTTAACACTCAGACTATAGTTTATGCAATAAACTATCCACAAAGTTAATTAGCCATAACCTGTAAATCCAGTTCCATTAATCACAGCTTATTCACATAGCAAAACCATATTGATGAAGAGGAAGGGCGTAAAGTTCACAACCCACATATCAGCCCATAGTAGAAAATAATAATAAAAAACCCATAAATCCTCTAAATTTCTTCCCAATTTGAATAATTTCATGTTGTGTATATTTTTTCTTATCACAATCTACTTCTGGTTTGTCAAAATCTAAACTTTCATCACCTCTAAATCATTAGCAAACCAAACCGATATTAAGCACATTAATTTATTAAAAATTTAATTAAATTTAGTTCAACTAATCAGCATATAACAATAAAAAGGTCACATCTTTTTCCAAAACTTTCTCAACAACCAAACAAAATGATATTATAAATGGAACAACTTACAATGTAGACTGTAGAGGAAGCTGTTGATGATGGAAAAAAAAAAGATGGTTGTTGATGAAGGCTGAATAGCAAGTCATTGTTGAAGACTGAAGAGAAGAGCGTTGTTGATGAAGAGTGAACAATCTAAAGACTGAAGAGTGTTGCCGCTTGTTGTAACCCATTTTTTGGATCTCCGCATAAGAAAAGAGAAAGATAAAAATTTATTAAAAAAAATTTGAAAAAAAAAATAATATATCAAAAAATATATCAATGAAAAGAGGATGCCAGAGCACAAAAAAAAACAGTCAAAATTGGTTGAGTAGGTTCAAAAATACAAATGTCAAAATTTGACAGTATATCATTGACCAGTAAGAGCCTTATTGATTAAAAAAAATTTTATTTGAGGAAGAAAAGTACAAAATCAGATGTTTATGGACTCAATTAAATTTTATTGAAGGTTTAATTGAATTATTAGAGGGTTTGATTGTAAGAAAATTTGATTTTTAAGTCAATTTGGGTTTTAATTGGAAGAAATTGAAGTTCTAGGGTCAAATTATATTTTTTTAGAGTTGATTTGGTCAAATCAGGGGCTTATTTGCATGCATATTGAAGTCTGGTGGCCAATTAAGGACTTGATTGAAGAAATCAAAAACCAAGGACTACAATGAAAAAGCGCGCAAATTAAAGAGCTGATTTGAAATTGGATGTATTCTGGCGCCTATTTTCATTTAAATGAAACGGCGTGTTTTGGTCAAAACGGCGTCGTTTCATGCTTTTCCCAAAAAAGAAAAAGAAGAAGCAAACGGTGTCGTTGTGAACGGCACCATAAGCTTTCTTCTTCCCCTGCACACGCAGAGAGCAGGGGAAGAAGAAGCAATTTTCCCCTGTCTTTTGTTACTCTCTCTCTCTCTCTCCCCCAAAACCCGAAAAACCAATGACGACCCGACTTGTCTCTTCACTGACACCACCACGCCCTCACGCTGAAAGAGCCATACCCTGCCTGCGAACAACCCCCAGCTCACCTTAGCCTGCGCCATGACAGGGGTAAGGTGGCCCTCCCCTCCTCTGCCTATAAATACCAAAGGAGGGAGTGCCAAAAAAAAAAAGGAAAGAAAGGAAAGTTGGAGGGCTTGAAGGATTTTTGAAAGAGAAAGTAAGGGAGACCGAGAGAGAGGACCGACAGTTTTTTGTAGAGAGACTGAATAGAGAAGAGAAAGCTGGGAACAACCTGTGAGAAGCATTATAGAAAAGGGGAGGGGGACATTTGGGGAAGACAGAGGAGAGAAAAGGAAGTGACAAGAATATATATATATATATATATATATATATATATATATATATATATATATATATATATATATATATATATATATATCTGGAGAAGAAGAACAACTGCAACTGCCATCGTGCTTCCTCTCCACCGCCACAGTACACCACTTGATCGCCGTTGACACTACCATCTCCAACAGCCACTGACAGCCACAAAGGGATAGAGGAGAAGAAGAACAGACAACGAAAAAAGGCAGAGGAGAGGGTGGCTGAGAAGAGAAACAGAGGAGACAGGAGAGAAGGAGAAAGAACAGCCGCCACCTACACCATCACCCCTGCCGCATCCGTTGCCGCCAGCATCGCCATCATTCCAGGTAACTTTCTCTTGTCCGCTGTCTGTTTTTCACTTCAGATTCATTTGCATGCAGAATGTTTATGTTCTGCAGCAAATGAAGATTAATTACTTAGTTACTATGTTGTGCACAGTAACTAGCTAATTACAGTAACCAACCCTTTTATTAGTTACGGGCTGGAACATTAGCCAGCCCAGCCCACAGTATATGGGCCGGGTCCGGCCCAACCCAGGATGGTTGGGCCGAATCCGGCCCAGTTTGTTTTGTTTTTTTTTTTTGTAAAGAAAAATTCAAAAAAATATTTGTTTGTAATTTTACAAGTTTCCCGCATATTTTTTATGTTATTTTGATTAATATCAAGCAATTTTTTTTTTAATGTTGCTAAAAATATAAAATCCGATATTAAAATACTCAATTTTTGTCAAAACTTCCAAAAATACAAAAAAAATTAAAAAAGGAGAAAAATGTTTTTTTGCATATGGCCAAGTGTCTCCAAGCTAAAAAATCATATTGTGTTTTTTTTATACACCAAAAATCAATGTTTAGCATGCATTTTGGCTTTAATAATCAGTTTATTAAAGTCAAGAGAACATTGGCCAAAATTTCAAAAACAACAAAAATTTTATTTTGTTTATCTCTTAGTATCTGGGGCATGACATTTCACGTAATGCGTATTCCAGATATTTAATTCTTTTTTCAGATAATAAAAACCGAGGTATGACATTAAACGTAATACATATTCTGAACAATAAGAAACCACAACATGACTTTAGATTTTATTAGACAAAACAATGCAGCTTATCTTAGGTAGGGCGTAGTTTGGGTGCTAATACCTTCCCTTTACGCAACCAGTCTCCGTACCTGATCTCTAAAGACCAATTAGGGTTCCTAGTAACCAGAATACTAGGTGGCGACTCCCGGTCCATTTTTCACCGCTAAGAGACAAAGAATTCCTTGTCTCACCATATTTTCCACAATAGATAGATACATACCACACCTTGATGATGGGGGGTGGTGGACGATCGCCACAACGTCGCACACGTGCGACACCGCTGTTGATGAAGAGGAATTCGTGAGTCGTTGATAATGAGGAAGAGGAAGCTGTGAGGCGTGAATCGATGTTTGGCAAGCGTGAGTTGTTACCAGAAGAGCGATGCCACTGTTGATGAAGAGGAAGAGGAAGCCGTGAGGCATGAGGCTGTGACCGTGAGATGTTTATAAAGAAATAGATTAGATTTAAGGATTTAGAATTTTAGGGATTTAGATTTTGTTTGTTCTCTGTGTGTGTGTGTGTCAGCAACTGAAAGAAAGATGAAAGAACACGCAAATTGATTAGTACTTAAAAGTGCATGTTTATCAAGGTTTTATATCATCATTTTGCACTTGAAGTATCAATAACTCCTTAACTAAAGCATATTTTATAATAACAAGTTTGATATTATAAGATACCTTAATTTATGGTAAATGCTCATCTTAAATGCAGGCCTAATACTTAAATAAAAGGATTGATTGATGAGTTTAAGTATTGAAAGTGAAAGGACAAAGAGATGGCCAAACTTAGAAAAGAGATGTCGGTGCAGTCCAAACCAGAACATTGCTCGGTAATTGGATCATATCTGGAGCTCTAGATCTCGGATTTAGGTCCATTTTATATGGATGGAAACGTAAGACAAAGGCCTACAACTTTCATAGGAGCCCAAGATCTAAGAAGGCCGTTTTGAAGTCCAAATTGAAGGAACAACGAAGAAGTCTGAAGCTGTCCTGCAACCCAGACACTATTTAGTGTTCAGCCCATATCTTGAGTTCTAGAAGTCCAAATGACCTCATCTTTTTGTTGTTGGAAAGATGAGACAATTTCCTAGAACATTCTTCAGGATTCTGGGCAAATTATGATGTTAGCAATGACGTTTTGTTCAGACAAGAAGATAAGGATTGTCACCAAAGTCAAGATATGGCCACCCACTCATCAATTAGTCAACAAATCAATAGTTCCAAATTTTGGCCTATAAAAGGAGGCACTTACCATGTATTAAGGCATCTTGGTTTTCAGATCAAGATCATGCTTTTGCTTTCTCTCTTTGTATTGCTTATGTCTTGCTTTCATTAATATCAAGTTTATGCACTTCATTTCCTTTCCTTTACTTAGTTAACCTCTTTCTCATTTATGTTCTTATCTTGTTCATTTATGTTTCTTTCTTTCATTATGTTCAGCTAAGTTAATTATGTCAAGGTGAAAAGGGTACACTAATGGTGTAAGAATAAGTATAATATAAACTTAGCATGGACCTTAACGTTGGATACTAACATGTTTTATATTTGTTATCTTGTTCACTTTTAATACTTTGCTTGTTAAATGGTTAATCTAGATTTATGTTGTATAACACTTGGTACAACAAATACTTGATACTTTCATAGCCCATACTGTATGGTATAACCGACACCTGAGCTATGAAAGGGACTTGATTTGTTGTTAACATAAGTTATAATCATGAATGCCTGCCAACATTTACAAGTATTAGCTTTATTCAAATAAGATAACTAATGTAATCATGTTAACAATTTATAATCTGATTGGAACCTCCTTTATGTGTGGTTTCCAATTGAGTAATAAGAGTTTATATTATACTTGTTTGAAAGTACCATTAGTGGATCCTCTAACCTTGACATTCGTTTTTATCATTGTTTAATCCTTACATTAATCTTCCAACTCAAAGTTCTCATTAATTTCTTCATCTACTTCTATTACTATTACTACTACTACTATTGTTATTATTACTATTGTTATTGTTGTTGTTGTTGTGTTGTTATTTATAATTTATACAATTAACCTCTTTGTGGTTCGACCCCAGTCTTGCCGGGTTATTTATTACTTCGACACTCCTGCACTTGGGAGAAGACATCAAGCTTTTGGTTGTGTCACAAATGTGTAATAGCCAATGGCCTAATAGTTGCTGGACAACTAGAGCTTGGAGGAAAGGTTTATGACAGTTTATGTTTTATGATGAAATCGTTAAAACGGTCCTGAAATCACTTTTTTACGCGATTTCACCCATTTTTTAGTATTTTGAACAATTTCGCACATTAAGCATATATTGACTCGTAAAATCATATGATTTTACGAGTCAAACCGTGATTTTAACAACCTTGCTTATAAACTATGTGAAAATACAAAATGCCCCTGACTTTAAGGCGAGTGCGTTTTTCTTTTTCTTTTTAAGGGCATTGACATCACTTGATTATTGTAATGAATAGTTGATCGTCTATATGGTTGCAGGGAAACCCCTTTTCTTTTTAGTTTTTTTAATCAATTTAATTATTATTATCACTGTTATTACTATTACTATTATTATTAGTATCACCACCACCACCACCACTATTATTATTACCATTATCATTATTATTATTATCATTACCATTACTATTATCACTACTACTAATACTGCTGCTACTAATACCACCACCACCACCACCATTACTTTCATCATCATTATTATAACCACCACTACCACCATTATTACCATTAATAGTAATATTATTAGTATCATTACTACTATTATTACTATTATTATCATAATTATTACTACTTCCCACCACCACCACCATTATTATTATTATTATCATCATCACTACTAATATCATCACCACCATTATTATCATCATCATCATTATAATCACCACCACCACCATAAACTACTATTACTGTCACTACTTTTATTACCATTATTACCACTATTAGTAATATTATTAGTATCATTACTACTACTATTACTATTATTATCATAATCATTGAAATAACAAAAAATATAAACTTGATTTGAAGGCTATTATTATTATTATTATTCTTACAACCACCACCACCACTATTACCACATCTTTTCTTTTGCAAAGACTACATCTACTACATTTAGATTTATATAATATTTTTATATATTTAATTTTTTATTATATTTTATTTTAATAGAATTCAAATTTATTTTCATTTAGTATTTATTAAAAAAATATATAATATAGAATTTCTTAGAATTTATTATTCTAAATTAAAAATTTAGAATGATTTACTACTACTGGTACTACTACTATTATTATTGAAATAACAAAAAAAAAAAAAACATAAACTTGATTTGAAGGATAAAATTAAAGATCATAAAAACTTTGACAAAATAAAAAAGAAAAAAAAAGAAATCAAAAGAAAAAGAAAAAGGACCAAATTGAAATTAGTATTATTCTTATTGAGAAAAAAAAATCAAAAACCTTATATGCGAGATAAAATTAAAAACCATAAAAAACTTTTAAAAAAAAAAAAGCAAAGAGAAAAAAATAAGGGATCAAAAGTAGAGGGATCGAATTGAAAAAATTACATTTACAAATTAGAATTGAAGGATTAAAGTGAAAATAAATAAAACTTAAAAAAATGACAAAAATCAAAAATCAAAACTAAAAGGACTAAATTGAAAACACCAACAACAATAAAGACCATAATTGATTTTCTAGGGTAGGAGAGAGAAATAAAGGTGGGAAGGAGAGGCCATCAACTATAAATCGACCATCTTTAGATGTCATGCACCACCAATAAAAAAAGGACATGGAGAAGAACCAAGTGAGAACGACAAAAGCTTATTTTACATCACCTTGAGATGTTGCATGCGCCGTAAAAATGCAATATTTAAATATATCATATACAAGACCATATATTGTTCCATTGAAATTAAAATGCTTTAATCTCATGAAAAGGTATATTGTTCCATTGAAAAGATTCTTTGATTTTGAACTTGAAAACCCTTTTGACTCAGTTAATAAGAATGATATTATACATAAAGTTAAAGGATATGAAGAAATTATTGCTCATCCATACCCATGGAACTGTGGATTATAATCCACGTGTATTACTTTTTTACTTTTTCATTTTTTTTTACTTTTTTTTTCACTCACAGTGTATTTCTTTCCTTCTTCTTTTTTTCCCTACAACGCTTTCCCCCTTTTTATTTCTTTTTTTTTTTTGTTTTTTTTTTTGCAAAATTATATTTTTCAATCATATTTTTTTAATATTGAGCTAGTTAAAAATTTCGCTTTAAATTTTTTTTCCTTTAAAATACCGTAGATTGCTACGATGTTTTCCCACATTGTTTTTTTATTCTATTTTTTAAAAAATTATATTTATTCATTTTATTTTTTAAATATTGAGCTGATTGAGAATTTAGTTTTATAATTTTTTTTCTATAGAACATTGTTGATTACTACAATGTTTCTACACATGTTTTTTTTTTTTTTGTTTTTTTTATAATTTTCTCCAATATTATCTTTTTCAATTTTTTTTAATATTGAGTTGGTTAAGAATTATAATTATAATATATGCGGAAAACACTATAACTTTCCTCACAAATTACTATTGATTGCTAAAATGTTTTTTCCCATATAGTTTTTTTTTTTCTAAAATTGTCTTTGTCAATTTTATTTTTAAAATATTAAGCTAGTTACGAATTATAATTACAAGTCAATACAAGTAAGCCTAAATCATGTGAGGAAAACATTGTAACTTTTCTCACAAAACACTATGGATTGATCAGTTTTTTCCTTACATGGTTTTTTTCCAGTTTCTTTTGTGTTTTTTTTTATAATATATATTTTTTTTAAATTACCTTTGTCAATTTTTTTTATTTTTTTTTTAAAATTGAGCTAGTTAGAATTTAACTTTGTAATAAAGCTTAATCATGTGGGGAAAGCACTATAGCTTTCCTCACAAAACATTGTGGATTGTTACAGTGTCTCCACATATGATTTATTTTTCTTATGATTTTTTTGAAATTAACTTTGTCAAATTTTTTTTTTAATATTGAGCTGATTGAGAATTACAATTATAAGTCATTACAAATAAAGCTAAATCATGCGGGAAAGCATTGTAGCTTTCATCACAAAACACTATGAATTGCTACAGTGTTTCCAACATGGGTTTTTTTTTCTGTTTTTTTGCTTTTTTTTTGTAAAATTGTCTCTATCAATTTTATTTTTTTAATATTCATCCGGTTAAGAGTTTAGCTTTGTAATTGTTTTTCTTTAAAACACTGTGAATTGCTGCTGTGTTTTCTCATATGAATTGTTTTATGATTTTTTTTTTCAAAATTATCTTTCTCGATTTTTTTTAAATATTGAGTTGGTTAACAATTATAATTACAATAAAACTAAATCATATGGGGAAAGCGTTGTTGTTTTCCTCACAAAACACTATGGATTGCTATAGTATTTCTCAATATGGTTTTTTTTTATGATTTTTTCTAAAATTGTCTTTTTCGATTTTATTGGGGAAAACACTATAGTTTTCCTGAAAAAACATTGTCAATTGCTACAATATTTTTCCTCATGGGTTTTTTTTCCTTCCAAAATTATCTTTGTCGATTTTTTTTTAATATTAAGTTGGTAGAGAATTTAGCTTTGTATTTTTTTTATTAACAAAAAAGCTAAATCATGTGGCGAAAGTACTGTATCTTTCCTTATAAAACACTGTGGATTGCTATAAATCATTTTGTTTAGTCTCTAAGTTTTTTTTATTACTAACACAACTTTTTTTTCCTATCATGAATTATTGGCTTTATTATACCTTTAATTTCTATTATTTATTTAACGATGGTTATAATTATAGCACTATCAAACATATTTATTTTATAAGTATGCGGTAATGGGCAGCATGCTGTCTCTAATATATTATATGCTGTAATTTTTAAACGAGAAAGTAGCTAGCTAGGAGAAGATTACATGTGGCCTTATGTATCATTAAAAAATACGTCGACAAGAACATAGTTAAAAACGCACTCTACGATGTCCCCGCTTTGTCATGGTCAGCTTTGATAATATCAACGTTGATTTTTTTATGATCATGATTAGAATGCTAATTTGATTATATTTAAAACACTGGATTATACATATAGTTTTACGATTCAAATATTATATTTTCAAGCATTTTTATATAATTAACACATATTGTGTCAAGTTTTCCCTCCATTCATCCTCTCCGGGAGTTATTGTTAAACTTTTTCATAAATTAAAAATTTTAAATTAAAAAAAAACAAATACATGTGCCCAAGATTATTAAAAACACATTTTTAACACAACACGGAAAATACAAAATAAACTCAGATCGTAAAATTATATGAAATTTTTTTTTCATATATAGTTTAAGCATCTTAAAATACATAGTTCAAATAAAAATTTATACATAATTTAAGTAACTTTTCATTAACTAACAATTAACAAACTTAAAACAAACAATCTGCTAGGGTGTCATGTAAATTAAAACTAGCTTTATTATCTTTATCTTTCTCATTATTCCTCAAACATTTATCAATATTATTATCATCAAGAGAATTATGTTATCATGAATATAAGTTATCTAACCAATAAATAATGATAAAGTACTCATTCTCTTTGGTTAAACCCCAAAGACACTCAAATCTGCACCAAACTTAATTTTGATAATGCCTAGCAAAGCAATTGTCTTTGGCTAAAATAAAGTCTACTTTCAATCTAAAACTAAGTCAACTTGTCGCTTATCCTCTCATTTCTTTCGAAACCATTTTCTTTTTTATTTATTTTTTTCTCTTTGCTGTTTTTTTTGTTTACCCTACCCTAACCATTCTTAATATTGATAGGTTTTTTTACTGTCATGACCGTAAATTTTATGGTTTCTATCCTTCAACATATTTATTTTGTATTTTAAAAATATTTTTTTAAAAAATTATAGATTATTTTTTTTATTTTTTTTTTTTATGATTTTAAATCATTTTAATATACTGATATCAAAAATAAATTTTAAAAAATAAAAATTATTATTTATATGTATAATTGAGCGCGTAAACATCATTTAAATTGATTGATGGAAGAATTTGATTAATTAATTGTTATAGTATAAGAATAATACGAATCATTCTGTGTAAAATTATAATAAATTATGCTTTTTTTTAAAATATTTTTAATTTAAAATTATATTAAAATAATTTTTTATATTAATATATTACAATTATATAAAAATATTTTTTAATGTTAAAAACACTTTTAAAAAATCTAGAAACACAAACAAAAACTATGCCACTTGCCAAATATCCATTAATATGAGATTGATTCTGACAACTTTACATGGCCACGTTATGCTATAAGTATAGTCTTTAGTCTGTACAACTTTACTTGGCCACGTCATACTATAATCTTTAAGGTACAGCCAAGGTCATGTTGATGTGGGTGTGTGTATATATATTTGTTGAAATCGTAAAAAAAAATTAAAAATTTATTTTTTATATGATTTCACCTGATTTTATTGATTTTATTCAATTTTAATTTGATTTTATTAATTTTTAAGTTTTTAAAGCCATTTTAAATATTAAACATATATTAACTTGTAAAATTATATGATTTTAACAACCTTACATATGCCTTTATATCTTTAAATATTAAAATATTTTATAAAAATAATAATAAATTATTTATTTTTGTCATCATGGCCTAAAAAAAGATTAATGGTGGTCTATTAAGGCAAATTACGACAAGAATAATAAATTAGACTTCTAGCCTCAAATCAAATCATATAGATCATGTGAAGAACGCTATTGATTTCTATTATTAATGTAAATAGATAGTGCAATAGGATTCTAGGAAAACAATTGTAAATCCTTCCATATTTAGCTTGTTGTAATTCATTACATTTAGCATATACTCTGTATATAAATTAGATCTTTAACCAATCAATATAGTATGGAAATTTTTCATTGAAAATATATTGCATTTTTCTACATAATATAATAATTTTGATGACCAAATGGTTACAAGTTTGAAACTCATTATTTTTATTTATTTGATAAAAATTAAACATAAGGTAGTGTGAACTTATATAAGTTTCAAACTCAAATAGCTTTCACTTAAGGGGATGTTTTAGAGAATAATATAAATCATATATTGGGACCTCACTTAGCAACTTAAGTTTTTAGATTGAGATGGTTCTTTAATATGAAATCAGAATCTTGATGATCAAACAGCGACGAGTTCAAATCTTATCATCCTCATTTATTTGATAAAAATTAAGCACAAGGTAGTATGAGCCTATGCAAGTTTCAAACTTAAAAAGTTTTCACTTGAGGGTGTGTGTTAGAGAATAATATAAATTATACCTTGAAACTTCACCTAAAAACTTAAGTTATTGGGTTGAGATGATTTTTTGACAACATAAAAAAATGTAGTAAGATGTTTTCAATGGTCTACGTAGTAAGTATATGTTCATAAACTATTTATTTAGTACATTTAATTTTTTTTAAAAAAAATAAGAAGTGAACAATTAGAATAAAAACACTATAAAAAAATACATGAACTCTTAATTATATCAAATAACTTGTCGCACGTGTGCGGCGTCGTGGCGAAAATTATATTTGTTTTTCCATTTTTACATCTACAATGTAATTCTATATCTATTTCTATTTGGTAAATATGGGGAGACAAGAAAATATTGTCTTTGATCGGTGAAAAAATGGAATGGGAGTCGCCACCTAGTATTTTGGTCACTAGGAACCCTAACTGGTCTCAGAGAACGGGTACGGGGACTGATTGCGTAAAGGGAAGGTATTAGCACCCCAAATACACCTTACCTAAGGTAAGCTGCATTGTTTTATTGTCTGATAAAATCTAAGGTATTTTCATGTTTTCCTAGTTGCTGGTTTGTCTATGGTTCAAGAAAAAATCCTCCTCGGTAAGAAGGTCTTTATCTTATCGGGTAAAACCCTAACCGTTCTAATGTTTATACCAAAAACTTTATTAATAATATTTAGGAATACGTTTTACGTATAAATTCGTAATCCCAAATACTGAGAGAAAACAAAAAGATTTTTTAGAATTTTTGAAATATTGGCCTAGTTCTCATGGCTTGAATAAAGTGGTTATTAAAGCCCAAAATGCATGCTAATACATATATTGTTTTGAAAATTTTCTTTGTTGTGTGAAAATATGATGTTATATATATATATATATATATATATATATATATTGGAAAGACTAGGCCGTATTTTAAAACAAAAACAATTTTTTTGAAAATATTATTATTATTATTGTTTTGACGAAAATCGGGTATTTTAATACTGAGCTGGTATCCTTACGGTATAAAAATACAACCCAATATTAATCCACTTTGATAAAAATATGCAGAAAAATCAACAACATTTTTAGGGACTTTTTAGAAATTTTTTGAAAGCAAAACATCTTTTATTCTGAAAATCTTTGATATTTTGACGAAAACCGGGTATTTTTAACACTGGTTTTGTATCTTTACGGTATAAAAATACAAACCAACATTAAACCACTTTGACAGAAAATATGCAGAAAAAGCAACATATTTTTTTTAAGATTTTTCAAAATATTTATTATTATTATTATTATTATATATTTTTAATATAATATATATACACATATATGTACAATTTATAATAATTTATATAATATATCATTTTATGGGGCTGGGCCGGCCCAAATAAATGGGCCAGGCGTAGCCCAACAAGAAAGGTTGGGCCGAACTCGGCCCAAACTGAGTTGGGCCGATCTCGGCCCAACATGCCTCATGCTTCTTCTGGTCTGGGCCGGACTCGGCCCAGACCTAAAGGCTGGGCCAGAACCGGTCTGGCCCAGGGGGAAAAAAAAGAAACGGGGAGGGGAATTAATTTTCCCCTCCCCTCCTCTTGCATGCAACTGGCTTATGCATGCAGGAGGAGAACCTGTTTTAAAACAAAACGATGCAGGGGACGAGGACTTTACCTGGCGTGGAGGAAGCGGTCGATGGTGGTGCTGCGGTGGCGTGGCGCGCGTACGGCGGCTCCGGGCGGTGCTGTGGCGGTTCGAACGGCGGAGAGAGAGAGATTTCGCTTTTTCGGTGGTTCTCCTTATTCCTTTTATTTCTCTTTATGCTTGGTTGTTTTTCCTTTTTTCTGTTTTCAGTTTGCTCATTTTCTTCCCTCTCACTCTCGTTAGTTCTCTCTCTCTCCTTCAGCTTCTCTCTCTCTCTCTTTCTTGAGTTTTTTCTTCTCTCTTTTTCCCCCGTGCTTCCAGTCTCCACCTTTCTTTTATAGGCGAGCAAAGAGAGCGAGGCTGCATGGGCAGCGTGGGGAGCAGCACAACGTGGGTTGAGCTGGGCAACGTGGGGAGCAGCACATCGTCGGTCGGCTGGTCGGCGAGCGTGGTGGATCAAGGCGTGGCTTCGCGTCCTCCGAGGTGTATGGGCTCCGGGTTCTGTCAGCGCACGCGAGGAGAGAGGGGCACTGGCTGATTAAACAACTTTCTTCCCGTGCTTGCTGCACATTCGGGGAGGAAGAAGAAAGGAGAACAATGCCGTTCAAAACGGCACCGTTCGGTCTTTCTTGTTTTTTTTTTTTTATGTATGAAACGACGTCGTTTTGGAGAAAACGCGTCGTTTCATTTAAAAATGGCGCCAGAACGCGCCCAATTTTGAATTTAGCCCTCAATCATCTTTGTTCATTTCAATTGAGTCCCTGCCAATTTCGGTCCCCGCCCCCATAGTTGGCCGCGTTTTTCACTTTGGTCCTTGGCCTCTGATTTATGCAATTTAGCCCTTAATTGATCAATAAACTTCCAATTTCTTCAATTAGGCCCCTGAATCAATTCAAAATAGCCCCCTATATTTACCCGTTTTTTTTCCAAATTGGTCCCTGGTTTCGGATTTTCACAATTAAACCCCTAATTGGCCATTAAACTTCAATATTTATGCAATTAAGCCCCTGATTTGACCCAATAAATTCCTAAAAAATATATTTTGGCCCCAGAACTTAAATTTCTTCTAATTAAAGCCCAAATTGACTTAAAAATCGATTTTTCTTGCAATCAAATCCTCTATAAATTCAAATAAAATCCAATTAAGTCCATAAACATCCAAATTTGGGCTTTTCTCCTCAAAATTCAAATTTTCCTTCTCAACAGGGCTCTCATCCTTCAAGAATATACCGTCAAAAAATCCAATCTTTGTATTTTTTTAACCTCCTTGACCAATCTTCCAACCATTTTCTGAGCGCTTTGACTATTTATTTTATTTTTTGTGGGGATCCAAAAATAGGTTACAACATAACTATCACTATCTTAATACATGAACTTTCTTAAGAATCATTGTCACGATTATCTAACTATTATCTCTTTCACTTCTACATCGAACATACCACTTTTTCATTAACATCACTATTCGAACCTTTATTTCTATCAATAGCATATCTTACATTTATACATTTATTTTCACATTTTTACTAATGAAAGACTTAATTGAAATACTATAAGGACGTAAGCAAAAAATCCAATCCAATTCATGTATTATAATAAAAAGTTTGGAAACTTAAAGGACCTTAAGATTGGTTGAGCTTGTATTTTTTGTTGCTTTTTAATCAATTTACACTTAATAAAAACTGTACAATACACATCTTAATCTAAGGTCTGCAATACTAAATTTAATTTGATTTAAATAAAAAACAATTAACAACATATGTATTTTGAGAAACATTCACTCAAAGTATTGGTTGGAAAAAAATAATTAATTTCTCTTCTAAGAGTACATTAATGCACTTTTTTAATAAAATACACAAATACGAAATCAAATACACTTGTCTTTATATTGTTGGATACTAACATACAATTATAGACATGTAACAATTCAATGGTAGATTTAATTAGCCAAAATAAATAAATAAATCAGCAGTTCATGTGGCAAGTCAGTCACTTAATTGTCTGCATAATATGGGTATGAAACTTACCTAATTCTTCCACTTTTAATATATATATATATATATGTATTGGGGTTCAATATTTTTGACTTGAACCTTTTTGACTATCATCCATTAAGCTTCCCAATGCAGCTTGGGAATAGTGATTGAGACTAAACATGCCTTTGTAAGAGAAAAAATAAGGCGGGGATGGCACCAATCAAGGTTGTCGTCTTTAAGTGCACCAAAAGGCCTGCGAATTAAAGAAAAAAAAAAGCATCCCAAAATCATTTTCTAGATATAACTGATATCTATAAATGTAACTACACACATATAAAATAATTCACATGGATGAATATAATTAATTGTGATCCAAGATATGCAAACAGCTCCTCATTTTTTCTTTCCAGAAAATGCAGTGAACAGATTGAAAAATGAAGAACAAGCATAGATCGTGTCATCTAAAATTGCTCATACATAAAATACAAAAGTGTGTGAGAGTGGATCATAAACTGGAATATAGAGAGGTATAAGAACATGAAGAACTAACCGTGGTGAATTACTGATATAATAATGAAGAGAATGTCATAATTATTAGTAAACTTACATTGAAGCAAGCAATGCGCTTTCTACAGGCTCTCTTTCCTTTCTTGAGCTCCGAGAAAAACTCATCTTTGGAGTAAATATGGCCTGCTGGTGAAGCCAAGAAAACCCTTCTGGCAGGTATTGGTGGAGACCAAAGACCACTTTGCTCATAATCGAAGTCATATTGAGATGCATCGAAGAACTTACCAAGAAGTCTCTCGGAGACTGATTTCGAAACCATTTGAATGCTTGGACTGGCCAAGGAAGAACTCCCTGGTGATGGTGATGGTGATGGTGATGGTGATGGTATATTTTCCATCAATAGAGAGAGGGCGTGTTTGAAATTTTCTCTATCAGATTATGGAAGGGATGCCGACATGAAGGAATAATAATAATAATGCAATATAGTAAAGAGTGCAAGCTGTGGCTATAATAAGATTTGCTTGTGTTCGAGAATCACTGGGGAGGAAGTTTGGTATTGTTTGGTAGACAAGAAAGGTAAGGTTTGGTCAAGGATCAAGACCCTAAAGTCTTTTAATCCATGTGATTTCATACACTAACTCAATTAATTTTTATTAAATACTTTAAGATTTGATTCAATTCAAAAGATTAAATTATTAAGTGAGATTTTAATATATAATTTATGTTATTCTCTAAAATATTTCTTTAAATAAAAGTTTTTTGAACTTGAAACTTGCACAAACTTATATATGTTATGTTTAATTTTTATCAAATAAATAAAAAAGATGAGAATTGAACTCGTGACTATTTAATTATCTAGGCTTTAATATCATATTAATGAACCAATTCAACTAAAAATTTTAAATTATTAAAAAAAACTCGATATATAATTTATTATTTCACTGACAGTTTTGTTTTTTATATAATCCACACAAATTGCCCATCCTTGTTATCTTCACATACAAAACCAAATTATGTGTCTAGCTAAGAAAACCCATTTGATTTTTCTTCTTCTTTTAAAAAAGAATGCTACACTAATATTTTAGTGGATTAATTAATTAATAGTATCCAAAAAAGAGGCCTTAATATTACACATTTTTTGAGACCTCGTGTTCAATCAAGTGTCGGAAGACAATCTCATAAAGTTTTTCTGAGTTCCTCAATGCCACATTATTAAAGGTCTCATGCTAGGAATAGCAGACGTT
This sequence comes from Populus alba, assembly GCF_005239225.2. NCBI lineage: Eukaryota > Viridiplantae > Streptophyta > Magnoliopsida > Malpighiales > Salicaceae > Populus > Populus alba. The sequence continues at coordinate 44,498,880 of NC_133284.1, read as the reverse complement.
ATTCATTCGAACTTTCTGTAATTTAGCTTCCAAGCTGCTGTCCCGGCAGTTGCTTAAGGTAGTGTTCATTTAAACAAAAAAAAAATAAAATCATCACAGTAATTAAAAGAATTTAAATGAATACTATCATTTGAAAAATTACACACTTTCATCTTTCTATTCTACTTTTCTAATTTGTTTTTATTTTTATGGTTCAATTTATTTTTAAAGTGTTTTTTAAATTGTTATTCATATGAAAATATTAAATTGATATTTTTTAAGTATATTTTTTTATATATTTTTAATATGTTGATGTAAAATATATATAAAAAACTAAAATAAATTTATTTTAATAAATTTTTATTAAAAAATATTATTATAAAAACATTCTACAATACGTTAACAAACACTTACCAATGTTATCTCTTAGCATAGCTTTTACTGGCCCAAGTCTTGTCTTTGAAAAAGCATGTATACTATTTAATAAATTTATCATATTTTTTTCAAATTTGAATAAATTATTTATTATTATTTATAAATAAATAAATTTTAATGTTTATTAAAATAAACATGATTGATTTCAAGTAATCTCCTTTAGTTTTTTTTATAAGGACTATACTATATTTTTGTATTGACATGTTTTTAAATTTTTAGAGTTGATAGTCAATATAAAACATAAATATAGTACTATATAGTTTAGGAGTAATTTAAATGGCTCATCTTGTGTTATTTAGAATTTTATATGGTGTATAAATAAAAGGTAAATAAAAACAAATTAACTTATATTTTAGACTATTAGACAATTAACCATTTTTATCAAGTTCTCTGAGAAATTATAATGCTTGAAGATCAATTTTTTATACAACCACGTGATTTCACAATCCCTTCAAAAATACTTCAAAATGGAGGGAGATTTTATCCCCAATTTCATGATGGTATAAAAGTACATCTATATCATTTTTTTCATGGCATTCTTAAAGTACTGATTGGTGCCATCAATGCAACACACATTCATGTAAAGATTCCAAAATAAAGTGTGTAAAGATATAAAGGAAGGAGAGAGAAGAGTTTTAATATTCAAATATTTAGGAATAAGATTGATTACTAGATAATTGATTAATTTATTCTAGTTCAAGCAATCTGATTCTTTTTACATAGTCAAGGTATTTAGTAACTTAATATGAAAAACCTAGAAGGTTGGTAAATGATAGCAAGTAATACCTGATAAGATAGGTGACTAGTATTGTGGTAGTACCAAGTGATGCCTGGTAAGTCTAGTAACCGATAACTGGCTTACAAAAGATTTTTTTTGATGGACATGGAGACTCTGATGGTAAAGTCAGTAACTTTGTAGAGAGAAAGTGCAATGATATTTTAGAAAGGTAAACTCTAAAAATATATGTACTAAAAATGTTTAGAATAAAGAAATTGAGGTTGGTGAGCAGTATCAAGTAATGTTTGGTAAGGCAGGTAGCCAGTAACTGTTGTAGTAGCAGGTGATGCTTGGTAAGTCAAGTGACCAGTAACTGGTACCTGCAAAAGGTTTTCTTTGATGGACATGGGGATTTTTCGATGGTAAAGTTAGTAATATTGTAGAGAGAGAAAATACAATGATATTTTAAAGAGATAGACTCTAAAAATATATATGCTAAAAATATTGAGAATGAAGAGATTGTGAACCTTTGACTTAAACGATTCATGGTGTATTTATAGCCCATAAATCATATTCTTTTGTGGAGAGGAGGGACTGAAATGTAATTTTATCCTTGTGATATTTTAAGTTGTATTTTACTCAAAATAATACATATTAGATCAATATAAAATACTAAAGCACCCGCTTGAGGTCCAGGAAAAATTCCCTAGCGAATGTTAGGCTCAGACACTTTGCCTAAGCCCATTAAAGATGAAAGTGGGTCTGGATGCATTGCCTAAACCTAAATATATTGGGCTCGAGGTTGACATCCCGGGTCCACGAAAGCCCTGGGGTGTATGCCTAACATTTTTGATACCAGGCAGCATGGCCAACACCAGCTAGGCATACACCTATAGGGTGCATTGGGTGTACACCCAGTGTATTGCATGGTGCCCATGCACTAGACATCCATATACCTATGCAGGAAGAATGGGCTCTAGCCACTTACCTGAGCCCATGTTCCTAGTGCATGGGCTCGGGCTCCTTACCTAATCCCATGTTTTTTTGGGTTTTTTTTTAATTCTTGCTTTTTTAAGGGATTTTTTTTGCTCTATTTTGGAAGATTTGTTTGATCCATTTTATTTCGATTCATCAGTATCCTATAATGAATGTGTTATTTACTTACACATTTAACCTAAAATGTTTTTAAGAAGGATCAACTTTCTATTTAAGAATCTTAGAAAATGATTTAATTAGAAAAGACAATATAAGAATTCATTTGGCTAACATTATTAATTCATTTATATTATGATTAGCTTAAAAAAATTCAATACATCAAATAATGTTTTTAACTTTATTTTAGATAAGTTCTATTCATTAGATGTAGGATATATAGTGAGGTTAAGATTTATTACTCCTTTTAAGAGTATTTGATATTAAATATGGGATATATATTAAGGTCGAGACTTATCACTCCTTATAATAATCGTAATTAATATCATTTGAAAAGATATTCTTGACATGCTCCTGAAACAAAAGAGTTATTTGATTTGAGATATGTACCCTTATGTAATGTAATTCAAAGCTTTTGGTGTACTAAATCAAGACTCCTAAATTTAGTAAAAAAGACAAGATAAGATGTGGTCATAGTGTCGGTGTAAGGTTAGATATGGCATAGATATGATGGAGATGCAGTTGAAATATTTTATTGTTTGAGGGTTTGGTTGAAAATAGATGAATACTTTCCATGAAAGATGTGTATTATTTTTCAACACTCCTTGATGCATATTCTCAAATTTCAAATCAAGTTTCTCTTGTTGTTTGCGATGTGTACGCAACACCTTATTTCTCCTTAGTGATGCAACCTTGAAATTGTTAGGTTATTCCTCTATGATTTGTACTCGCATCATGTCTTTTATGTTATAGTTTTTTTAATGTAATTTTGTAATGCTCAATCTTTAGTCATATGTTATGTGGCCTTACATAACCATATAACCTACTCTTATTCTTATTCTTTCTCTTATGTTATGCAACCTCTGCAATCACACCATTTCAATTTATTTTTTTACTAGTCTCATATGCCACATCAATTGTAAGTTTTTAATCATTTATGTGTTTGAAAACTTGCACCTTTATTGTATAATAGCTTGATCTTAAGGATTAACATGGTCTATTAGTGTTTGATGGGGAAAAAAGAATGGACAACTTGGCAATCCACTTGTCCATTGGCCCGATAACGCGTGAATAACTTGGTTATCCATTAAGTTGTTTGGGCCTTAGTCTAACAACAAACAATGAATATTGAAGTTGTCCGCTATGTTATTTGGGCTTCGTTACTTGAGCCAAGCCTCAATGTAACCCCTAACTATCTTAATTGGGTCCAAATCCCACACAAATTTCATAGGGGCAAGACTTACACACACCACAATGCAATGTTACAATATTCAAGAAGTCAAAACAATATTGCAAACTTACTCCTCTAGCTACACCTTGTCAATGTGACATTATAATCTTTCATGCTTATGAATTTATGAGTTGTTAGTGCAACATCTAGCTTTTTTGCCAATAGTTATTACATGTCTACCTGTCCTATCAATAGCTACCACCAATGATAAGTACAAAGCCTACATTGTCTAGTGTGGTGCTTGTACTAAACAACTCAGTTTATAAGTTACTTGTATGGTAAAAGTAATTATTCTCTATGATTATAACCACATAGTATGTCTATAACATCATGCCCTATAAGATAATCTCATATGACCAAGGTGCATAAATGCCCTGATTCACTTGGTATACAAGATCACAAAACAACATGACACATCAAAATCACAATATTTACTCTCCTACTTATATTATTCTCATTTTTTTTCTATCATTATTTTTCTCTTACGATTTGCTAGTTTAAGCATTGAAGAGTCCCCTATCTCAATAAGAAACTTGTTTTGCAGGATTTTAGGGACTAGTGATTAGTACTTAAAAGTGCATTTTTATCAAGGTTTTATATCATTATTTTGCACTTGAAGTATCAATAACTCCTTAACTAAAACATGTTTTATAATAACATACCTAATAATATAAGATGCCTTTAATTTATGGTAAATGTTCATTTTAAATGCAGACCTATCACGTAAATGAAAGGATTGATTAATGAGTTTAAGTATTGAAATTAAAAGGACAAAGAGATGGCCAAACTTAGAAAAGAGATGTTGGTGCAGTCCAAACGGAAACACTGTTCGGTAATTGAGTCATATCTCGAGTTCTAGATGTTCAAATCACCACCATTTTTTGGACAGATTTGGTAAGACATAGACCTACAACTTTCATATGGAGTCCAAGATTTAAAAAGGTCGTTTTCAAGTCCAAATTATAACAACAACAAAGAAGTTCAAATCTGTCCTGCAGCCTAGACACTGTTTAGTGTTCAGCCCATATCTCAAGTTCTAAAAATCCAAATGACCTCAATTTTTTTTCCTGAAAAGATAAGATAATTTCCTATAACTTTCATGGTACAAGTGGTTCCAGTTCTGATGCTAGCAATGATGTTTTATTCAGACAAGAAGATAAGAATTTTCAACAAGTCAAGAGTTGGCTACCCACTCAACAATTAGTCATCAAATGAATACTTCTAAATTTTGGCTTATAAAAGGAGTTATTTTCCATGTATTTAGGGGCTTAGTTATTCAGATCTAGAACTTGCTCTTGCTCTCTCTCTCTCTCTCTCTCTCTCTCTCTCTCTCTCTCTTTATATATATATTTTTTTTAATTCTTAAATTTTGCTTTCATTAATATCTTGTTTATGCTTTTCATTTCATTTTCTTTACTTAATTAACTTATATCTTATTTATGTTCTTATTTTGTTTATTTATGTTTCTTTTCTTCATTATGTTTAGCTAAGTTTATCATGTCAAGATGAAAAGGTTACATTAATGGTGTAAGAATAAGTATAGTGTAAACTAAATATGGACTTTAATGTTTAATATTAACATATCTTATCTTCTTATCTTACTAATTCTTAATACCTTGCTTGTTAAATGGTTAATTTAGATTTGTGTTGTATAACAAATGCTTGGCACTCTCATAGCCCAACCGTATGGTATTACCTACACTTGTGCTATAAAAGGAACTTGATTTGTTGTTAATATAAGTTAGTATCATGAATTCCTGACAATATTTAAAAGTTTGGTGTTACGTAAATAAGATAATTAATATGATCATGTTAACAATTTATAATGAGCTATTAATGACAAATCATCCGATTGGAACCTCCTTTATGTGTGGTTTCCAGTTGAGTAATAAGAGTTTATACTATACTTGTTTGAAATACCATTAGTAGATCCTCTAACCTTGACATTTGTTTTTATAATTGTTTAATCCTCACATTAATATTCTATCTCAAAGTTCTCATCAACTTCTTCTTATTTACTACTACTACTACTACTACTACTATTACAATTATTATTGTTATTGTTGTTGTTGTATTATTGTTATTTATAATTTATACAATTAACCTCCATGTGGTTCGATCACAGTCTTGTTGGGTTATTTATTTCTTCGACACTCCTGCACTTGGAAGAAAACATCAATCTTTTGATCGTGTCAAATATATATACAAAAAAGACTTAGTCAACCTACCTAACCCACAAAACACGTGACCTGGATCTTGAGACTATGATAACCCTACATAAAATAAATAAATAAAAAATTATAAAACTGCATTCCTGATCAATCTAATGTTGAAGAGTGATGTTAGGAAAAAATCAATTAAAAAAGAAATAAAAAGTTAACCCAAGTCAATACAACTAACCCACAAAACTTGCAACCCGAGTTATGAGAGTGAGATAACTCTATAGAAAGCAAATCAAAATAAATTATGAAGTTCAATATCAAATAAATTCAACGTTGTAGGATGAGATTGAAAAAAAAGTTAAAATTAAAAAAAAATTCCTCAAAACTTTTAAAGACCAAAGTGAAAAAACTCTTGGCATTTCACTATTCATTGCTATAGTGAAAAACTAAGCCCTTTTAATATATGTTAACTAGCTAGATGGCTCGCACTACACTGCGGTTTGAGCCAATTTTTTCACAAAAAAAAAATATTCATGTTACATCAACATTTTCAAATAAGTAAGAAAAATCTACGATTAAGGTAATTGAGAAGGACCACCTGTGTTATCAGAACAATGACTTGAAAAGCAAGATAAAAAAGACTATAAAGCGAATCCCAAGCTTATATTTAATCAATTGATTTAATTTAATTACAAAATAAAAAAAAAAAGCTAAATTCAACAAATATAAAAAAAGCCTTAGGTAACTTGTGTTTCTTTTCAGAATGTATAGAAATTCACATAGGATGTGAAAAAAAGTAGAAAATATTTGAGGATGAGATTGAGAAAAAAAATAAACTCAAAAAAAGAGAGGAAAAAATCCAAGCAAATCTGGTTGAAGTTTGAACATTCTAAATTCAGGTTAATCTCTCAAACCCGTAATCCATTAAATTACTACCTGGTCTCAACCAAAAATCTCAATATCCAACCAACTAGATGTTAAAAGATGAAATAAATAAATTTAATTAAAAAAACAAAATCCCTTTTAAAAAAGCAAAATCTAACAAAGGCAGGGAAAAACCCAAGGCAATACAAGACCAATTTAATGTTAAAGGATGCAAAAAATTAATTTAATCTAATAAAAATTATTTTTAAAAAATCTAGATCTATAAAAAGATTGGAAAAAAACTTAAGGCAATCCATCATATTCTCAAAAAGACAAAAACTCTCATAGAAAACAAAAAACAATATTGAAGAATGAAATTTTAAAAAAAAGTACACTTAGACAAACCTCCTAAATCCGAATTAATATCTCAAACTCACAATCCATTAAGCTCTAGATTCGAGCTCAATCAAGAAGCTCAACACTTGATAAATTTAATTTAGAAGGATAAAATCCTAAAAAAAAAAACATTTTCAAGGTAAAAAAATAGTAATAAAAAATGAGAACCAAATTTGATAGAAAAAAAAATAGAGGATGAAATCGAAAAAAAAAAAAAAAACTATTTCGAATAAAATATATAGCAATTAAAGGAATAGGGACAAAATTTAACATATAAAAAAAATCCATGGGTGTGAAATTGAAAAAGAATTCTAATTTTATAAATTATTTCAAATAAAAAAAATATTAATTACAAGAACATGGACTAAATTTGAAGATTCAGAGAGTTACACTAATTTTTTTAGAGTTGTCATGGTTTTTTAGGTTGAAAGAGAAAATGAGATAAAAAGAAGAAACAAACTTGACAACGAACCAGAGGTAATGAAGTTACACACGTGTCTTAAAAGGTAGGGACAACCTGAAGGATTTTATCACAGCCTTGAAAGCCATTATTTGACCAAGTAAATCTGTCGCATGTGATGTTGCAACATTCTTAGATCTCCCACACGCCTTCCTATAAATTATGTAAATAGTATTATATATTTAGTAAAAGACATACAGACTCTGTCAAATTGGTTATTACTAAAAAACAAGAGAGAGAAAATACATAAATGCCCCTGCATGATAGCTTCTTTGTTATGGTTTCTAGGGATAACATCAATAATTTATTGTGTAAATACACATGAAAAGTAAAAATATACCCCCAAGTGATAGATACATGTCATTTTACTTTCAAGGATAAAAAAATCATTATATTATGCAAAAAAAAAATATGTTAGCTAGTTTACCCCTGTTAATTAGGCAATACCTAATGAACCTTTTGGAAAAGACAAAAATATCCATGAAGGCAACCTTTGTCAATTTTGTCAAGAAGGGAAAAGAGGTCAAAACATTGTTTCAATCCACAATGTTTTGAGTCTATGTCCAAAATAAATAACTGATTCCTTTCAGCTCTTTTTAAAATATATATATATATATTTATATATATATATATATATTCTAATATTCTAGTCTATGATGTAATAAACTATTTTTGAATGAATGCATCAATTTAGACAAGGACTAGTTATGTTACCAGTATTTTAGTGTGGGTTAGAAAATGTTTTTGACAAAAAACAAATAAATAAGCAAGTTTTTTCAATGTGGTTTTTCCTTTAAAAAATCTAATTATAAATCAAAAGGATTATACATGTATTTAATTAAATACATCGAGAACCATTTGTGCTAATAAATACAAAAAAAAAAGTCTTAACACAGTTATTTAACTCGCCTTGCTGCAAGTTGATTATTTTTTTCTATCTCAAAAAAAATTAATATGTAAGTATTATTAAGATATTTTTTAACATTAAGTAATAAATATAATTGTGAATCAAAATTCGATGCTTATATATAATAAAATATAGTAAATATCATATATGTTAATAAAAACATGTAAGATCTCAGGCTAATATTTAATGTAGTAGAATAATGGAATAATATTGCAATTGCTACAATGAAACTTTATTTCCTTAGTTTTTGTATAATAATTTTTCAAAAAAAAAAGTGTAAAGAATTTTTTTTAAAACAAATTACAAAAGAATAATGATAAGAACAAAAAAAAATGATATAACTAGGCCAAATATAAAGTGATAAATATTCATAGTGTAAAGAAAAAAAATAGTTCTTTTCCAAAAAAAAAAATGTAAAGAAAAAAAAAGTAATTTTCCTATGTTTTTTTCTTAAGGGGAGTCAAGTAGTCTGAGTGTTGATAAATTCAAGTGTTTACTTCTCTCAAAGAAACACCATACTTTTCATACTAGCAATGTATCCTTTGTTCATTGTCATTATCACTTCCACGTTGCCGCATATTTACAAAAAAACAATATTCTAGTTATCATTGGAAATTGGAACTGCTTTCTCCTTGCAATTCCTCTTTCATCGTGACCTTTCTTTTTCCTCTCTTTCTAAATCTTGTAGACAAGAACAAGATTCAAAGAAATCATTTTAAAGACCTTCCCCCCCCCCCCCCCAAAATTAGTCAACTATTTTTCATTATGCTCTTTTTCTTTTTTTCTTCGATATAAATATTATTTTCTTTTATATATTAGGTATCTTGGACTGATTTGTATATATATATATATATATGAAACAAAGTTTCCACACCCACAGTTTTTAGACCCAGCCCGGTCCAAGATCTAATCCAAGACCAGGGTTTCGGGTTTTGACCGGATCATCAGATCGCTTGGGTCAATGTTTTTTTTTTTAAATCAAAATGACGTTATTTTAATAGAATAAAAATACAAAAGTCAACGAATTGCAATCGAGTTTTTGACCAGATCTTGCCGGGTCAACCCGTTAGGTCAGCTGGATTACACCAAGTTTTTTTTCCTATTTTTTCTTCAACCCGATCTAATTTCAATTCCGGATCAACCCGCCAGGCTCAGTTCCAGCCCTGGGTCAGCCGGGTCTCTAATTGATTCACCAGTCGGATTTCAAAACTACGCTCATACCTCAAACAAGACTTGTGATAAAATTCATGGACAAAAAAAGTCAAATTAAAAACTACAAAGATAACATATATATATATTTGGCTCTTATTGACTTTACTTAACTACCTACTAATTATTCAATATAAACATTACTTATTAACAAACACCGTATATTGAACAAATGCATAATTATCAACTTTAGATGGAAAGAAATATAAATGGAAATACAAATCTAAAAATCTAATCCATGTCTAATGTAATAAGCAACCATGGCAACTAAAACCTTTTGCTAAAAATGGGGACAAGACTCTAAATGCTATTATATTTAGAGAGACTGTGCCCGATATAGTATTATGTATATTTAATTGTATCTAATTTATTTGTAATAAGTTATTGTATCTCCCATTTATTAGATTCTCATTATCAAAACTAATAAAAATAATTTGCACATAACCAAGTTTAAATTTTATATTTTTAAAAATAAAAAAATATTTAAAATTCCAGATACAATTCAATAAATTAAATTTTAATTTTGATAAGTTATACATATAAATTATTCTACGCGTGACAAATTTTGAAAATATTTTTAACATTTATTTTAACTTTTTGGTAAAAATTATTGTGAATGTATAAAATATTAACTTGATTAATTGATATATTTTCATTATTTCTGATGGTAAAAATATGGTGAAAGATTAGATTGGAGAATAGTTATAACATACAACCCAAAAGTTGCATTTGATTAGGAGAGAGATTATATCTAATATTTAACTATTTTCTTAAAAATAAATTCCAAATAAGGTTTTTTTAGTAAAAATATATTAGATTTTTTTTAATCTGAAATTAGATTCTCAATTAATAAATCTTTGAGTTAATCCATCATGCCAGGGTCTAGGTTCTATTTGAAAATATAGTTGTGGTTGTCTTTTAAAGTGTTTTTCACTTATAAAAATATTAAAATAATATATTTTTTATTTTTTATAAATTATTTTTGATACCAGCGCATTAAAATAATTTAAAAACACCAAAAAATATTAATTTAAAACAAATAAAAAAAATATTTTTTTTAAAATGTTCTTCAAATGCAAAAATAAAAGGATCTAAAAATACAACAACTTTTTTAATGATAAAATGGATGTAATTAAACGTATATAACATATTAGTTACAAATTATAAGAATACGTGGAGCTATTTTCCCGTTCAAAAATCGGGAAACACAACCACAATCCATTGAAAAAAGAAAGAAAATAAAACATATCAATCTCATTCTTGTTGTATTTGCCATAAAAACCATAGAATTACGGTATCCCAAAACATATTTTTTTGGGATTTTTGGGACAGTAAATGACATAATATATATATATATATATATATATATATATATATATATTTTTTTTTTAAAAGAAAACCCAAAACAGGAAAAAAAAAAAAAAAAAAAAACCAAAGTGGTCAGGTCAGTTTTAGAGAGAGAGAGAAACAGTACAAGAGAGGGTGTTGTGTACACATGACATACATGCACATGGTAGTTGTAGAGAGAAAAGGAGAGGAAGAAGGAAAGAGAGAGAGAGAGAGGTATATGCATCTATTGTAGAAGAGAGCACCACTGTGGGTTCTCCGAAGCTATAGATACCCTTTTCTTTCATTCTCTCTAGCCAGTTTTGAAACTTGATGAGGTTAAAAGTAAAACCATTTTTTATTGCTCACTCTATGGTTTAAATATTCTGTCTTTAATGTCAATCTCACTTTTGAAGAAGACCCATTGTCATCTTCAACTCCTCTTCACTTATTTCAATCAAATTTCTCTGCTTTGCTCCTCTTTGCATGTTGATCCCAAGTTGCATTGTTGAGGTAAGGTCATTTTTTCTTACGGTTTTTTAATATGTTTTTGAACTATTTGATTGAAATGTGGGAATTTGAATGTGGGTTTTGGAGGTAATTGATTTGGCGTTTGGTGATCTGTGTAAATTTTGGGTCTTTTGGATTCTGGCTTTTGGCTATTTGTGCTTATCTGAGTTTTCAGATTTGTGAATTCTGGATATAAGTTGATGGATTCCCTTCTCTAATTTGTTTTTCTTTTTTGTGCTGTTTTATCCTCTTTTGATTCAATGCATGGGGTTTTTATGCTATATCTGCGGCACTTCATTCTCTCTCTCATTGATTATCATAGGATGTGTAAAATTCTAGTGCCCTTATAATAGATGACCTATTAGATTATGGATATCAGCTCTAGTGCTTTTCTGTTAGGAGAATTCGGTACGTTTTACTGGTATTTTCGAGGCAGAAATCAGGAGTAGCTGCTGTTTTTTGCATGGCAGATTTTTGCCTTTTATTTGAGTTTTTAAGGTCTTGGAAAGCAGAGTTGAGAGCTCAATACTTAATGCACTTATTATCTGGCTTTATATATTGTTGTGGCATAAGTAGGATGGTTCCTTTTGTGAAATGGGATTTTGCTTAGGACACACAAGTGAATGAAGAATGACTTAGATTTAATTTGATGTCAACCTTACCTTCTCTGTCTTCAATAATAGATGACCCTACTAATCTATAGAAGTGAAGCTTGTAAAGACATGGAGAATACAAAGAACTATGTTTGTTTCATATCAAACCATATTTGAGGGAACTGTTTGTATTAGCCATGTTCAAGTGTAGAGTAATGGACTTGCAAAAGCCACTTTGGATGAAAGTTTTCATGTTCTGCTACCAGAAGTCTTACACAGAAAGAAAAGGAAATGTTGACATTTGCTGATCATTTTGGTTGATTTGGAGGGGGTGGGGGGGGGATGCTTCCTTATGCAGGTTGAAGGTTTTGCATTGGTGGGATAGAAATAATACTTGATCTCTCTCTCTCTCTCTCTCTCCCCCTTATCTGTGAGCTTTAGCTAAGTAAATTGTAAATAGTTGTAAGTTAGCTTGATAGTTTTTGTCTTCCTTGGGATACTTGTAGTATAAGGGAAGAGGGTAGTATAAGCAGAGGGTATGATGTGGCATATAAGCAGAGGGTAGCAGGGTAAGGTAGAGGGTAGTATACTACATACAGTCTACAGGTATAATTATTGTCACCTGGAGCAGTTGGTAGCACTGTTTCATTTTCCAAGGGCTGGCCACTGTTATATAACTTGGATTACTCAATTATACCAGTGTTGAAGCTAAGACTGTAGCTTTTGTTGCTCTGCAAAGGTTCCTTCGTTTTTTTTCCAACAAGAGAATGAATCCGGACAGCTGCAATTATGGTAAGATCCAAATTCTAGCATCTTGATGATCTGAACACAAATATGTTTGTTTAGGTGTGTGGAATATAAATATGATTATGTGACTACTAGAGAACTTGCTCATTTAGTGTAATTTTTTGGGTTGCTATATCACCGTGTGATTTGTGGAATATAAATATGATCATGTGACTACTAGAGAACTTGCTGATTTAGTGTAATCTTTTGGGTTGCTATATCTCCGTGTGATTTGGGTAGTTGGAATTATAGATTATAATAATCCTTTGATATGCTAAATTTCCTTTTTTCCCCAAATGTTCCTTGTGTCATGTCAGTTGTTTTCTGGATCAAGGGATTTCTATGTTGGATTGCGAGGATAAACCAACTTTATGATGAATAAAACACTAAGGCCCATGCCATATCCAATTCTCATCGATTTGCCTCAGGCATGCAGTCACATAAAGAACTTGGAGGCATAACAGAAGATGCAATAATAAGTTTCATTTTCTGTAGTAAGATTGTTAAATCCAAGAATTTTGGGCATCTTATTCATTTGTTATTTATCCCAAAACAGAATGAATATGGGGTATTATTCAGTTCATCATAGTTTCTTTTATTGTTTGCTGACATGCATTTGCCAAGCCAGTTCCTTTCTCCCCCTCTCTCTCTCCACATGCTAATTAGACATCAAAACATTTGTTTTTCTATTTATGTATCATGATAGGCCTTTCTGAACAAGGCTTGTCACTTCACATCAAATGTTCTTACCATAGCTCTTGTATGCTGAATTTGATTGTGAGGAAAGAACATAAATATTCCTTAAGTATGTAGATCTTTTTCTATTACAATAATGAAATTTCAAGTCCCATTTCGATGCTTGTTTGTTTTCTAATGCTTGAAGAAAGCATACTATAAGATAAGAAGTGATGCTGTCAAGCTCAACTGTGGGGTTTTCCCTATTAATTGCCATGGAGAAATAATTATCTCTGTTGGACATAATTTTAACTTATGAAGCCTTTTTAGCCTTAAGCCTCATGTGACATAAAAATGTAATGGGAAAATGGACGAACGTTTATGGTTCAAATTGGTTGGAATTGTATGTAAGATTGAGATCCCACGTGATATTATGGTTTGAGTTGAAACCTAAGCCCAATCTTCTTTCTATGGGATTTTTGTGAAATCTGAAATGTTTGGGGATTTGTAGATGATAGATTCTTCAGTATCTGGATTTAGACTTTTAATAGTTATGATCTCTTGCGTTGATACTTTTGGAACTTTGGGATGCTTTGGGGATTTGTAGATGATAGATTCTTCAGTATCTGGATTTATACTTTTAATAGTTATGATCTCTTGCGTTGATACTTTTGGAACTTTGGGATGCCTAGTCTTTCTTCAGTTTAGAGGTCATTTTTTGGTGCAACAATATTTGGGCCTGTAACCACATCATGTAAGTTTGAGTCTTAAGTGTAACGTCTGCATACAAAAATACTGAGGGGTGGAGCTATTTCCAAAAGCTCCATCCTAGATACTCACTTGGACCAAAATTGGGCATTTGCCTTTTTCCTTTTTCAGACACGATTTAGTTCCTTGTGTTATTCATGTGTGCCTAGTGATGTAATTATTGATTGTTGTCTAGTTTACAAGGAAAGACAATGGATTATAAATTCAGGCAAGCCTAGCACTTTTCTTTAATGGTTATCTTATCTTTTTAATGTGCCATTTATTTTATTTTTGTTAAATTGATTTCCTCTTTTAAATGCAGGTTTTTCTAGCGTTCTATCATTGTATGTTGAACTGTGATTTACTGGGTGTTAAAATGCATCTCTGTATTTGTCTAAATTGGCTTTGTGTTTTAATGCAGATTTTTTCGCAACTGTAGGATCGCATGAACTCGGTATATGACATGGGTTTTTCCTTTCCAATGAACCATGAATGTTGAATGGAGATGGTGGGTAACAAGCCTTTCTGAAGATTTTATTCAGTATGTGATTAGTAAGATTTATAATTCTCTAGGAAATAAGGCAAGAGTGATGAAAAAGTGTAGATAGGGAATTTAAAATAAAGGTTCTTGTGGAGAATTCTTGAATTCTTACTTCTCAATCTTATTTCAGAATATATTCCTGATTATATACACCATCTACAAATCTATATTAGGAAGGCTATTAACTACACATAAATAGGTGTTATTATTTGGACCTGATTTATGGGAAAGAAAATCTGGCTTTCTATATTCATTTCCCATAAATCAGGTTCAGATCAGATTCAAATCTGCCTTGATTGCTTCAGAATCTTCAACACTCCCCCTCAAGCTGGATGGAAGAGATTCTTCATTCCCAGCTTGTCTAAGATACCTTTAAATGAAGGATTCTGCACACCTTTAGTAAGTATATCAGCAAGTTGTTCCCCAGTAGGCACATAAGGTATGCAAATCAGTCCACTCTCAATTTTTTCTTTGATGAAGTGTCTGTCCACTTCCACATGTTTAGTTCTATCATGTTGCACTGGATTGTGTGCTATTCCAATGGCAGACTTATTGTCACAGTATAATCTCATTGGTTCTTCCCATTTGATTCTTAAATCTTCTAGGATAATCTTTATCCATAGCAACTCACAAATTCCAAGTGCCATTGATCTGAATTCTGCTTCTGCACTTGATCTTGAAACAACATTCTGTTTTTTGCTTCTCCATGTCACAAGATTTCCTCCCAGCAGAGTACAATAACCTGATGTTGACCTCCTATCTGTTAAGTCACCAGCATAATCAGCATCTGTGTAGCATTCAAGTTTCAGATTCTCATGCTTTTTATACAAGATTCCTTTTCCAGGGGTAGACTTTAAGTATCTTAGAAGTCTATAAACTGCTTGTAGGTGTGAATCTTTCGGGTTATGCATGAATTGGCTCACCACACTCACTGCATAGGCAATGTCTGGTCGAGTGTGGGCTAAGTAGATCAGCTTACCAACTAGCCTTTGGTATTGTCCCTTGTCAGTTGTGACTCCTTCCTCATCATTGTCAAGTTTGTGCTTTAGGTCAATAGGTGTCTCACATGGTTTACAGTCAACCATTTTTGTCTCCTTTAGAAGGTCCAGAATATACTTCTGTTGAGAGATAAAAATCCCTTTTGTTGAATGTGCTACTTCTATGCCAAGAAAATATTTCAGCTTTCCTAGCTCTTTGATTTCAAATTCTGCAGAAAGTCTTCTTTTCAATATATCCCTTTCTACAAGATCATCACCTGTTATTATAATATCATCAACATAAACAATTAGAATAGCAACTCCCCCTGAAATGGAGTGTTTTATGAACAAAGTATGATCTCCTTGACTTTGTCGATATCCCATTGACACCATGGCTTGTGTGAACCTTTCGAACCAGGCTCTAGGTGACTGTTTCAGTCCATAGAGTGCCTTCTTTAGTCTGCAGACCTGGTTGGGAAGTAGAGAGTGACTGAACCCTGGTGGTGGATCCATAAACACCTCTTCTTCCAACTCCCCATGTAAGAAAGCATTCTTTACATCATATTGCTGCATACACCATCCAAGATTAGCAGATAGAGAAAACAAAATTCGAATGGTGTTCATCTTAGCAACTGGAGCAAATGTTTCTTGATAGTCTATCCCAAAAGTTTGTGTATACCCTTTTGCAACTAGCCTGGCTTTATACCTTTCAAGGCTGCCATCAGCTTTATATTTCAGAGTATAGACCCACTTACACCCTACTGGTTTCTTGTCTTTTGGTAACTCAACTATTTCCCATGTTTGATTCCTCTCTAGAGCATTCATCTCTTCTCTCATGGCAATTTTCCATTTCTCATTGCTTAGAGCCTCATGCAAGGTTTTTGGGATAGGTATGGTGTTTATTTTTGAGAGAAAGGTTCTGTGTGATGGTGAAAACTTTTCAAATGACATAAAGTTAGCTATAGGATATAAGGGATTCTTAGTGCATTCTCTTATCCCTTTTCTGATTGCAATTGGCTGATCAAGATCATTAGTATTAAGAATAGATAAGGATGGATGAGAAGTTTCATTACCTTGCTCTGGTTCAGATTCTTGGGCTTGCATGAGAGTTTGAATAGGCTGTACCCTTCTTTTATATACCTGAAGAGGTCGGTCAGTAGTAGTAGTTTCACCCTGCAGAGTTTCTCTTGTAAGGTTTGGAGATTTAGTGGGTGGTGAATTCAAAGATGATTGCTGCCGTGATGGGATTTGGAAGGAAAAAATGTCAAAAACATTTGTATTCTTATCTTCCGTGTCTGTTTTGTCCTCCTGAAGATAAGTTTTGTTGAAGAAAGGTTGGTTTTCATTAAAAGTGACATCTTTTGACACAAGAAATCGTTTTGAAGGTGGATGATAACATTTGTAACCCTTTTGTGTGACAGAATACCCTATGAAAACACACTTTAGAGCTCTAGCATCAAGTTTGTCTCGGTGATGTTTATGAATATGAACATAGGTGACACACCCAAAAATTCTTGGGGGAATTTTAGAATAAAAATTATTCTTTGGAAAGAATTCTGATAAATAGTTTAAAGGACTTTTGAAACCAATAACTCTTGAAGGTATTCTATTTATCAAATAAGTAGATGTTAAAACAGCTTCTCCCCAATAGTGTTTTGGAACTTGATGTTGAAAAAGTAAAGCTCGAGTAGTTTCGAGAAGATGTCTGTTTTTTCTCTCGGCTAACCCATTTTGTTGAGGAGTATTAACACAAGATGATTGATGAATAATCCCTTCCTTTTCAAAGTATGGTGATAGGATCTTATTAAAGTAGTCCCTAGCATTATCAGTTCTAATCCCCTTAATGCTAACCCCAAATTGATTCTTTATCATTTTTGTAAAGTTTGGAAAGATGTGACTTACATCAGCTTTTCTTTTAAGAAGATAAACCCAAGTCATTCGGGTACAATCATCAATAAATGTTACAAATCCCTTTGCTCCTGAAATATTGGGAACATTATATGGACCCCATATGTCAGAATGAATTATTTGGAATGGAGACATAGATCTTGAATCACTTATAGGAAAAGACACTCTATGATGCTTTGCAAACTCACAAATTTCACAATGAAATTGTTCCACATTAAGATTTTTAAATAAGGATGGAAACATGTGACTAAGAGTCTTAAATGAAAGATGTCCTAAACGACGATGATGGTTCCAAACATCATCTTTATTAGAATTGACTGAAATAAATGATAGAGGGTGAGAGTTACTACTGCTGCCTTGCAGTCCAAGCATGTACAGCCCATCCTTGACTCTAGCCTGCCCAATCATCTTCCCCGTAGCTAGGTCCTGAAATATGCAGTGATCAAGGAAGAAAGTTACACTACAATTTATGTCTTTGATTAGTTTTCGAATGGATAACAGATTTGCAGTAAGGTTAGGGACATGTAGCACTTGTTTAAGGTTCAATGAGTGATTAAGAGGGATTGTTCCCTGTCCTGCTACTGTGATTAGAGATCCATCAGCAACTGTGATTTTCTGACTGCTAGGACAAGGCTGATATGATTTGAATGAACCTGCAGAATGAGTCATATGGTCTGTTGCACCTGAGTCTATGACCCAGATGCTGGAATGGTCCTTGTTTGAGGCACTAAATGCATGAGAAATTAGAATTTTACCATTTTTAGCAAGAAAGCATGACCCAGATGGTTTCTCCATGGTGTTGAGTAGGATCCTTAGGCGTTCAATCTCTTCTTGGTTGAATCCCCCCACTTCTGGGATGCTGGACTCACGGGTTGTCTCTTCTGAATTTGTTAAATGTGCATGTCCTCTTGACTGATTCCATTTGTATCCTCCATTACGCCCCATCCTTGGTGGTTTTCCATGGAGTTTCCAGCAAGTCTCCTTTGTATGACCTGCCTTCTTGCAATAGTTACAAAACAAATCATCTTTAGGGAATTTTTTTCCTTCAATCTTCCCAACTTCTGCACCATTCATGGCATCACCCATGTTTCTGCTATTAGTTATCAACATAGCAGATCCTTCAGTATTTGGTGCATCCAGCATCACAGCTCTCCTTCCTTCTTCAGCCCTTATTACTGAGAATACCTCATTGAGTGAGGGTAGAGATTCCTTTCCAAGTATTTGGACTCGCATTTGATCAAATTCTATGTTGAGTCCTGCAAGAAATTCAAAGATCCTTTCTCTTTCTACATATTTCTTTAAAATCACAGCATCATCACTACACTGCATCTTAAAATCTTGATAATAGTCCAACTCCAACCAAAAAACTTTTCATAGTATTGTAATATTCAATAACCATCATATTACCTTGCTTGGTCATTGAAAGCTTCGTCTTAATCTCATAGATTAACGCAGCATCCTTCACTTTAGAGTAAGTCTGTCTCACTGCATCCCATATGTCTTTTGCTGTCACCAAAAACATACAAGGCCCACAGACTTCTGGCATAATAGAGTTCCATAGCCATGACATAATCATGGAGTCTTCTTCATCCCAGAGTGTAAACTTTGGGTCTTCTGGACTAGGAGGATTGTCCATCAAATGACTAATCTTTCCCTTTCCTTTGAGAAAGGTTTTTACTATCTGTGACCACTTCAGATAGTTTCTTCCATTCAGTCGGTAGGATGACTGTAAATTCTGGAATTCACTTGATATTTGGGTTTCTTTTGTAGTGTTTTCAGACATGTTTTTTCAGATCTGGACAGGTCTGCTACTAGGATTGTCAAAAACAGATTGGAAGATAAGAGAAGAAATTCCAGATCCAGAGAGAGATAGGTTTAGAAAAGAAAAGAAAAAAACTGGCTCGGTTTAGAGCTCTGATACCATGTGGAGAATTCTTGAATTCTTACTTCTCAATCTTATTTCAGAATATATTCCTGATTATATACACCATCTACAAATCTATATTAGGAAGGCTATTAACTACACATAAATAGGTGTTATTATTTGGACCTGATTTATGGGAAAGAAAATCTGGCTTTCTATATTCATTTCCCATAAATCAGGTTCAGATCAGATTCAAATCTGCCTTGATTGCTTCAGAATCTTCAACAGTTCTTGAGAAAAACAGATACAGCATTTCCACCAAATTTTGTAGTTGTTGAGATTTTTTCATTTTCTTCTTCTTAGGGCGATGCCTAATCTTCGAACTTAATTTTTTCCATATTTTCTGGTTGATCTTTTCATGTGTATTTGAGGTACATACAGATATGTAAGACAGAAGTATGGGATTTTATCTGTTTCCTTTTTTTGTTCTGTTCTTTCCATAAATTTTGTGCAGGGGGGTTCTTTGTTGAGGTCATCTTTTGTCGGTTCATGTGCTAGTTTTCCCTCTTTATCAATTTGTGCATATATATATGTGTTTATATTATGGTCTGAAAACTTTAAATGAATATCATATTATCATGAAAGTACTTGTCTTGCCTAATCACACAATCAAGATTAACAATTTAGCTTCAAATTGCATAAGCCAATTCCTAAGACATGCACTGATGAAAAGGATTAAGCCAAAATCTAGCATTTACTACCAAAAAAATATTAACGCAAAAGAACTACCAAAAAAATTAATTCAAAAACCTTCTTAAATGTGCTTCTATGCAAATCTAAAATCCAACTACAAAATATTAATTGTAACACATACAAGATAAAACTAATTCATTTTAGTAAAACACTTTTGACTTCAGTTATAACGTGAAATGAAAAATGTAACTAAACAATTCAGGTTTTTTTCTAAGGTAATGGTCTGACAGCACAACATCATTGATTGTACATGTAACATTTGCAATAGTCACCAAATTTGTTACTAGCATGGTAACGGCTGTCGTGATTTGTAACAATTGTGAGTATAAAATTACCTCCATTTGGCATTGGATTTCAGTTCCATCCTGTGATGGTTGTTATTTGAGTCCATGGTTCTAGCAATTAAGTTCAAGCTTGGATTACATTTTGTAATGTTGCCCCCAGCTTTTCTTTTTCCACTAGTCTTAGGAAAATTTAGAATTAAATATTACAAGAGACTACGAGAGTTTTGAGAGCGCCAAATTGGAATGATCAGCATTCTACTGAAATTTTTGTGCATATAATATTTCCTAAACAAACCTGTCAATAATCACATATATTGTTCTTTAGATGATTAAGTAGCTTGTCATTTTTTACTAGCTTTTTTATGGTAAACATGCACAAATAATATTCTTTCAATGTGCGAATTTTGATATTTATTCCTCACTAAAGTTGCTGTTATGAATAGATGCACACAAACTTTCAAGCAAAAATCCAACTGCACAGTAAAACTACGTATGCAAGAATAGATTCTACTAGTTTACATAGAACCTTTCCATGGTTTTAAGCACTCTGATAACATCTAGCAGTTTTTTAGACTGTTGATGTGTTGCAATTTATTATGAAATGGGCTGTAATGATTTCACTGGGTGAAAAACTTCATGCACGCGACAGTTACAGTTGCTCATGTCAGCTTGCGTTTTGACATGTTTGTTATTCCCGTACTGGGGACTAAGAATTGCTATATCTATATCACATTTTCAGCTAAATAGCAGAGAACCTTATGCATTCTCTAGGCTTTTTAGATACACTGCTTAATCGATGCTGTGTTGCCATCTAGCAAATAGAAAAATACTTTAATATATGTTGATGATGCTGTTACTGATTGATGATAGTCATACAGATGGAAGGAGTTGTTGACTTATGGAATTAGATGTTGTTTGCTTGGTCAACTGTCTATTGGGGGAGGCATAAAATATATCAAGATTCTTAACTTTCCTAACTTATCGGCAGAAAGATAGTTATACCTACTTCGAGGCTTTTCTTCTCTATCACTCCTTCTCTATTATCTATATATCTATCTTCCTGTCCATCTATTGATCTTGCTTCTCTAATTAAAGTAACATTGATAAATGGCATTTAGGTTGGAGGGTAATATGACTTGTTTTAAGTGGTAAAAAATAATCTAGAATCATGAAAACTTACAAAAAACTTAGCCCTTAACAGAACTGAATGGAGGAAGTATTGCTAATTGATGTCCTATGTTAATGAAACAAAAGAGCATGGCACATGGTGAATTATGGGTATCCAATTCTCTTGCATTGGATTTTGTAAATGACCATTGAGGTCATAAGTGCATTAAAATCCTCTGGAGACCTATTTTTTTTTTTTTTTGTTTCTTTTCATCTTTGACACAGCAGATGGAGGTACATAGAGCGGGATTAGCTTTAGCATTGCCATTTGATTTATCTGGGAATGTTGTCTTCACTTTTCTTTGAATTGGAAATGGCAGCTTGGATAGCCAAACTTGAATCCTCCTTTTTCTTGCTTGATTTTTTTCTTAATTTGCGTTTACTTGTTGGTTTGGTCTATTGGGTGGTGGTATAGACAAAAGGAGTGGCTTTATCTTTTCATGGTCTAACTCCTCATGAGCCAGCTGAAAAATGATTCCTTAACAACCAGGGCAGTTGAAATAATTAATTTTTGGGATTTTCATCTTGGTTTTTTCTGTTATATCAGTGACAATTTTTCTGCATGGAAATTATTAAATGCATTTGGTTACCTGATTATTTCTTTATATTTCCTCTTAAACTTAGGATCGGTTAAAATGATCTGTTTTAGGTGCTCCCTCCATCAGTAATATACTCTTGCCATGCAAATCCATAAATTTCCCTTCATGCCCCTAATTTTTTCCTAGTGCAATTGGAGTGGAAATTATTTCTTTGCATGCAATGGATTTTGGATTTCCTTGAGTTGCATGTAATGCAAGGTTTTACAACTTTTGAGGGGAATTCTGTGGAATTTGTTCATCCATACGCATTGTAGGTGCAGAGCGAACACGAACTACATTAGAAGTTCAACATGCCATTACCTTATATGCATCTGCTTTTCTTTTGTTTTTTACTTTTTATGTTATACCTCCTTAATGTAGAGTTTTACCATACACATTGTTTTTTACTATTAGTTTTTTGCTAATAGGAGTGCATGATTGTTCAGTCACTAAGACCTGGTTGTTTACTCCTTTTGTTTTTGTTGTTTCTCACCAGTTTATGCAACTTTTAAATTTTAATGGATGGTTGCATTTGGCTTGAGAGCATATGCGTGGAAAAGTTTGGAGAATCTAGAAGTTTGGTCAGGCTGTAGTGATGACCAGTTCGGCAATTGATGATTTTCGGGGTGATGGCTTTGAGGGGTCACATCAAGAGCGCTGTATTTTTGCAGATATTTTCTTTGGCAAAGATACTGGTGGGACAGGTAAGAGGAGTATTGGTGCTGGAGTTATTAATTTAAAGAGCCAGGACTGTAAGATTGCAGATCCTTCGCTGCATACTAACAATGAATACTCAGCTGTCACTACTCTTTCTTCTCCTGTAAGTTTGTCAATCGAGGATTCTGATGTGAATGAGAATTCTATAGGGGCTACTGCTTCAGGCTGTTTTACAGAAAGATTTACCTTTGTGGAGGGCACTAGCCAGAATAAGACTGTCAAGCGAATGAAGTTTGCAGTTGATGAACCTTCGGACACTGAACCTGATACATTGAAAGTTCTGACTTCGTCCTTACTGCCTAAAGAGATTGTTAATGGTACAGGTGCTGCAGATATGGATTCACTGAGCCAAACAGTATTATTACATTTAGTCGAATCATCCTCTCAGGGTGTTGTATCCACCAGCTATCTGTTAAAGCAACATGCAAAAATAGACAGAAAAGGTGATGCACGCAAGCCAGATGTTCTGAAGTGCAGTTTGCCAAACTCAGATGGTGTTGCTGGCAAAGCTATTGCTTCACCTGTTTCCCAAGAGAGCTACGCAACAAGGATATTGCTTGCAAGACCTGTAGATGTTGTTGGGAAACCTGGATCCCCTTTAAATGCAGAGGAAAGAGCGAAGGCATTCAATTCATCAGGATTGGATGTCTCCATTATCTCGAAGACAGATTCTAAGATGGATCCTCGTCCTTTTCTCCAAAGTCATATCACCCGCTTACTTTCAGCTTTGGGTTGGTGTGTTGGAAAGCGCAAGAGACCCAGTCGAAAATATATGGAGTCTATTTATCAATCACCTGAGGGGAGATTAATTCGTGATTTCCCTAAAGTGTGGAGGCTGTGTGGTCAAATTTTGTTCGCAAATGGATACAAGGTGGTGCAGGAAGGCAATGGTAAGGAATGGGCTGATATAAGTCACTTTTGGTCTGATCTCTCAGATACATTGACTACTATTGAGAAAGACATGGATAAATCTGATCTTGCCAAAGCCTTGGCACATCAGTGGAGTATTTTAGATCCCTTTGTTAATGTTGTGTTCATTGATCGGAAGGTTGGCGTACTGAGAAAGGGATGCATGGTTAAAGCTGCACGAAGCTTAGTGAATGATAGAAATTTGAAAAGGGAAGATGGCATTGGAAAGGAGTCTGCTCAGAAAAATTTGTTGGCTTGGCATAGTGATTCTTGTCCGATCACTAAAAGTGCATCAACAATTTGTGAAGGAAGCTGCCATGACTGTGATGTACAATCTGGCAACAGGACTTTCTCAGAATGTGGACATGAATCAATGGTGAAAGGTCAGATAGATGTATCTATTCATATGAATGACAGAGAAGGCATGTGTTCTGATGGGATGGGAAATCAATCTTGCAGCATGTGTAAGGACAAGATAGGCGGTGTGGATATGACTGACTGGCTAACTTGTGGGACAGATTGCACTTCTGCCCAGTTGTGTAGTTGCCAATGTAATGATTTTCCTGTTACTGCTGGGAACATTATAGTGCATGGGGCGTCTGAATCTGTTTCCCCTCATCAAGACAGCAACTTAGTTGATCCAGATGATGGCACTGGTCATATGGACTCCATCCACCATGATGAGCCAACTTCTGCCCAAGTTGTGACTTCAGGAGTTTTGCAGCAATCCAGATTCAGTGAAGAGGAGGGTTTACAGTGCATTCAAGCTTCGAGGTTCAAAACAAGGGATAAAGCAGCTATGAAAAAGATACGTAGAAAGTCCAGAAAAATATCAGAAATCAGATCAACCACATTAAGCCAAAGTGAAAATATTGATGTGCTTGGCAATCCATTAGAGTCAAACAAAGTTGAAGAGAAGCTTATCAAAAGAACTAAAAAGATCTGCATGAAGTCCTCCCCTTTGGATAATTGCCTACATCAGGTGGTGAAAAATGGTACAAAATTAAAGAGTATGCATGGCAATAGTTATGGTCCCAAATACAAACAAAAGAAAACAACTGGCTGCCAAATTGATGATGATGATTTGTTGATTGCAGCCATTATCAAGAACAAAGATTTTAGCCCAGGTGCCACCAGATCTATTTCTAAAAAGAAATCCTGCATATTAAGAGCTGGCTCAAAGCGCAAACGGAAAAAGGGCGGCTGCAGGCTACTCCCAAGAAATCTGGGCAAACTAGGAAAGCATTATGTGGGTGGTAAGTGGTCAAGAATGGGATCTAGGACGGTTTTGTCATGGTTGATAGATGCTGGGGTCTTGTCTGTAAAAGATGTAGTCCAGTACCGAAATCTAAAAGACGATTTTGTGATTAAAGATGGTTTGGTTACCAAGGATGGCATCATGTGTAAGTGCTGCAATATGGTGCTTTCAGTTACAAAGTTTAACAGCCATGCTGGGTTCAAGCTTAACCGACCATGTTCAAACCTTTTCATGGAATCTGGAAAGCCTTTTACTTTATGTCAGCTGCAAGCATGGTCTGCTGAATACAAGAGCAGGAAAAGTGGTACCCAAGTGGTTCATGCTGATGAAGATGATAAGAATGATGATTCATGTGGGCTGTGCGGTGATGGTGGGGAGTTGATATGCTGTGATAATTGCCCCTCTACTTTTCATCAAGCTTGCTTGTGTACAGAGGTTTGCCATTTGCTTTTCTGCTGTGTTTTATGGTGCATTTTCTTTTCCCATAGATTTCTTATAATTATTTGTTTCTTTTTTCTTTGTTCTTTTTTGTCTCAAGCAGACTATTTAGCAACTATAAGTGGTCTAAGTTGTGGTTTAAGATGCACTGACATGGCCATTAGTGTCTCAATATTTTGGTTGTCAAATCTTTTGGGAAATAAATAGCATTTTGATAGCAATATTTATGGTCATTTTTCCTGTTTGCATTCCAAATAATTGATGTCCTTACTATTGCAAGAGTTCACAGATAATTAGTTCTGAAACAGAGTAGAATGGAGGAAAATGTGCAAGTGGTGGAACGACCATGTTAATTGTGCAGTTCGGTTTTATGAATGTCAATATGACTAGTTACACACAAGGAGCATGATGACTTCTCTCTCTGAGTTAAGATTGTTTTTGTTCTAGCTACAGTAGCGAAATCAACATTTTTTTAATTTATTTATTGTACTTCAGGATCTTCCTGAAGGCAGTTGGTATTGCCCGAATTGCACCTGTTGGATATGTGGGGATCTGGTCAATGATAAAGAGGCTTCGAGTTCTGTTGGTGCTTATAAATGTTTGCAGTGTGAGCACAAATGTACGTCTCCAACCTCCATTTTGTTTAGCTTGATTGTTTTCATTGAATCTAAACTTCCTTGCAACGTCCATGGATGGCTTGAGAATTGATTCAGGATGCACATGTTAAAGTATGAATTGTACATGAAATTAAAGCTCATGCTTCTTGGAGTGGGTAATTTCTACGTATTATGGTGGCTTGAAATTATTTTTGCTGGACATACATGTTAAAATAGAACTAGATTTGTTTCTCGTGTAATGGGGAAACTTTTATATTGTTACTGTCATAGACAATAATGTTGAAAACTTGTTAGAACTGCAAGTTGATGATACTAATTTCTTGGATCATAACTTGTTCTAAATCTAATCTTTTTCAACCCTATTCTAGAAAATCTAACTAACTTGCTGAATGTATAAGCTTGGCATAATAATCCTGTCAGTGAGCTATTGTTTGTGGTTCTCTATCCTATTAATCACTAGGATTTTATTTTCATCTTCCGTGGTAATTGATTGCTCACAGCTTTTCATAATCGTATGTGGACTTGTACCCCTTCCGCTACCCTATTCCATAATATTGAGTCTCAAATTTACCGGGTGTTTATATTTTTTGCAGATCATGGGGCATGCCAAAAAGGAAAACAAACACATGAAGGACTGGTTTCTGATGCTTGGTTTTGTAGTGGAAGCTGTCAAGAGGTACTTTGGCTCTATCTTCAAAGTTAGTTAATTTGTTAAGTACGTTGGATGTCAAATTGAACCCTTCTAGGAGTGTGAAGCTTCAAGTGCTTAAGAGTGATTAATTGTTGCCTAGCATGTCGATCTTGTGTATCTGACATAACACATCACAATTTGGTTTCCTTATTTCTAATGAAAAACTTATTTATGTTTTCCATAAATTTGGCATGTAGCATTTAATGCAGACTCTTATTCTAATTTCCTGGAGCCAGACATGAAAAGCACTTGTTTTGGAAAATGCCAGTTCCCTGATTTTTATGGAGCCCTGTGCTTTTGTAATGTTGATTTAGGATAGTTATTGCTTGCATCTTTATCACTGTTGAATGAACCTAGATGATTCTACAAATTTTGCCTGCTTTTACATATTTTAATTTCTTTTAATTTCTCTATTTGTTCCTTTACAATGTTTCTACCTTGTTTTAGTAATTAATTGAAATAATCATGCCAAGATAAATAGCTTCCTGGTAAAGATACCGAACCCTTTGTTTTATTGATCATAATCATGAATGAAGTTTGTAGAGTATGTTGTGCCTGTTGGAAATAGCAAACTAGATCTATTTTAGAGTTCTATTCTTCTGCAAATTAGTTTCTGCTAAGCTTTATTGAATTTAGACTAATTGTTTCTGAGTAGCTTTATCTAGGTTAGTTTGCTTTGGATTAACAGGTTTGTTTAGCTTTATAATTATCCAAATATTTAGCTTTTCACCTCCCTACAAATGGGACTATGAAAGTTAGTGCACAACAAGAGAGAGAGATCATTGAGATTGTTTGTGCAGAGAAGTGTCTTTGCACAGCAAGAGATCATTAAAATAATTAATCTCACCGTACCAAATCTGACCACTGGAGCAAACACCTCATCATATTAAATCCTATATTTCTGTCTGTACCCTTTTTCCACAAGCGTAGCCTTGTAATGATCAACATTGTCATCCGCAGTTCTCTTAATCTTGTAAACCCACTTAACACCAATAGATTTGTGTTGAGGGGGGAGTGTAGTCATTGTCCAGGTGTCATTCTTTTCAAGAGCCTGTATTTCTTCTTTCCTAGCGATCTTCCAACATTCCATTTCATTTGCCTCCTAGAAGCTTAGGGGCTCATGATCAGCATATAGACACAACAGACTTGAATCCATTTATTATCATAGACTAGCTCATTAGTTGCTTCATATAGGTATGCTAGATTCCTTGTTCGTAGAGTTGGTGTTGAGCTTGAAAGGGAAGTGACAGTTTCCACTTGTTCCTTTGATTGTATTGCTGGTTGTAGTGTTGATTGACATGGTGATGTTGCTGCTGCTGCTGTCCCAACTCCTGGATGTTGATCAGCCTCATTGTCTTCTAGTACAATTTTCTCCACATTTTTGTCATTGTTGTCCCACTTCCATGCATCTGTCTCATAAAAAATAACATCCCTACTAACCAACAGCTT
This sequence comes from Populus alba, assembly GCF_005239225.2. Lineage (NCBI taxonomy): Eukaryota > Viridiplantae > Streptophyta > Magnoliopsida > Malpighiales > Salicaceae > Populus > Populus alba. The sequence continues at coordinate 44,470,579 of NC_133284.1, read as the reverse complement.
CTTTGAAAGAGGATCATACAACTTGTAAGCTTCAGAATCTTCATTGTAACCTGCAAACACTAACTTTACTTCACAATCATCTAGTCTCATTCGTCTGGCCTCGGGTACTTGTGCATAGTCAACAATTCCAAATTTACATGGATTTGCTACACTTGACTTAATTCCACTCCATGCTTCATAAAGTGTTTTGTGCAGAATACTTTTGGTGGGGCATTTGTTCAAGTGCACTGCACATGCTACTGCTTCTCTCCAAAACATCTTTGGCATCATTCTTTCTTTGGTCATATCCAGGATCATACAATTCTTTCTTTATGATATCCTATTCTACTGCAATGTGTAGGCAGCTGTAAGTTGATATCTAATCCCATGTTCCCTGCAAAAAGATTGAAATGCAGCCGGGGTATACTCCCCACCTCGATCTAATCTTACTGTGACAATCTTCCTAGCACTCTCATTTTCAAGTATAAGCTTTAACCTTTTAAACACTTCAAATACATCAATTTTTTTCCTTAAGAAAATAAACCCCAATGAACTTAACAAAGTACACATGACCTCCAATTGACATAGGTTCAAAATGTCCCCATATGTTTGTGTGTACAAGCTGCCATTGTGTTGTTGCTCTCCATGTCTTTCTAGTGAGGAAAGCTTGACATCCCTGCTTCCCAAGTACACAGGTGTTACACACACTATCCAGCTCTGATACTAGATGTTGGTTTAAACACAAACTCTCACACAAAAAAAAAAAAAAAAAAAAAACACTTCTCTGCACATACAATCTCAATGACAGTAAGTACACAAGTGGTACACACACTACCCAGCTCCTTTATGCTTGGTAGTCCTCTCAACTTATCATTTTTGTACAGAAGTTTCAGGACATTAAGATGACCATAAGGTAGGTGCCATTTTTCAATCTCATGCTCATTCTTGTTGGATATGCAAATGCCTAGCTACTGTTTTCAAAAGCAATTGAAACATTTTGTTCCGTCATCTGCACTTGAGCAGTGAGTCTCCTTTCAACATTTCTTAACTAAAGAAAATTCCCTTCCATGTGGATTTCATGTCCTTTTTGAAGTACTTGTCCAAGACTCAGAATGTTGTTTCTCATGTTAGGCATGTAATACACATATGAGATGAATTCAGTTGTTCCATCTTTCTGATATATGGCCACATTTCCTTTCTTAGCAACTGGCAACTTAGAAGCATCTTCAGAACTAACATGTTCACGAAAATTCTCCTGCAGCTCCATAATTCATGTCCTTCCACACTTGATTTCTTGCTCCTAAATCCAGATACCAAACATTCTCACCTTCAAGCATACCACTGCCAACAACTAGCAATGTTGGTTCTTCCTATGTGCTGTTTGATTCCTTAGCAAAGTTTGCCATGTTGTCAACTTTCTTTGTGTTGAATTTAAGAGAGAGAGAGAGAGAGAGAGAGAGAGGTTTAGGAAGAAGCCCACTCCTGACCCAGAAGAGCTACTAGCAGGAGCCCAGAACAGACATACGATGTTGAATTTAAGAGAGGGAGTGAGATAGGAAGCTTAAAGTGGCATAACTTGGAAGAGCCAAAAGGGCAACAAGCAGAATCCCAGAGGAGACTAAAGGGCCGAGTCCACAGGAAGTTAGAATGGCCAAAAGGCCTAACTCATCTCAAAAGGCACATTATGAGATGAGGTTTGCCAAGAGCTTATAAGGGTATTAACTTTGGTGTTTTGTTTTCAATGTGGGATTCTAACATCCCCACACGAAGCATGGATGGAAGACTAAGGCAGCATATATGAAGAGGGGGTTAGGTTTTGATATCATGTCAAAAACCATCTTAACTCAAAAGCTTAAACTATTAGGTAAGACTCCAAGTATGATTTTATAATACTATTTAACACACCCCTTTAAATGAAAGCTCTTTGGGTTTGAAACTTGCACAAACCCACCATTATTTTGTGCAATTTTATTAATTTAATTAGTTAGAATGAAGGTGGTAAGATTCAAATTCATAACCGTTTGATCATTAATGGTTTGATAACAAATGTTTCAAAACTGTCTTTTTTATGCAGCCAAGCCTCCTTTAAATAGGAAGTGATCTATTTGTTTATTCTACATGCTAAATTAGTGTGCAATAAATGGTGCACCAGCCCCACATTCCTAACTCACAGGATTTTTACAGAAGATTAGAGTCATCTATTGCCTAAAATAAAAGAACCTATGGCCTAAAATAGACTTGATAAAGTTTGGACATTCATTGGCATAATGCCTTGCTTACAATTCCAGCACTGAACATTCATTTTTCCTTCACTGTACTAAGCATTCCTTGTGTGCATTGAGCCACCATGTCCTCCATGCCCATGGTATGTGAAGCCTCCACGTCCTCTTCTTTGTCCTCCTTTGATATTCTCAAGGACAAGCTTTCATAGCTGTTAACATTGTCATTTTTTCAAATGCGCAATTCATGCACTTGAAGTGATCCCAACAACTCCTGCATGCTCATGCTTTCCAAGTCTTTGGACTCTTCTATTACTGTCACCTTATTCAAAACTAGGCGGTGCCATTTTCTCTAACACTCAAGTATCATTGAGTTTTTCTCCATTTCTACTCATTTGATTAACAAATCCACTTAATTTGGAATGATAATCTAACACAGCTTCACCTTCTTTCACGTGTGCTGTTTCAAACGCCTTTTAATGTGTGCGGACTTCTCTCGTTCTACTCCTTTCTAGATGATTCTCGGCTTGTCCTACACTTCTTCACTTGTGACAGCTTCTGGGATCTTTTCAAATATAAATAAGGGATAGTCTTTTTATCTTTCTTCCCCTAATCCTAGTGAGTATTCTTCTGTTATGGAGTGGATGCACCTTCTTCATTAGGGGTGGGTTCAGTATAGTCATTGCTAACTATATCCCACAGATCCTGTGAGCTAAAAAGTGCCTTGAATTGAATGCACCATTTTTCATGGTTTTCTATTGCTAGTACATGTACCTGAAGTTGTACCAGGTTAGATGCCATCTCTTCAAGAGTATTTCTTCAAGCTCTGATACCAGATGTTGGTTTAGACAAAAGCAACAACACTCCTCTGCACAAACAATCTCAATGATTTATTTCTCTCTTATTGTGAACTAACTTACACAGTCCCATTTACAGGGGGTTAACAAGCTAATTATTTGGATAACTATAATGCCAAACAAACTTGATAAAGCAAAGCAAGCTAAGCTAGATAAAGCTAATAGAAAACTATCAATTTAAAATAGTAAAAGCTTAGCAGAAGCTAATTTGCAGAAGAATAGAACTTTAAAACAGATCTAGTTTGCTATTTCCAACAAAGAAACTAAATGATCCTCCATGCCTGCTTCCCAGTTTTTCTGATTTCTTTTTTTGTTGTGAGATTTTGTGTTTAAACCAACAGTGCCCGCTGAATAAGCCTTCATTGCATCTGTTTTTATTAATTCCTAATTAAGGACTTGGTTTGCTGGTGTTTGCAGGTGTACTCTGGTCTTCATTCTCGTGTTGGGATCAATAATCCAATAGCTGATGGCTTTTGTTGGACTCTTCTCAGATGCATTCATGAAGATCAAAAGGTTCTTTCTGCTCAAAGACTTGCCCTCAAGGCAGAATGCAACTCAAAATTAGCTGTTGCTCTTACCATTATGGAGGAATGCTTTCAATCTATGGTAGACCCAAGAACAGGCATAGACATGATACCCCATGCTTTATACAATTGGGGGTGAGTGCCTTGTTGTTTGCAATCCTTTTCTTTTCAAGTATCTTCTGTTAAAAGATAGGCATCTTATGTAAATATCATTCATCTTGTTTTGTGTTTTGCCAGAGTTTAGAAAACATAGGATTTGGTTTGTTGTCTATATTGCATTGAGCTAGACATGCCTCACTTTCAACAAACTGCAACTTTTAAGTTTTTTCATCATATATGTCGACAAATTTATGTTGTTATAGAACAAGAGTTGTGAGCCTATATGGATGGAGAGTATCCTGGCTTAATCATCATCTAAAATATAAAACAGCCTCATGCATCTAGTTTCTTATATAAGCATTCCCTTGCTTCAGTTCTTGACTTGCTTCAGATCTCCTTCCATGACAGATCTAGAAATGTGAGGATAGAGGTTACCTATCCTAAAAGACTATTAGCAAGTGGAACTATAAGAAAGCTTATGGCACTTAATTCATAGTGTTGATATCATAGGTGGAGTTATGCAATTTAGCTTACTGTATTTAGAGATTAGAAGTGATGATTATAAATGACCTTTGATGCTTGTCTTTGCAAAATCTTTCAATCCTATCCTAGAGAAAATATAATTGCACTTGATGTTTTATTGTTATTATTTGCTTTCTTTTTTGTATGATCTTCAGGTCAGATTTTGCTCGTCTAAATTTCTTTGGGTTTTACACTGTGGTGTTGGAGAAAGATGATGTGCTTGTATCTGCAGCATCTGTCAGGTGATATGCATTATTTGCTCAGAATATTTAACATTTTACAATTTGAATCATGCCTGTAGGAATTACGTTACTTTCAAGTATTTTCCTTTGATTCTGTGATTTTATATTTGATGCTGAAATATTTCTAGGATTTCAGTTAGACAGGTTTGTCTCCATTTATGAACCGTAATTTGTTGATGAAACTTCTGTCATGATGTGTGGCATATTAAACTGTCTACCATCATCTGATGGTGGAGTTAGAGACACTTAGATTTTGGGATGGTAGAAGAAAAGGGTTTGCAGCTTGTAGTTTGACCACAGTTAAAAGTATAATGAGTTTTAAAGGTCAAAGTTAAAGAATGGTTTGGAACTTGTAGGAATATGATGCTAATAAAATAGAAAAAAACTAATAAGTTATAGTTCCATAAGGAAACTAAAATTCTATTTTAAGTACTAAATATAAAATGCTAATACCTAAAAATACTAAATATCTACAATTATCATACAATATTAAAATTCCTAAATAATCAAATAATAATTCCCTTTGTTGTCTTTCTTGATTCCCCACCAAAGGCATGCATTGTCTTCCTAACACAACTATTTTCATTTATTTGTCCTTGACATCATCTAGCTCTTACAAGTCTCAATGAGGGCGAAAGAAAAGAAAAAACATCATTTATGATGCAGCGAATTGTATAGACTCCTGAAACTTTCAGTAGTATACAAATCTTCTCAATATTTGTTAACTGTAATCACTCTTATTCCTTAAGGTATCTTTATCATTTAGGTTTCTAAATTTGGGGTTTGATGCATGGTTGAGATTTGATGTAGGAAGAAAAGGCAAAAGATTGCTAACGATAACCAACACCATCAAAGGCTGGTTGTCTAGGCTAGACAACTAGAAACAAGAGAACAAACTCTTTATAATATTGTCAAAATATCATATTTGTTTTCTTACAGTAGTAGTAGCAAAATAAACCCTTGTTCTTAAAAATAACTAAATCTTAGCTATCCAAATTACCATCATAAGTATTACGTAAATAACCTATCAAAAGAAAAACCCTAATTATATGAAAGCTATTGTAGTTCTAACTCCTGAATCATTCTCCTTGGGTTGGAAGAAACTTGTCCTCGAGTTGAAACCGTTCTTGCCTCAATCCTAAGGGTGTCCAATTACAAATCGCCAACCTTTTTTCCGTTTCATATACATATATGGTTAATAGTAGTTTTACTTCATGGTTAGGATTCCAAACTTGTACTTGCAATTCATTCCCTCCCAATTCTTGTCATGGATAATAGACTGTAATCTCTATAGAAGCTTATTCTTGAATTTGTATGAAGCACTTAACGGTTTAAGCTGATGAATTCCTTTTCTGAAACAACTACAACGATGCAATCTTTGCATTTAGTTGCTATTTTTTCATGGTTGTTGCTATAGTTGTCACTGTTCTCCTTATCAAGTTCATCATCACAATAAACATTGTAGATTGGTGGAGAATCTCAATCCACATTGATCATCATATATTGGCAAAAAAACTCCGATCCATAACTCTTTTTTTCCTCAACAAATAGTGCTTGTTGCTCCTCAACACTCTCTCTCCATTTGAAATACAGTGTTTTTCCCTTTTTCAATCCACCTCACACCATATGGTTTATGGCTTCAACATCATGAAAAGAGCCTTGACCCTTATGACTACCTTCTGGGATGTATAAGGGGTTGTAGTCAGCTTCCAAAGTCTCCTTTTTGGCTTCCACTCTAATTTCAAGCATGGTTAACACCTTTTGCTTGAGTTGGTTTAGCATCCTAATACCAACTGATATCGGAAGAAAAGGCAAAAGATAGCTAACACAACCAAAGAAAAAAGATAACAAACTCTTAATAAAATTATCAAAATATCAGAATTGTTTTTTTTACAGTAATAGCAGTCCTTAAAATACCAAAAAAAAAAAAAAAACTAAGTAAAATAGGTTCTTACCCTTAAAAATAACTAAATCTTAGCTGTCCAAACTATCATCATAAATATTACTCAAATAAACTATTAAAAGAAAAACCCTAATTATATGAAAGCTACTGCAGTTCTAGCTCCTGCACATCAAGATTAGATTATTGAATGAAATTACTCTAGTTTGTTTGGATGGCATGATTTATTAGTTCTTCTCTTTGTGCTTTTCTCCCTCTTTATGTTTTCTCCTTTTGCCTCTTTGCATGCTATTCTCTCCATAAGTACTCATAATCTTATAACTTTTGTTCTCAAACTGTAATTGCCTTTCCACTTTTTCTAAGCAAGACAGCCCACAATTTTTCTATTTCTTAGGCAGTCTGGTCGTCATTTATGCATTAGATAGTATTTAAAACTCCCAATCTAAGGGTTTAACCTTTTAGAGTAACCGGATGCTGAGGGATGCAATATCTTGTTTTACCCACCTTACCCCACCAGTCTTATATCACTCTGGTAAACCATATTTGGAAGAATAAGGTTCCGTCTTAGTTGAAAACTTTTTCTGGGTCTATTATCCTCCATATGTTTCAGGTGCAGTGAAGGCTGGATAAGACATTGTCTCCAGATCTGTGTCATCTATCTTAATAGCACTGGAGTGTTGAATCACCCTTTTTTCTTTCCGTTGCCTTGTTCCAAGAAATACATGGAAATATGATGTGTGCCTTATTTGGGGCTTGGAAGTGGTGTTGGCCATAAACCTTGGAGGATTTGATATCGAATTGTTTCCGTGTTTAAGAAGGGAAGGATAGCTAGAAACTTTAGTGATGTGCAGTGTTTGCAGTTATTTGTTGTGCTTGAATGGTGATAAATGCTAGGATTTTGCAGAATCACTTTTTCTGATAATCTACTTTGGGATGGGATGGTCATTATATGTTCAGCTTTTGGAGTATTTATGAGAAATGTTCCTAGCTTTTCTGATCTTGAGAGTTGTGTTCTTTGCCCTGCATTTGCTTTGTCTGCAATTTTATATTGGAACTAAAATCTCATTTTTTTGCAGGGTGCATGGAGTAACAGTTGCAGAGATGCCCCTCATTGCAACTTGCAGTAACTATCGCCGTCAGGGGATGTGTCGACACCTTATAACTGCTATTGAAGAGGTATATTTCAAACTAAACCCATGCTTAGGTATCTATCATATATCTGTGAAATTTAAAAACTGAAAATGAAAAAGAAGATATTACGTGTCTGTATTTTTGGACTTGGGGCTATATTTTGGGTGGCAAGGCCTAATTACTGATCCAACATTTTTTATCTGTATTTAATTGGATTTTAGAAAAGCAATTTCAATACCATCAAAGCTTTAATATCTGAACTTGTATGGGTTGCCTGCATGTTTGCTACTATGCATTATCTTTGGTCCCCTTCTTTACAAAATTTAGGTCATCATATCCTTGTGACCCCAACCAATGTCATTTCAGATTGTTCCTTGTAGTTCTTCAATTGCTCTCAAGACTCCTCGTGTTTTGAGTTCTTTTTTGTTGTATTGTTTTGCTCATCACCGTCATTTCTATACTGATTATTCACATTACATACTGTAGCTTGTGTTTTGGTTTTCAAGTTGTCACGGTTCACATGTCAGCTGCATGTTGAGTTTTTTATTTCTCTAATAACAAGCCTATTTGTGATCAACATTTCCATTTCCTTCCTTTTAACCTCAATGATGGTGGTCCCAGATGCTAATTTCCTTCAAGGTGGAAAAGCTTGTTATATCCGCCATCCCAGATTTAGTTGAGACATGGACTAAGGGTTTTGGCTTCATACCAGTGAGTAAAGATGAAAAGCAAAGTCTGAACAAGATAAACTTCATGGTGTTCCCTGGAACAATATTGTTGAAAAAACAGTTGTACAAAACAAAAGAAGCAGATACACAATCAGGTGAGTATTCGTTCCCTTTTCAAAAGAAGCCCAGGTTACTGTTGATCATCTCCAATTTTCTGAGAAATCGATGAATTTTCTTTGGTCATTCAGACTTGGGTGATGCAGCACCTTTAACTGAAGTAGATATTTGCCCCATGGAGGATCATGCCACCGAGTTGGTGCAGCAATCCAATGAGAACAGCTACCTTGATGAAGTTGGTATCTCAGCAGAGCTCAAACATGGTGAAAGCCAGAATTTGCAAGAATCTGAACCTAGCAGTGAAAGGCAAGGTAACTACCTTGATGAAGTTGGTATCTCAGCAGAGCTCAAACATGGTGAAAGCCAGAAATTGCAAGAATCTGAACCAAGCAGTGAAAGGGAAACTCATGATGGTGCTGAAGGACTAGGACGAGCACCACCCATGGTAAATAACCTTTCGTCTGAAGTAGGACTCTGTTCTGATGGAATGCCCTTTGTCGAGTCTGATAGAAAATTTTTCCCTAACAAACATGCTGCTAAAAAGGAAGACAAGAAGACAGAAACCCAAGGTAGTGATTTGCAGGAACAACTTTCAAAGGCCCTAGGACCAGGCCCAGGTGAAGTGGCCTGTATTGTTCAATGTATTAGTTATGTTCCTTCTCCGGACACACCATCACAGCAAGTCTGTAAGTTAAATGAGAAATAGAAACAAAATTGTAAACTATTTATTTTCTCGTTGTTGCTCATCACCTCACACCTACACACACTCATCTTGCAGCATAAAGGCAGTAGAAAATATAGGAATAGAGCAGAGAGACTTGAAAGTTTCGGCAGCTTCGGGATGGTTCTGATCCTTGAGGCTTACGAAAGGGAACAAAAGCAATGTCTCACAGTTATGCATGGGTAAACTAAACAAAAACGGAGAAGGATAAAAACTAACGCACAAAATGCATATTTATTTGCGGGAATGGTCTAAATAATGAGCTGTTCTACCCTATTACTTTCTACCCTTTTTATTATTTAGGATACTTCGTTTTGTCCACTCAAAGAGGAGATGAAATGATTTTAACAATTGAGAATAGCAGTTTGCAAAATATAGGGAGTACTAAAATCAAGGCAAAGTCCTTGTTTTACGTGTAATTTCCGAAAAAACTTATCTTCATATTGCTCAGAAAGGTCACAATTTGACAAACCTTGAATCCTTGATGGAGAGACCTTTGAGAGGGATTTTGTATTTTTCATACATTGCACTTTGACTGTTGAATAATTTTCTTTTTTAATTAATTTCCATTGAAATCAATTCATGCTCTATATGATATAACAACACCACAATGGAAATCTATAATCATCATTTTTATCTATTTTATATTGAGTGACATATTTATACACATTGATAAATAAACAATTATATCTTTCAAAAAAAAAAAAACAACTATAATACAAAAACTACTTAACTCTATTGTATAACTCTATTGTATAATACATAATATCCATATTTGAAGCGTATCAAATATTAAAAAATCTAATCTTTAAGCATCCCAATAAATCTAAATAAAATAGCAAAAACATATCTCACTAAATTAAAAATTAATAGTTCTAATAGTTTTCAAAATCACATCGGTACTTGAAACATCAATGTAGTAACAATCCTATATAACATGCATAGAGACAATATAATTATCTTTGTCAATTATTAAATTTTCTAATTTATTTATATTTATTAATCTTGAAATCTATAAATAGATATTGATGGGTTAAAAAGCCTAGAAAACAAAACAAAAAGACCAAACAACTACTATTTGGTCAAGCTGCTAGGCTGAAAGCAGATTATATAGCTATTGTCTGATCAACTAGTTTGGCTAAAGGCTCAACTGTCCTAAAAAATCAAATAGTTGTTTGGGCAAAAAGAATGAGAGTTGATTATGCTAGGGAGAAAAAAAAAAATAATATAACAACTTGATAAAACAAGAGAGAGAGAGAGAGAGAGAAGAAGAAAAGAAGGATAAATCATTAAAGCTTCATCATGTCTCTAGTAACGATACACGCTAAATCAGGAGAAGGAGCTCACTAAGACAAATCCAATATCATCAAAGAAGGTTAAGGTTGCCATTGGTGTTTGGAGATGCCTCACAAGTTACCACAAGACAACAAGTCTAATTCACATGTTGGCTTGTAAAGTAAACGTAATAGAAAATATTTCATTTTTTTTCTCCAACTTGGACCTTAATTATTCAATAACTCTTTAATTTAATCTCCAAATTAGCTTGACTAGCCAACATGAAAGGAAGATTCCCATTTAGTCCCTGATTTTTCATTTCAATCTTCAAATTAAGCTCGACTAGGTAGCATGTAAGGAAATACTATCTCGTACATGCTTCTATCATGCAACCGTCTACTATTGTTACATGTCTCCCACCTAATTCTATGTTGCGGAAGTTATTAATGTGGGTACACAAATTACTAGAACGAATGCCTACATTATTAAACAATACAAATTATCAATGAGAGCGCAATATAAATTGTTAGTATAACACTTACCTTGTCTCATAATTGTCAGAGTATAAATTGAATAGTGCAATGCTTACATGAACAACTCGTTTTATAGTTTGCCTATATGGTGAAGGTAATTATTTCCATGATTAATCTTGTATGGTATGTTTGTAACTCTATTTTCCACGTGGAAATTTCATATGACCTAAGGTATATAAATACCTAAGGTCACCATGTAACAACATACAAGACAAAAAAAAAAAAAACACACACACACACAACAATCACAACATATATTATTTTATGTGCTTGTTCTCTTTGTTGTATATTATTTTCATTATATGCATTTGTTAACTTGTATATCGAAAGGTCTCTTATCCCAATATAAAACATGTTTTGCAAGAGATCATGAGCCATAAAATTAGCCTAAATTAAAAAAAAAAAATCCACAAAGCCTGTTGCACTAGTTATGGAAAGGTTCAAGTTCAATTTGAAATTGTTTTACTTTGTTAATGGTTCCATTTATGAGAACTTGAACAAAATCATATTAGTTCATTTTGTTTCCTAATTCTTTTCATGTTTGACAACTTAGAAATGCTAGGACATAAGAGAGTTAATGAGTTCCCTAATATAAGTGTATTGGCTCCTCCAAATCTCCAATAAACCGCCCATCAAATAAAAATGCTCACATAAGTAATTCTAGCCATACAAGAATAGTTTCAAACTTTGTCACTTCCTTAACAAATGACACAATAACTAGGTCTATTGCATTCATAACTAAATGCATGTAAACAATCTAGTTTCCTAAAGAAATAAAGTAGAAAAATATGTAAGAAAGTAAGCACAAGAACATTCATACTCTAACCCTACATAGGAGCTGCTCTAGCGACAAAGAGTGTTCTCAAACTAAACGCCCCATATATGAACTCTAACTATCTAAAAGTAAAGCTTCAACAAGTCATAGTCATAATCAATCCCTCTTTAAATCTTACTTATATATTTCTTATTAGAAAAAAAGATCCTGAAGCGAGAAGAATCGATAACCATGTGAGACGAGCTTTCAAAAATTAGTATCACCTTTACCAAGTAAAAGATTCCCCACTTTGCAATTAAATATTACACACTTATTTCTCTAATATATTCGTAAAGGCAAACTTAGACAACTATGATTAAATTACAAACCCAAGGGAACATATACAAAATGTATAAAGTAGTTTAGAGCTTGTATTATAAGAAGAGATGCTATATATAAAATCTTTTTAACAACATTATACGCATCTACTTGAGCATGATACCATAGCCCAAAACCTGACTCAATCTTTGACTTTTATGATCTACACACCAAACTCATATCTCAGTTTAGTATATATATACTAGTTAAAAAAACCACAAGTGAGCTCTTCATCATCACACAACAAGAAGACGATAGCATTGGATCATATCTAAAAAGGTTTTAAAATGAAAAGTTTAATGTGGAAGGTCTTCTCAAACCTGTTTCTAACTAAGACACTAATTAGTAGGGTCTATAACTATATTATATAAGAACAACTATACACTTTCCTCGGTTTAAATTTTCTCAAAGTTAAATAGTGGAAAACCACATCCATGTAGAGAAGACGAGTGTGACTAGGTAAGGGCACCCCTAGTTTCAGTGTTAGGTAAAAGAATATCTAAAATGTCATCGATCTCTTAGCATTTCTAGGACATCTATGAAAACCTCGAAGGGTTCATTCCTGATTGCTTGATATTCTCCAAGTTCATGATCATACCACTGAAACACTATATGTACTTAGGTATTAGCCTACTATCAAAAGAAATGAGTATATATGCAATACAGCTCTCCCATGAAAATTGACATAAAACACATGGAACCCGAATACATTTTATCTCTTTCATCACAATAATGAGCATGATATTAAGAATTGTTATGCTTTAATAAAGAAGATAAAAATATTGATTTATGATGTTTACATTCAATAGTTTATAAGAATGGAAATGCAACCTGAATAAAAAAGGAAAGAGGTTGACACATCTTATAATACATTGTCCAAAAAAAAAATTTTTAGGAATTATACATCCACTCGTGTAAGAAAATCTTGTGAGGTTTTCGATAATAAAAAAACAAAATAGTCTCTTCAATTATTCTCCATATATTTTCTCTATGGTATTGCTTGTCATCATTTCTCTATATGAAATCTCTAAATGATTCACCATTTCTCTATATGAAATCTCTAAATGATTTCTTTTAGAGCATAAATAACTCTTTATGTTATAAACACCCTATTCAAGTGTATATAGGTACCCTCTCTGACACAATATGGTCTTTATTTAGGTACAAGACACTTTGAATTGATTTATAAACATGTTTTATGGGGGGAAAAAAAAATGATCTTAAAAAAAACATTCATATTTTCAAAAAAAAAATCTTCATGCCTCCATATAATGATCTATCTAAACATTTATCGTGGCAGTTTCTTTATTAATTCTTTATTTTTCTACCTAGTATAAAATATCTATTATTCTCTCTTCAAGCTTAGTACAACACTTAACCCTGATACAATAAAGATACAAGGAACAACATAGAAGTGCCTTCATCTATATTGGCACAACATTTACCATGATATAACTTTCACTTGAGCATAAAGCATTATCTGCTCCTTATGAAAATGGTCTTCTCCTCTGGGTATAGCTTCCATTTGAGTATGAGAAACATTTTCACACTCTCCAAACACACCTTGGGCAAGCCTCTTAAAAAAAAATTCAAAGAACTATAATGTGCCTCATAATGCAATCATAACTCAAGTTTTTACAATAAATGCTTTGTTGTTGTAACATATTACATTACTAGTGCTTTTTATATTTATGAGAAAAACTCAAGAGTCTTTTAAATTACATTCAATTTTAAAGATTGAAAGGGTTAACTGATGGGCCAAAAGCCTAGAAAAAAATAAGAAGAAAGATCGAACAATAATTATTCGGTCAAGCTTTGGGCTAAAGGCCCAATGGTCAAGACTAGATAGTTGTTATCTGAACAACTGGTTAAGAGAGAACAAGACATTTTTTAGAAAAAGAAAAAATGGAAACAAATATTTGGGCTAAGGGAGATAAGAAAGAGAGAATAAACTAGCCTAAAAAAATGGGTAAAAAAAAAAAAAATGAGAAATGAATGACAAGTCATCGGTGCACCATTATGTCTCTGATAACAAAATATGTTACACTAAGAGGAAGAGTTCATTGAGACAAATCCAAAGACATCAATAAAAGTCAACATTAAAGCCAGGATGACACTTTATACGCTGCCACAAAGTGATGACCTAGTTCATATGCTAGTACATGTAATACACATGATAAATTTTCCTTTTTTTCTCTATCTTAGTCTCTAATTCTTCAACAACTCTCCAATTCAATCCCTAAATTAAATTGACCAAACAACATGCAAGGAAGAGTCCAATTTAGTCTTTGATTGTTCAATTTAGTCACTTAATTAAGCTTAATCGGACAATATATATGGAAATATAATCACATGCATGCTTTCATCGCGCAACCACTTACTAGTATTGCATGATGCCCATCCAATTCTTCATTGCAAAAGTTACCAGTGCATTTGCTAAAATTTCTAATAAAACCACCTACTCGTCTCACCATTACAAGTTATCAGTACAAATACAACACAAATTATCAATACAACATCAACTCTATCTCATAATTATCAGTACAACATTTACCTAGTTTATCAAATTGAATAGAATGAAACTTACATGAACAACTTGTTTTACAAGTTATCTACACAATGAAGGTATTTATTCTCCATGATTACTTCTGCACATTATGTCTACAACTCCACAATTCATAAGATAGTTTCATGTAACTTGAGGTATATAAATACCTTAGGTCATCATGTAACAATAAAGAACACCATACAAAAACATACACAACAATCACAACATACACTCTTTTATATTATTGTTTTATTTATTATGTATTATTTTTTTTTCCTATGTATTTGCCAACTTAAACATCGTAGAATCCTTTATCTTGAAAAAAAAAAAAAAAAAAAAAAAAAAAAAAACCTTTTTTTTACAATAAATAGTGAGTGACATACTTAGCCAAACTTATAAAAAAAAATCACCAAAACTTATTAAACTAGGTGTGGAAAAAGGAAAAGTTTAGTTTAAAGTTTTTTTTTTTTAATTTCAACAGACATTCATAATCTTTTTTGCTTCAGCAGACATACATAATCTTCTAAAGTCTAACATATAGTTGATGTCATCATGTAAAGGCTTATTCATGTAATATGTATAGCTATTAAGAGCATCTTCAACACAAGAGGCAAAAAGGAAAGCTAAAACCAAAAAAACATACTTTTAACTCTTTTTTTTCTTTTAACAGCTCAAATAGGATAACTATTTCAATATCCAAAATACCTTTTATTTTACATAAATGCTATTTGTACACATACTTGAAAAAAATCCAAGAACATGGAAAAGGTATTGTTTATAGAATTAAAGTAACAATAACACTTAAGGGGGTGAATTAGGTGCATCAATAATATTAACAATCAATGTAATTTAATTAAAAAATAATAACCAAAAATATAATTAAAATTATTAAAATAAATGGGTAAGGGATAAAATTTGCAAACTCGATTTTTAACGTGGTTTGGCAGGCCTATATCCACACATCAAATACCAAAATGGTCTTAAGTATTGTATTCCTTTACTAGTCCAAGTTTAAGATTATAAACACCAATTGATGAATTCACACCAAGCTTTCTACACCACTTGAAGATATTTTCTTTTCAAGATTTTTCACCACTTGATGAATCCACCAATATTTTTCTCACTTGAAGATATGCTCTCTTCAAGATTTTTTTCTTGGTGAAATTGCATCACCAATATTAAAAGTTTATAGCTAACTCTCAAAGGTTTATAAATGTAATTTTTGTTATCACAAATAATGGATAAAACAAATGAAAGTTTTTATATCTCTATATCTCACAAGATAACACTTAAAGGATTTGAAAGTATTTAAGTGTAATGCGAATGAGATTAAATATGTTTATGCTAGAATATGAAGGTTTAAAAGCACCAATTAGAGTATAATCAAGGATTGATGATTTTGATATGTTTTTACACTTAGAATAGCTTGTATCATATAGGTTTGGATCTCCTTCTTGATTTTAAACTTAGGCAAGTTATATATATGTTTCTTGTAAAAACTAGTTATTTATAGCCGTTACATTCCCACTGACGGTTGAAACGATCAATTAGTTTAGATTGGTCAAGTCAATTAGTAGATCAATTCCTGAAAAATTCCTAAGTGTTCATCATGGATGAACCAGTAGTCAACTAAGTCATTTGGTATCATCAAATGGTCAATCAATTCATGTAGAATTCTAGATTTATCACTTTTAACCTAGGTGAATTTTTAAAACTGTTTTATCAATCTTTTTAAATGTGTGCATAGTAAAGTGTGTGTGCATTCATTTTAATTTTATGCTACCAAGATGAGATAAAGGATTTACATCAAGCACTAAAAATGAATATTTAATTTTAATTCTTCAATATACTTTCTTCTTGGACTTTTTCTTGATTTTTTCATGAAATCCTTCTTGCTTGATGATATGATATTTGTATAAACATGTTTAAAATATATTCTCAACCAAGTATATTATTAGCCCAATTTTCCTATTATTGTTATCATATATATATATATGCCCTTAAGGTCAACATAAGGTACACATACACATTGGCCAACAACTCTTTCATATATAGTTTTCCGTTGCTTTCCTTTTCAAAAATAAAAAATAAAAAGCCTTCAAACATCAAATCCCTGTCTTAGCTTCTTTGTGGTTTGGAAGAATAAGAAGTAACAATCATTCAATTTTCCTTACTTGTTAATTATTTGTAGTTGTGTCATAGTTTCTCATTTTAGGTGATTATTTCCCTTGCTCATCAATTAATTGCTCATCGGTTATTAATTTACTTTTTCAATTAGCTTGCTTAAGTTATTTTAGTTAGTGAGACAATTCTCAAAATAGGTTTTTTTTTTTAATTGTGATACATTTGATGATTTTTTATTAGACTTTTCTTTGTAAAAAAAAAAAAACTAGTTGCTTTCTTTTGTTGGTAGTCTCTACAAAATTTGAGTGTTAGTTTTGGTGATTTTTGGATTAATTTGAAGCTTGTATTGTAAGTAATAATACAATAGAAGATAGAATGTAAAAGGAAAGAAAATAGAAAAGAGAATGTAGTAGAATTAGAAAAGAGAAAGGGTGAAGTGAAAATCAACTCTATGAATGTCATGTCAGATACGTTATAGTATAATTTATTGTCTGTGTGAAAAAAGTTTATTTTTCTGCCATTATTGGCTTAGATGTGGTTATGCTTCTTATTAGGCTTATGTATTCTATCTTTCCAACTCAATCAACCCTACCACTTGCTTTTCCTATGTTACAGGACATCTATATATTTTTTTTATGGGAGATATATGAAGGCTGGTTGACTGTTATTGGAAATTATGTTAAAAAAATTTAATTTCGCATCTCAATATATGAGTTATTAAAGGAAAAGTTTTTATATTTGTTTTAAGAAAATAGTCATTTGCACCTGTGAGAATTACATGACATCTTAAAAATAATGGAATGAATTATAAAGTTCTCATGTCATCATTTTGAGTTAACTATTGCATGATACATCTTGATGCTACTATTGTAATAAAAAAGACTTTACATGATATAATAGGGAAAAATGAAATCATATGTGTAAACAATACCTTTGTCTTTTAAGGTTCTAACTTGAGTTTTCGATAGAGATGACTTTATAAACATTCTAATTCTACCTTGAATTTTTTTTCAATGTAGATGGATTAAAATTTTTCAAGCTCTTTCACAACTTTCTTGTTAGAGAGTAAGAATATATCATCTCTCAACCAAGTGATCTTAATCAAATAATTGATGACTCTATATACTCTAATTTAATTTTCCAACTACTAAAAACGAAGATCACATAGAAGTAAGAACTTCTCACTAGATAAAGATTGTTTACTTGTGACTGCATGGTTAAATATAAGAAAAAGAACCAATTGCGAGAGTTAAAAAAACAAACAAAATAATTTTAGGCTAGAGTATATGATTACTTCGTCGAGATTAATTGAGGGAGTTTGAACAATTGTTCCCAAGTAAGTATCGTAAGTAGATGTTAAGAAATAAATAGAGAAGTTGGTAAGTTTGTTCGATTTTTTACCCAAATTGAAAACATCATCAAAGTGGAATGAATGAAGAATCATGGATAATTTTAATATTCATTTCCATGTTAAATTGTTTTTAATATATTTTTTTATCAAATTGAGTTTTTCTATTTTTTTTAACCAAATTAATGATGCTTAGAAAATCTATGCTTATTACGTTGGCAAACGATTTCAATTTGAAAATTGTTGGGTTATCTTAAAAAAAAAAAAAAAAACAACAACCCAAATAGCAATATGAGCATGCAAGCCAACAACAAAGGCCAAATAAAAAACAAAAAAGTTATGCCAATGCAACTCCAACTTTATCAACTCCATCAACCCCTAATTATGTTAGTTTATGAGAAGATAGTGAACCGTTGATTTTTTAAGATAAACCAATTGTTTAGAAGATTGCAAAGAAAAAACTTAAACATAGACAAAGAAAAGAGAAAGTTGAAGAGATAACTACATCAAATCTCTTATAACAATTCAAGGATACTCTAATTGAAATTGAGGAATAATAATAAATAAATAAATAAAACAACAACAACTAGACATGAAAGTTATGTTAGAGCAACAAGCTATAATGATTCAACAAGTAAAGAAACAAGAAGTGGAAAGGATTAAGAAAGAAGAAAACATTATTAAAATGAATATTTCTAAGTTAGATTCGATTTCTGCAACGTATTTTTAAAATAGAAAGTTAGAAATTATACAAAAAAAAAGGTTTTGGTGTTTAATTAACTTGACTGATGCATTGTTTCTGCTAATGTATTTTTAATTATATGTATTAAAATTTCTTGGTTATTTTTAAACATATTAGTTAGTGTTTAATTTTATATTGTTATGAAATTGATATCTATTTATAAGACTTTTTCCAAGTTCTTCTAACAGACAACAATAATTAGAATTAATTAACTTAAAAGATAACAATCATAAAGGGAAATAAAACAACATAAAAATACTAGAAAATCATAATAACATAATAAGTTAATGGCAGTGAAGATGGATGATTGATCAAGAATGTTAAATCATTTAGTGATTCACGCATGTTAAAAAAAGCATGTTATATCCAAAGATCTTGTGAATTTATCACTTCTAAAATTATAGTTAGTTCATGACAATGACCAATACATATCTCTCATTTCCAATGCATATAATCAATGCTTCATGTCATCCCTAGAAATCCATATCGCTCTCTAGCCGATAGTAATCAAGCAATATCGGTCTCGTTTGGTACCCTTAAATACTAATCACTAAAGACTTTTACAATTTCTTTGACAAGAGCTTTAAAATTTTCCATCGCAATGCTTTTTTCAATTCGAAGATATTCATCAATAAGATTTGCAGGAATATCATATGCAAGTATCATGTGAGCTCCAATTATCTTTTGAGGGTAAGATAAGCCAAGAACACCAACAACATTTATCCCTTTTTAAAGTATGGATTGTGAGCTTCATTGCATTTGTGATATGAATGAGAAGACGACAACTCATCCTAAATCTCCTTTAAAATTAGATTTTAGTAAATTTAAATTTTTTAGCAAAATAATCATTATATAGCTTTACTTCACCTTTCTTTTTATAATGGATGCTGATATTGTGATCAAGAACAAAGCCATGAGACTTTGTTCTCCACCCTTGATGATTTGATTCTTCTTCAGCAACCACCACAATAGCAATTAGGATACTAAACATAAAAGTGTTATTATAAAAATCAAAAGTATCTTAAAAACTAAAATTAGAATGATTCATGATCAACTTTAAGATAAATAAAGTCAAGGTTGTAAAGAAGAAAATGATGGAGAAAAATATTCAAGTATATAAGCATATTTATAGATGTATTTTTTTTTCCAAGTTTTAAAAAATCAAAATTTAAAATGTTGACAACTAATTTTTTAAAATTTTGAAATTCGTGGTTATTTTTTTAAAGCTTGAATCTTTTTTGTATTATGTCATTAATTTTATATTTAATTATGATAAATTTCTTATATTAATTGTATAATTAATAACATGATTATATCATATAGAAATTAATTAAATTATATCAAATATATTAAAATATAAATTTGCTTTTGCAACCCAGGAGATGCTAACAACAAGAAGGTGCCGCAATCCATGAAATCACTAAGGTACAGCTACTTGCGAACAAGAACGAGGTAACTAACTACCAATAACGGAAAGAAACTCCCCCCCCCCCCCCCGCACTTCACTTTCTTCTTCTTACCGAACATGAACACTGACAACTCGTCAGCAAAATCTGTCTCCGTCTGTGCAATCATCTTTCTTCTTTTATAACCAAAGTAAAGCATACATTCTACTAATAATTAATTCAAACTCAGAAGAAAATGCCTTCTTCTCCTAAATTCTTTCACTCCCGCCTATCACAACCCTCGAATTCTCGCAGATCAACGGTTCTGATTCTCTCTTGCCTTCTTATCGGGATCTCCGGTTTCATCTTCGGCCTCACTTCCTTTCTTACCTGCTCTCGCACCTACCGTTGTTTCAATAACTCCCCGCCGCGAACCGTCCGTGTCGTCTGGGGAACAAATAGCAACAAGAATGACAATGGTGTTGGAAACGCCCTCCTTTTGGATGGTGAGGAAAGGAGAGAGAGACAGAAGGTTATGGGGTTTGTTGGGATTCAAACTGGGTTCGGGTCAACGGGTCGGAGACAGTCCTTGAGGAAGACTTGGATGCCATCCGATCGACAGGGACTTCAACGGTATAGAGTAATTCTCTTTCTTTCTTTGTTGATAGCTATTGTTTGAATCTTGATAGGTTTTTGCTTATAGATTTAGAAATCACATTTTTAAAATGAGTTCTTGGTTTTCTTGTTCATGAATTAGGTTTTTTTATATATATTATTATTATTCATTGATAGCAAACAAGAACTCTAATAAAAGAAAGAAGAAAATTTTGATCTGTAACTGATGTTCTACATAATTTAGCCTTCAGCAAGAGGTCTCAAGTTTCTCAATTTCAATAGGACACAATATGCTAGTTATGAGTAGAGAAACAATTGAGGATTTGATGTTTTCTCACTAAACATGTTTTGAGGAGAATAAGATTTAAAAAAAAACAGAGAGAGAGAGAGATGCGGATGTGATCTTGAAAAGCAATATGTACATCATAGTTTAGTCGGATGATTTCTATTTCATACTAATATATTGTTGCTATTGCTGAGCTCTTGATCAACTTCCTTTTAGAAAACTGTGCTATATAGTTTCTTTTTTCACAGACTTTCGTTGTTCATGCTTTTGAACTTTCCTGAAAACTAGTAGCTTGTATAAGGCCTTTTCTTTGTATCATATTTTGGTTGTTTCTAAGTTCATTGGCTTGCAGGTTGGAAGAATCCACTGGTTTGGCATTCAGGTTTGTTATTGGTAGAACTAATGATAAATCGAAGACGGCGGAGCTCAAAAGGGAGATTGCAGAATATGATGATTTCTTGTTATTAGATATTGAGGAACAGTATAGTCAGCTCCCATATAAAACGTTAGTACTGATGATGAGCTGCATGGTTTTCTTACCTCTTTTTTTTTTTATCAAGTTAATTATTGGATAATTGTACTCAGCTGGGTTTTTTTTTTTTTTTTTGCAGGTTAGCATTCTTTAAAGCTGCCTATGCACTTTTTGATTCTGAGTTTTATGTTAAAGCTGATGATGACATATATTTGAGACCAGGTGGGTAAATGTGAAACTTTTTTATATTTGTTATTATTCAGTAGTATTGTTCTGGAGACCAACTTTCGTAGTACAGTTCCATATAAATCACATTGCTGTCTTTCAATATATCTTCAGATCGTCTTTCAACTCTTTTGGCAAAAGAGCGTGCTCACTCTCAAACTTATCTTGGATGCTTGAAAAAGGGACCGGTTTTCACTGATCCAAAGCTCAAATGGTAAGCTCATTTTCCTCTTTTGTTTCTTATTGTAGAATTGTTAGAGTATGAAAATGATATTTTTCTATATCTTGATGCATGAGTACAACATGTATATATACAGGTCTAGGATTAATCTAAATCCCTAGAATCAAGCTATAATTAAATGCATATAAATCAGCCCTGCAATCAGCCCTATAACTGACAGCCCTATATTTGACTTACTCTATTTAGAACAATAATCAATCCTATAATTGATTTACTATATTTACAACACTCCCCCTCAAGCTGGAGCATATATGTTAATCATGCCCAGCTTGTTACAAATATATTCAATCCTAGGACCATTCAAAGCTTTAGTGAAGATATCACCCAACTGCTCTGTAGTTTTGACATGACTAGTAGAGATCAAATTTTGCTGAATTTTCTCACGGATGAAGTGACAATCAATTTCAATATGCTTAGTCCTTTCATGAAAAACTGGATTTGATGCAATGTGAAGAGCAGCTTGATTGTCACACCATAACTTCATAGGAAGTGAACTACCAAGACCAATCTCATTGAGCAATTGCTGTATCCATATAAGTTCACACGTGGATTGTGCCATGGCTCTATATTCTGATTCAGCACTGGAACGAGAGACTACATTTTGCTTCTTACTTTTCCATGATACCAAGTTTCCCCAAACAAAAACACAATAACCTGTAGTAGATCTTCTATCAATTTTAGAACCTGCCCAATCTGCATCTGAGAAGCATTCAATATGAGTATGACCATGATTTCTATACCATATACCACGCCCTGGAGCTCCTTTAAGATAACACAAAATCTGTTCCAAGGCTGCCCAATGGGTGGTTCGTGGGGAAGCCATGAACTGGCTCACAATGCTAACAGGATATGCAATGTCAGGACGAGTCACCGTTAGATAATTTAACTTGCCAACTAATCGACGATACATCTCAGGATTAGCAAACAACTCACCATCTTCTGCTGTAAGTTGTGTGTTGGTGACCATTGGTGCACTACAAGGTTTGGCACCCAACTTTCCAGTTTCTGTCAAAAGATCAAGAATATACTTTCTTTGAGATAGAAAGATACCCTTCTTACACCTTGTAACTTCAATACCTAAAAAATACCTTAGCATCCCCAAATCTTTAGTTTGGAAATTTGCTTGAAGAAAGGACTTAAGAGCTGAGATGCCTTTACTGTCACTACCAGTGATAACAATATCGTCAACATACACAACCAACAAGATAAGGCCAACTTCAGATTGTTGGTAGAATACCGAATGATCACACTTACTCTTCTTCATGCCAAATTCTTGAATAACCTCACTAAATCGCCCGAACCAAGCACGTGGACTTTGTTTTAACCCATACAAGGACTTTCGAAGTCGACAAACCTTACTAGACTCCCCCTGAGCAACAAACCCAGGTGGTTGCTCCATATACACTTCTTCCTTCAGATCACCGTGAAGAAATGCATTCTTGATATCTAACTGGTGTAAAGGCCAATCATTAGTAGCAGCAATAGACATAAATAAACGAACAGATGCAAGTTTAGCCACTGGAGAGAAGGTATCAGAATAATCCACTCCATATGTTTGAGCGTATCCTTTAGCAACAAGACGGGATTTAAGACGAGCCACAGACCCATCAGGATTGACCTTGACAACATACACCCATTTACAACCAATAGTTTGTTTTCTTGCTGGTAAGTCTACGAGTTCCCAAGTGCCATTATCATCTAAAGCTCTCATCTCTTCTTCCATAGCAGCTCGCCAACCAGGATGAGATAAAGCCTCAACTAAAGTCTTGGGAACAAATACAGAGTCTAAAGAAGCAATAAAGCAACGCAAAGAAGGAGACAAATGTATATAAGAAGCAAACGATGAGATAGGATGAGTACATTGTCTTTTACCTTTACGAACAGCAATAGGAAGATCGAGACTAGGATCTATAGACGTAGGAGCTGGTGGAGGACGTGAGTTGTCTGGTGGAGGACGTCGAGAATACACTTGGGTGATGACTGGTTTTATGGGAATTGGGTCATTTGAGGAAGCATGGTTAATAGTAGTGGTAATATTGTACACTAGAATATCATCATTCTCCCCCTCACAATTATAAATTTTCAACATGGGAAAGAATGGAGTGGTTTCAAAAAATGAAATATCAGAAGACACCAAATAACGACCCAACTCAGGAGAGTAACATCGATACCCTTTTTGTAGACGAGAATACCCTAAAAAGACACACTTCAGAGACTTAGGATCTAGTTTGGACACGCCAGGCCGAACATCACGAATAAAACAAGTACAACCAAAAATGCATGGTTCAACTGGAAACAAGGAATGAGAAGGAAACAAAATAGAATGAGGCGTAGCACCAGCCAAAACAGATGAGGGCATACGATTAATTAAAAAACAAGCAGTCGAAACTGCATCTGCCCAGAACTGTTTAGGGACATTCATTTGAAAAAGGAGGGCTCTAGCAACTTCTAGTAAATGTCTATTTTTACGTTCTGCAACACCATTCTGAGGTGGGGTGTCAACACATGAAGACTGATGAAGAATTCCATTTTGTGACATATATGAATTAAAAGGCTTGGAAAAATACTCTTTTGCATTATCACTTCGTAAAATGCGCACAGGAACATTAAATTGAGTTTTGATTTCAGCACAAAAGGCACTAAATATAGAGAGTAATTCCGACCTGTTTCTCATTAAATATAACCATGTGACACGAGAATAGTCATCAATAAAAGTGACAAAATATCGAAATCCAGACTTAGAAAGTACTGGACAAGGACCCCAAACATCAGAATGTATTAACTCAAATGGGGACGCAGCCCGTTTATTAACTCTTGGTACATATGAAGAGCGATGATGTTTGGCAAATTGACAAGACTCACAATTTAAATGAGATAACTTTTGAAAATGAGGAAACAATTTTTTTAAAATGGGTAACGAAGGATGCCCTAACCGATAGTGAAGTTCAAGAGGTGTCATAGTACTGGAACAAGCAACAAGTTTTGGCACGTTCGGATTTGGCATTTTTGGGACAGTAGTTTCAAGCACATAAAGACCACCAGTTTCACGTCCTTTACCAATAATCTTCCCCGTCATAAGATCCTGGAATAAACAAAGGTCAGAGAAAAATAAGACACAACAGTTGAGAGCCTTAGTGATTTGACTAACAGAGAGTAAATTGAAGGAAAAGTTGGGCAAACACAAGACAGAGGATAATGAAAGAGATGATGTAGGAGAGATTGTTCCAAAACCAATAACAGAAGTGGTTGACCCATCAGCCAAAGTAACACTAGGAAGGTTTTTGTAAGGTTTAAAAGGGGAAAGAATACCTTTGTCACCTGTCATATGGTCTGTAGCACCTGAATCAATGACCCATTTGCTAGAGGATGACACAAGACATGTAGTGGGTTTACCTGACTCATCAATTGTAGAAGGATTGGACTTTAGTGAGGCTTGGTATTGAGTGAAGTGAGCAAATTCATCAGCAGAGACAAGCACAGACTTATCATTAGATGAAGACACTGTAGATACATGGCTGATTCCTTGAGTTGCAATATTAGCAACTTGGGCTTGCTGCTGAGGTTTACCATGAAGCTTCCAACAAGTGCGTTTAGTATGACCAGGTTCATTACAGTAATAACAAATTGGTTTGTTATGACCAGCATTTCTACCTAAGCCACCACCACTCCAACTGCCTTGAAAACCAGTATTCTTACGACTGCCTCGACTATCTCGACTTCCTCGACCAGCTTCATTTGAAGTTCCACGACTCACAAGGGCACTAGTGACAATAGGGGCAGATTGAGATCCCTCTGAACGCAAGACTCTTGTGAAGGTGTCACGAAGAGTGGTTATCTCCGGACTAGAAAGAATCTGTGTTCGAGCAGCATCAAATTCTGGTGGCAGACCTGCAAGGAAACTCATAACTGCCATTTGCTCACGTTGAGACTGCTGAGTTTTCACATCAGTACTAAAAGGAAGAAGAGAATTCAGCTCCTCGTATACCCGTTTAAAATCCATAAAATATTCAGTGAGAGACCTGTCTTGCTTCTCTGGGCGATAAAACTCCTTGCACACATCATATATACGAGAGATATTTCCTTTGCCAGAATATAAGAAAGCCAAATAATCCAGGAGATCTTTAACAAATTCACAGTGATTAACTAGACCAATCACTTCAGTATCAATAGAATTTCGAATCTGCAGGAAAATTCTGGCATCATCTCTCAACCATGCCTTCTTCGCTGCAGCATCAGATGGTGGATCATCAACAAGGTGATCATCTTTATCAATACTACGAAGATACACTCGCACTGTTTTGCTCCAATTCAAATAGTTGGTATTATTCAGTTTGTGCTCTGTGATTTTTGTTGTCATAGGAACAACATCAGAAATCACAGTTTGCACTTCTGTGTTCCTACCCTCTGCCATTACTGCACTCAAAGCAGGACAACCAACAGTAGAGAAAATAAAAAAAATTGTGACTCAATTGGGCCACACTAAAAGAAAAGAGAATCCTATGGCTCTGATACCATGTAGAATTGTTAGAGTATGAAAATGATATTTTTCTATATCTTGATGCATGAGTACAACATGTATATATACAGGTCTAGGATTAATCTAAATCCCTAGAATCAAGCTATAATTAAATGCATATAAATCAGCCCTGCAATCAGCCCTATAACTGACAGCCCTATATTTGACTTACTCTATTTAGAACAATAATCAATCCTATAATTGATTTACTATATTTACAACACTTATGTTGCAGACCATGGCTATATATAAACATGACAATTTCTAAATCAATCATGGTATTTTTTGTATTTAGGTAGTTTGAATCTTGTTCTTACTAGATTTAACATTGTATACATCAAAATTGAGTTGAAGTCACGTAACTGAAGCGATACTATAGAAGAAACTGTTTACTAATCAACAGCAATGCTGCTGTTCATGGAGCTGTTGCTGTGAAAAGTTTGTTCTTGGTACTTTACTTATCTAACTTGAATCTTACCTCGTGATTTGATGTTCTGTAGGATTAGAGTTTAATGTTTATGAGGTTTTGGAGTCTATTTGAGCTTTATTTTATTCCCAATTTTCTAAATTTAGTGCCATATTCATACAAAAATTTTATCCACTTCAAAGACTTATTTGGAATCATTTCAGGGTTTTCATCATCATGCCTTCTTCTTTTGGAGATTTTGGTTTACCCAAAAAGCACTGCATCAATACCACTAGGCTTAATAATCTCCAAAAGAATTAGTATCCCAAATTGTATATAGCCATGACTTTTGCAGTAATCATGGAATCTTGATTTTTGCAGGTATGAGCCACTATCCTATTTGCTTGGGACGGAGTACTTTCTTCATGCGTATGGTCCAATATATGCTCTTTCTGCAGATGTTGTCGCAAGTTTAGTTGCTCTCAGAGACAACAGGTTAGCTTGCTTATTACCTTTATCAGGACATCCCCTTGAGTGTTTGGCCAGTCTTGTAAAGCTTGTTTAAGATAAGTTATACAATAATGATTATTCAAGCTACAATTTTAGGGACATGGAACCAATTGTGAAGCTGTCCAATGCCTTTCAAGAGCTATTGGCTTTTTTGCCATTTTGGGATAAAGCTCATGCTTCTCTTATTTCTTCAATTTTTCAAGTTTTATCATGTTTCCTTTCTTTGTTTAGATGGTGCATGCACCATGTGAATATCCCATGTTACTTTGGAACAACAGCGGGGTGCTTTCCACCTCTTCCAAAAATTATTTATATGCATACTGTATATGCAAAGTATGCCTTCCTTTCCACTTGCATTTCAGTTCCTTCCCAACATAAATCACTTGCACATTCCAAAAAATAAAACCAAGCACACAAATGAATGGTTTGTGATGATGTAGTGCCAATATGTTGGGTCTAGTTATGATAGTAGCATCAAATGCAAGTAGATCCTGTCACAGTAGTCACTGAAATTTAGTGAAAAAATACTTCCAAGATATAGTTTCTTAACTTGTTTGTTTTGACAAGTTATGCTTCCTTAACTGGTATCCTCGTCAATTCCAAATTTAGTAAATTACATAAACATCCTTAATTATATATAAAATCAAACGTGAAAGCGTATCTTATTTTTTGTTTTTTCTCTGAACTGGCTGCAAACCAAGATTCATTTGTTTTCAAACTTTATTGACACGAGATAACTCTTTATTTTCCATCTTTTAACTGTATGCTGAAAAAACAATCAAAGAACTTAGTCTATTGTAATTAAAATTAGAGTTATGCTTTGTTTTATTGAAGAAATTAGAGTTATGTTATTGTCAGAAAATTATGATTGGTCAGAATT
Organism: Populus alba; assembly: GCF_005239225.2. Taxonomy (NCBI): domain Eukaryota; kingdom Viridiplantae; phylum Streptophyta; class Magnoliopsida; order Malpighiales; family Salicaceae; genus Populus; species Populus alba. Next base: position 44,442,362 of record NC_133284.1, on the reverse strand, counting down.
TTTAGAATTTTATATTGACCGCAATTTTATTACTTTTTTATGTCAGGGATTTATTTTTACAATGGACCTCTTTAGTCATTAGAACTCTTTACATAATCTTAATAGAAAACCTATTTAATTCCATGAAAATGTATCTGACTGTAACTTGCACAAAGAATGTTTTTACATAATTTATTTGTTAAATTAGATATTCCACTGTTTTTGTATTCATAATTTTTCCATGGCTTAAGTTTATATCATATTCAGTTCGCTCCCCTTCAAACATTGCTCGAGCTCCGCCACTGCCTTGGAACTTCGTTGATAATTGGCATGTTAAGTCATATTCAACCATGCTGTCACATGCTACTTGTGATGGTTATGAACCTGTCCACCTTGATTGTTTGCATCTAAAAGCAAGCTGACATTTATTTGCTATTTTGGATATCAGGGAATTTAAGTTTACACTGTACTTTAGATACTACAAGGTCCTGGACTTAATCTTCACCTGCCAAACCTTTCATTTTTACTCCCTGCCATGTATTTCTTCTCTGATCTATCTCAACTATCTGATTTTACAACACAAGGAAAATAACAGTTACAATTCTTGAAAACAAGAATTTGAAAACGAGGAGAGGGGAGTGGAGCTCAATATTTAGGGAGATGGTCTTGATTCAAGGTTGGGCTTGGGGAACCTAACCCAAAACTAGTTGTTATCTTGTAATTTAAACTTAAAGTGGCAGGCATATAGAGAGAATACGTTGCTTGTCTCTCAAGAACACATGCATTCCACACAATTCCTTGCTTTCAATTAAGTTTGCAAGCTTTTTTCACTGCATAAAAATGTTTATTGCTGTTTAATCTTTGTAGTTGTTATGTATGTTGGTTTTGACAAAATTCTTCATGGTAGAAAAGCAATTTCATTCAAAGAACCATGTCGTTGATTTACAATAAATAAATAAAGTAGCTGAAAAGGTTATTGTTCACTTCAAACAAACTGTATGATCAATCAAGATGACACAATGAGGCACAATGGATAAGTCACCCAAGAAAAAGCTGTGTTGGATTAGATATGAAGAAGCTTTTTTTGGTTGACTTAACCAGGCCCATCACCTGCTGAAGCTTGTTTGGGGCTTGGCTTGCTTCTGACCTGAAATAGCAAGAACATGCCTTGTTGAATGTACCATGAGTAGTCCCCTGCTTGCTTGTCTGTATACGTATGAACATGAAATGCCACGTTATATTTTGAAAATTGGCAGTAGACAATCATAATATGTACACTGAGGAACTTCTAGATTCAGATTCTCAACACATATTGGAGATGACTATTTCATTCCATGTAACACTGCCTTTTTTCTTGAATTATCAGTTTCCGAATGTTCAGCAACGAAGATGTTACAATAGGTGCATGGATTCTGGCAATGAATGTTAATCATGAGGATAACAGAGCGCTGTGCTCACCAGAGTGTACACCATCATCAATTGCAGTCTGGGACATTCCCAAATGTTCAGGTCGGTATCTTTATCGGCCATAAAGGAAACAGAATCAAAATGAACAATATCAGTATCACTCTCCGTAATTACTTTTCAGGCATGAACATGCACACACACTGATAATTTTGTTTCATTTCTAATGCAAGGAAAACCTGCCTTGCTTCAGATTTTTATGCAGAATTTGTCAAATCATTTTTATAAAACTGCATCATTTGATTTCTCACAAGATGGCGTGTTGAGTATTTTTCCACAGTCTGTAAACGTATATGTTCTGATGACGGCTATTAATTATAATGCAGGGCTTTGTAATCCGGAAGCTAGATTGTTAGAACTCCATCAGCAGGAGAGCTGCTCAAAGAATCCCACTATGGAATCTGATGATTAGCATTTTGGTTATCCTTTTCTTCCAAAGGATTTATGAATTGCATACTCCGTGAAGTTGGTAGTGCTGCTAACAGATACGTCTAACCATCTCCTTCAGTCCATCTTATTTTTTTTCAAAATTTTATACATTGTCACAAACCTTTTGGTAGGTTTAGACTATAGGAGATGTGAGAGTTATTGAGAGCGATTACGCCCTGTAAACTTCCATTATTGAATATACAGTCCCATCAAATTTTTTGACATCCGATTACTGTTCTTGAATGGCCATGTCATAAGCATAATGGAGCATGACTACATGGTTGTCTCCTTTTCTGGAAAAGAGAGGGTTCCCAGAGAATAAACAGGTTTTAATGCTATTCCCATGAATGTGCATTTGCCATCAATTTAGGATAGGACAACTTCTCAAGGGCTGGAACCGGAGCTTGAAACGAGGCGTCTTGTAACCTTGGAGAGCATTAGTGGGCTGTGGGCTAGGTCTTGGCCCATGAGAAGCTTACTCACTTAAGATAATGTTTAGTAATGTGGTAGGAGCTATTTTTTTAAAGTATTTTTTATGCGAAAATATCAAAATAATATTTTTTTTATTATTTTTAAAAATTATTTTTAACATCAGCATATCAAAATGATCCAAATAAAAAATAAGCAAAATTTTTTTTTAATTTCGCTGAAGTTTTTTAGTGGTATTGTAATCTGTTGCAAAGTTTTTTATTTCTTTTCTAATATTTCTGCAAAAGAAAAAAACAGAGGTATAATTACATTGTATACTTTAAGTTTATATTACAACACATGTTAATAGTTTTTTATATATATATTTTTAAATCATTTTGATGTGTTGATGTCAAAAATAAAATTTAAAAAAATAAAAAAGTATTACTTCAATGCATTTCTAAACGAAATGTACTTTGAAAAGCAGCTGCTACCACAATATCAAATAATATTTTAAAGAATATGAATTCACTATAAACTATCTAGAAACATATACTAAGTATGGATGTTTATATGTAAATTTTTAGTGTAAAAAAACAAAACTGTGCACTCTTCTTTTACTTTTGTCAGGAACATGTATTCGGAGGAGGTCAATATTATTTGGTGGTGGGGATTCTGCATTAAACTAAATTTATGGGGGCAAAGGTAACAAAAAAAAAAAAATAGAGGTTATGAGGGCAAATGTAACCTGAAGAACAAATTATGGGAGCAACTTCAACTGTTTTTTATGGATTTGGATGAAGGCAGTGTAGGCAAATCCAGATGTGCAAATCTTATATATATATATATATAATTCAACCAACTTTTAAAGCCAGAGAATGTTGCTCCCAGGCATAAGAAATGCACCATAGGTTAATGAGTAGTTACATTGATTGCTGTATTCCTATATTATTTCTTAGATGAAATGAAGGAGAAGGATTAGGGTTACTGTAGACTCCATACTCGCCTGATGGAGCTGAGACGTGTTCTGATAAAAGCACTTTTCGAGCTGGATCATGGTTTTGGGAGCCACAGCACTTGGTTACTTGCTTGTAGTGATGGCTTTGGAAATCAGAACATACTCAAAGTGAAAATCAGCTTGTAGATATAATGCCAAAAACTTTATTTTTTTTCTTATTTTAAATTTCTCGTATAGTCCCTGATATACTTGTTATAGATAACACAAACACATCAACTACTGAGAAAATCGTATCTGTTACTGGATGGAAAAATGTAAAAATCTTGTATTTGAAAGGAAAACACTCAAGGCGGCTAAGAATTTTCCTGGCCAAGCTAAGAACAGCAGACCATATTAATTATTTCCTTTTGCTGTCTCTAAGGTGTTATATGCTGACGCACCAGTTCTTAAACTCATGATCTATTGCTGTCATTGGGGCGTGTTTGCCATGTGCTCAAGCCTATCCACTCAATAATTTACTCAAGTGTTTGCCATGTGATACTGCGAGATGCCCTGTTGCTTTCTGCACTTCTTCTTTCTGGCAAACTCAAATTCTAACAACTGTCTTGACGATTGATACTCATGAACATCATTAGAAAGCGAAAACAACGTTCACTGAAAAAGACTTGTCGGTGGACAAATAACATGTCAACTTCTTTCCTCCCTGAAATACAGCTACAAGCACCATGCGATTGCTTCCCATTTTGTTTCGTTTCATCAAATGGGTGTCCATGTGTTAGGGGTCCATGATCGCTTCCCATTTGCCAGTGCATATTCACAGCAGCCATTCCTGTGGCTGCCTGAGAGTTAGCAGATCCTCCAGTTCTTACCCTGATATGTGCCAGGAATGGATGTGGTTCTGCATGTTAATAATAGAGTTACGTTCAGTTCCATTATGAAATAAAAATCAGATTTGTTGACAGCGGCAGGAAAAAACCATTCTATTGAATTGCCTGAATCTGTCAGAAGTCTTATCCCTATTTCCTGACGGGGTATGAGTTGCGTATAAATCTAATAAAACTTTCATATGAAAGTGAAACTCTCTTGTCACTCGTTTCTTTTCTCACGTGAAATGGAAAAATTCACATTTTATATTTTATGCTCGTGATAAAATTTATATATATATATATAAACACGGGTTAAACTGAACATCAGCCTCCAACGAAACTTTTCAGCCTAAATTACATCCTCTAGAATCAATCAATGCTAATTTTAGATTTCAAAAGGAGTGTAGTTGAAGTGAAGTATCATCAACAACAACAAACAGAACAATTAAGGCGATGATAACAAAGTGATTTGCAAATGATTCATAAAATAGTGGGAGTGGAGAGGAGGGCCACTGAACTTTGAAGGGAATTTATGACATTAGAGGCCTATGAACGAACGATGGAGCATTTGATTGGGCCATAAAACTGCCATCATGCCCAGGTTCTTTCAATTTAGACCTTGAGAAGTCAATTTATTTACCCATTATCAATTATCTTGTAGCAGTCCACTGGGGATATGGCCCGTGGAGATTGGTTTTTTAAGTCGGAGGAAGGAGGTGGCACAAAATGTCCTCGTTCATTGCTTTGCCGCCACCCTTTATTTTCCTGTTATTATTTTTTTTTTTCTTTTTGCAAATCAAGGTCTGTAATAGCAAGCTTTTCAATCATTGGAGCCCTTGGGCCATGGTCTCCATGGTTGTCCTTTTATTGTCAGTTCACAATTATTTTTGTCTTTTTTTTTCATTGTACCTTTTATTGTCCATGTTTGAACCTCGGATTTTCACTCTCTGTAAGAAGAAAAGAATGGAGTCTTCAGCTGTATTCTCTCTTGCTCCCTAGAAATGGTAAAAAAGAGAGGTGTGAGCTAACTCCAAACCCGATTGATGGCACTAACAAAGATGAGAGGATGCAAGTCTTGCGGTAAAATGAGGAAGGTAAACATTAAGAAGAAAATTATACTGTAAATTAAAAGAGATGCATGGGCATTTCACCATAAGGTGTGTAATGTTCACCGAGACACGAAATATTATGGATTGTATTGTTCCTCTGCGGTATAAGTTTCAAAAGTTTCAATTTAGTCCTACAGATTTTTTATTTCTTAGGTGTTTATGTTTCAAGACTGAAAATTTATTTTCCTTACGTTCAGGTCTCTTGTTGTAGAGAGAAAATAGAGAAGGCCACGAAAAAAAAAAGAGAGAGAAAGAGAGATTTTATATAGTCGTAAAAAGACTAATTTTAATGCTAATTAGTTTATTTTCAAAAGAAGAGTTTAATAAAGGGCATTCATGACACTAGTATCTTCTTCTCCGGCGTTAGAAATATTCAACTTGAAATCACAACACAGTACAACCTAAATTACTCTCCCGAGGCACGTTATATTTGACTGAAGCAGGCCTGGTTATTACAATTCCTTCAAGGGTTGACATTGCTAGGGTTTCTAGTTTTGTTAGCTTAAAACCAACTTCATGTATACTCTCTTTTATCACATAAGAAATGACTAGGGCTTGGCACTGGCTATATTCTCAAGTTCAAGCAATTTAATAATGTCAAGATTTGTTAGATGTCTCCTCCTAATCAGAGGAAGTTTCCTCACTAAATTCTTTTCATGTTAATCAGCCAACCACAAAGAAACAAATTAAGAAAGTACTAATTGCATTTCACACCAAATACAATAATTCCACAAGCTTGCACACACAAGAAAAGGGGAAGCCAGAATGATTGTGTTCTCTTCCCTCACTAAATGGGCATCACGTGCCTTTGTAGTTCCTCAATTACTCCATCATATGAGAGAGAGAGAGAGAGAGGGAGAGGGAGAGGGAATATATATATTCAGTACTGTTCCCTTGAGTTTTTGATTATCTGGAACTCTCTGCCCTTCATGATCAGTGATTCTTTCTTTTTCATGACTTGGATGACAGACTTCTTCAGATTTTCACTCGAAATTTAACCAAATGTTTCTTCAGTAGAAGGGATCTGTTGAATCTTTATTGCGTAGGGAGACAGCTATACAAATGAAGTAAATCTTAAAAGACTGTAAGAAAATGCCATCGATATATAAGAAACAATGACTGGACCAAAAACGGACTTGGGGACAAAACAGCAGACTCCTCATCCCTTTGTGTTATCATTCAATCTCTCTCTATCCAGAGAGGAATCCAATGTGCCCTTCGAGAGGACATTAAAAATCTTTGCATGCTTTTTATGCATGTGATTTCAGTTGACATTTATACCATTTCATGGCCCAACAAAGTGGGCTAACTATCAATTATCAAAACAGCTAGCTGCCTTCTTCTTTTTTAAGACATATCAGTTATGGCGGAGGCGTGAGGCTTCATAAATGATCGGCCTCTGAGTATTAGGGTTGTGACTTGAGAGAAAAAACGGGACCTGGCAAAATGGAGGAGCAATGCATGATAGCTAGCTGAACAGATGATAAATGGGTGTGTTCTTAGGAGCCCCACGTGTAGGCCTAAATGGGTGGGTCTTCCCTTCCCTGTGAAACATAGCAATCAAACAATCAATATATATCTATATGTGTATATATATATCAACTGGCCCTTCAATGTTCATATAGAACTGCAACCCATATGATTATTGGTGTCTGAAAATTACTTTAAATTTATCCATTCCGTACTATGTTGCCATTCGAGCTAAGGTTCCTCACTGACCAGACATTCGTAGTAATGGCATCCTCTCCTTAGGTCATATGGCATGTTAATGTTGGATCCTGGGAATTGCCAGATTCCAAGTACTATATAATGCACGTCTTGTTCACTGCTTGCTATCCATCCACGTACTCGCCACCTAATAATAATAATAATGGTCATGGAGAAACTAAAATTCGTGGATACCTCCAATTTTATCTCTTGTTTTTTTGTTGCAGACCATCATATATATACTCGCCCACTTCTCAAATGGAAGATTGGGAAATGACAGCACTAAGTGCAACCATTGGTCAAGGTTAATCACAACCTAGCTGTTGGGTTTCAAATCAAAAGCAAAAACAACAAAAGAGCAGCGCTGGCATTTCAATGTTCAAACAAAGAGATCATAGGATAAAAAGCAAATCATGGCTGTTCCTAATCCACGACTAGTTTCTGGGAGAGATAAGGATTGAGGATGGGGAACGATGCAGAAATTAACGGGCTAGCTCTCTATGAGAGACATACAAAAGCTTTGGAAAAGGATTCAACACTGCCATTACCATGTGACCATCACGTGTGTTTTTAATTTGCAGCTCAATGACAAAAGGTCTAGCCCACTTATGTCTCAGAATTCAGATAGAAATATGAAAACATTGTGGTCCAGATCAGAGAGGACAAAGCAAAATTGTAACTTCCGGCATGTCAAGCCTCCTTCCATGTCTTTTTCTTAGTCATGGATGAAGATTCTACTCAGCAGCAGAGATTGGTGTATACTAGCCTCTTTGTGATTAGATTATTAGTTGTCAGATGGATAACGGTTATGCGACCTAGTACTTTTTAGAATGTTCATTTTTATTGGGTTGCTGTGATAGAAATGCTAAGATCTTAGGTATCATTGAAAAGAATACTTGGGTTTTTCTATCGGGTAGTCCAAAGCTCCAATTTATTAGAAACTCATTTATTTTCAACCCTAAAAATACCTTACCAGACCACTACATTTAGAGCCACTCATCCAGGAGGTTCTCTATTGACTCGGCATGAGATGTTCTTAAAAATTACAGACTCATAGACTCTATACACCATTTTTTTTTGTTCCCATGTTTCATCCCAAGACATGCTCCTTTATCATGTGGCTTGTCTCCATGGATCGTCTCAACACTATGAATAAATAAAATGCTTTTCAAGTTATTTCTTCTTTAACATGTATTATTTATGGGTCGCAAACACGTGAATATTTATTTTTTTAGTGTCTTTTCTCTATTTTAGTTTAGAGTGTTATCACGAGCATGATTTTTATAAATTGACCTTCTTCAACATGACGTCAACTACTCCTATGGACATAAACATGCTTGAAAAATAAGAAGGGTTTGACGCATCTTCTTGCTCAATTAACCCTCTTAAACTCGGTTTACTTCATCTGGCATGAGAAAAATAATAAAGTATTTTCATAAAATTTATTGATCTCATCATGATATTTGCAAGGAACTTTTTAATTTGGTACAGTCCTGTTTAGTAAAACTTTAACCAAGGTTTCACATACCAGCTACTTCAGGGTCTATTTGACACCTTCAAGAATCATGAGATACCATTGTTCTTATTATTTTGAGATTTTGTTTAGCATAATTTTATTTATAATCAACTGATGAACAAATTAAAGAATTTCCACAAACCAGTCGATCGGCCCATTTGTTGTTTATCTTCAGAGTCTGTTTTTATGGAGTTTCTTTTTTAGCTTTTGCTTGATTTCCTTGTTATTCTTGGGTATTACCCTCCAGTTTCTCCTTTTAATACAATCATTCTTATAAAAAGGGGGGGGGGGGAGTTACACATGTAACCAATCACAATGTTCTAGTCATGATAGATATGTTTAGTAGATTTGCAGACTGACCTCCTTTTTGACACTGCCACAGTTGCCAGTTTCTACCACTATCAGTCCTCCTTTTTCTTTGTAATGACTCCAAAGATTTTGCATAACAGTGTTAAACTTTCTGGGTTGAATTTTGTACAGAACCAAAGAAAGTTCAAGAAATCATGTTCTTACTCTCCCTCTCTCTCTCTCTCTCTCTCTCTCTCTCTCTCTCCCCCTCATGTGATGAACTCGCTAGCTTGCTGCTACTGAACCCATGATTATAGGGTCTGCAAAAATAATCCTTAAAATGAAAAACATAGGTATCCGTACTCTTACACAAAGTGAGGGTCCAAAGTTTGAGACATTCTAAGGTTGTGCAGATGCCTTTCTTCATGTCTCTCACATGGCATAAGTCAGAGCTTTTGGAAATTGGGAAGAAACTCGTGTATGGGATTGGCAATATTTATTTGCTGGTGCGCTTTTTTTTCTTCTTCTTGATTTGTGGGCAAGTAAAGATAGATTTCAATCTTTGAGGGAAGAAAAATAAAAATAAAAAATAGATTTTAATTTCCTTATGAATTCGTCTTTTTATTACTTAGCTAATTAATGATTCATATATCTGTTACTCAAACTCCAGGTTCATTCTTTGTGCTTTGCAAAACTATCGTATGAACTGCAATTTGATTAAATATATAATAATTGGTGGTTATAAATAATTTGAATTAGGTTAGAGAAATAAAATAATAAATAATTATTTTGTTTTTTATTGTTATCATATATTAAATTATGATTATTTATTCAATTTAAATCCAGTGTGTGTGTATATATATATATTAAAGAACATAATGGTCGTGATATTAAAGAAACATGAGGAGGGGATACCAAACCATCACGGCAAATCCTTTAATTACTACTCGGCCAGGATTTTCGTTTATCTTGGCGATCTCCATTGATGACTCAAGGCAACCGAATATTGTCCAACAAATACATATCATTTTAAAAGCTAGCTAGTGATTAAATTATAGCTGTATTTTATTTATTTATTTATTAGTCAAGATTTTGTCTGCAATAATTTAGTTAGGGATTTTTTTATTTGGTTCGGTTTTTATCAAAAAAAAAAATCAAATTAAAATTAAAAAAAAAAAACTAAAACCGGTTCATACTGACCGATCGGTTCAGTTTTTTATGATAAAAACCAATTCAAACCGGTTTGCTTCGAAATTTTTTTTTTTTCTGTTTGGGTTCAGTTCAATTTTTTTTATTTTAGACTTATAAAATCGAAATTAAACCAATCGGTTTTTTAAAAATTTAAATCAGGTTTTTTTTGTGATATATTTTTTTCAATTATTATTATTTTTTTGATTTAATCAGTTTTTTACCCTAGCCTCACGGATACATAGCTTCTAGAAAAAGAAATTAAAAAAAGAAAAAGAAAAGGAAACTGGACTCATTTGGTCATCATGGACTGATAAAATGTCAGAGAGATTGATTATCCAGGATTTGAGGTGTGGATTGAATAATATATATGTTTGAGCAACAAGTTGGAAAGGTGATGGCTAGCTAATTATACATTGACCTTCAGGTAAACCAGGCCAAAATAACATGATCACACACACACACACACGATAAATCATGGATCACTAGACAACACACCTTAATTATCTCGAGTTCTATGTCGTGTCTCTCTGTGCAATCAACAATGGCCGTTCGCTAAACAGTACTGGGCAGCTTCTGATCTTCAAGAAGTAATCAAGAGCACTACTGTGGATAATATATTGCTGATTCAAGTAGCCACAAAGTCAAACAAGATGATCTGTTGCTTGTAGCAATTGCTATAGTCATGATATACGTGACGAAATTACTCAGCCGAATGATTTGGATCTCTGAACCACCTTATAAAAAGTATTCTTCTTCGCTTTGTTGACTTTGAAAATAGTCGAGCCTTGGCTTGGCTGGTACACAACTACACTGGATGCTTTCCCTGGTTTAAGATTAACGTCTAAGACAAGCCGCTAATGGAAATTATGGCACCACCACATTTGTGCACTCGCTTAATTAGGGTGCTGCCATTTGTCCTCCAACTGCTGGAAAGAGCACCCTAATCCCTAAATTACAGAAATGTTTGACTCTTTAAACACCCTTTTTCAAAAGAAGAAGAAGAAGAAGAAGAAGAAATTGAGTGGGTTTCCGTTGTCTGCCCATAAAAATATGATGCAGATAGGCCACTTTCATAATTTTTTTGTTAAAATTATTTTTTAATTAATACGCGTTTAAGAATTTTTCGACTCATAATTGATCAACCAAGAAACCCACTGAATGGTGGGGGTGGGCTCAGCCGGGATAGTGATGGTGTCATTTGGCCGGTGAGTGGGTGTGAATATTTAGGAGGAGAGAACCTGCATAACCACTTGATCATGAGACAAAAGGGGGTTATTTATTAAAAAAATAATACTGTTGAACTTGGCATTTTCCAAGAATATATATATATATATATATATATATATATATATATATATATATATATATGCCAAAAGGAAATAAGATGCTTTACTGCTTTCCAACTTTTAACATGAGAACCAGATATAAAACAAATTGAGGAATTCAAGAGACTAATTATATATATAATCATATAAAGATGATCCAATGCCCTATGAGGATGCATCTTTGGGCACAGTACAGTGAACCTTCCCTAGAACGCATGATTCTCTACATAAATTAATGTTAATTTGTTGGGGGAACCATGCCATTAGCTAGCAAAATCCTGTCTTGTAATATGCACTACTTATACAAATATAAACCTGCATTCTGCAGTTCATCTTGATTGGAAAGAAGAAGAGCTAGGAGATATGGCGTTGCTAAGATTAAGAAAATAGACAAAACAGGAGGTGTTTATCGCTCTATATATTGCAAGTTTGATAAGCTTTGATTCAGTGAGAGACAAGACCACCACCCTTCCGACCTCCCAGGTTTATACTTTACTTTACTGAATCCCAGATGCTTGACTTGTGTCTTGTGTTGTGTTCGTCGATGGTGATGTCTGGTTCGAGATGTCGAGAAAAAGGAGTAACCTTTAAGCCTTGTCAACCAAGTTTTGACAGCTAATGATCTCATTCACACTATAATTAAAAGGCTAGTTTCTGTCTGTGCTAACCACCAAGCTTTCTTTTGTGTTGTTTTTTATTGATTAATCTATCTATTTATTTTTTGTGTCGTTACCGGGTCGATGGTGTTCTGAAAAATCTGGATCAATAGCCTCAAATTGTGTCTTTTTTTATTTTTACTCGTTTTTTAATTTTTTTTATATTTTTAAATCATTTTAATATATTATTTTTAAATAAAAATAGTTTTAAAAATATCCACTATTAATGATTTTTTTGTTTATGTTAAGAACCACCGTGTTTCCTTATGGAGTGATGGAGCATAAAATTGGGTCATAATAATAGAGCATCCAAGGCCCAAGACTATATTTAGATATTAAAGGCAAATTGATTTTTAGTGATTATTTTTAATTTAATTTAGTTTTTATTAAAAAATAATTAAACTGATATTTTTTTAAAAAAACAAATCGGTTCAAATTAACTAGTTTCGGTTTAATTTGGTTTTTTATAATAAAAACCGGTTTAAATCAGTATGGTGTTTTTTATAAAATCAAAATAGAACTGATCGATTTTTTTAAAATTTTAATCGATTTAATTGGATTTTTTTTGAAGGTTGGTTTTTTAAATTATTTTTTTTTCTTAGTATTTTGGATTTTTTTACTTACCCTGCCCAAGTATAATATAGCAATTACTAATTTCATGTTGCCCTTTTACATGAGTTTCATTTATTGTAAGCGACTTTCTGTTTTTTTTTTTTCATTATTATTCATTTAATTCTTGCATCCCAAAAAAAGGAGAAAGGCACACTATACTGATAGATACGAATGAATCAGTTTCTTTTTCTTTTTAAGTGGATATAAAATTGCAGAGTTGAATTGTAAAGTATCTGGATTAATTTTAATTCTTTATTATTCCGTTTTCGTGTTTCTAAATTTTTTTTATTTGAAAAAATATAAATTTTATATTTTTAATTTTTTATAATTTTGAAATGTTGATATTAAAAATAAAATAAAATCTAAAAATTATTATTTTAATAAATTTTTAATTAAAAAATATTATCATATACCGAATAATTAATCACACGCTAAACGGTCCATTTATTGATAAGCACAGCAAGAAATGTGGATCACAGAAATCAATTATTTTTTATTTTATAATCATATTATCTTTTATTGACGGTTAAAAGCGGTGACCATCAAAATATTCCTGCCAAAATTCAGTCACATCGGAGACGCCCCGATATAGATAAGTAGAGGCCTAAATCTAGTATGCACGACTCTTAGAGAAAATAGAAAAATGATCAGGAGAAAGGGACAGCTACATCTCACACGTGGCGTGATTTATATGTTTGTTTCTTCTTAGGAAATTAAATACCATATATTATATGGTAGAGATTAGTATTAATTTTTGACGTCAACAAGGAATCGTGACGGGAGTCTATTCAATGCAAGCCTAACCACATCCTACTTATATGCAATTTTAAATTGAGATGATGCCAAATGTGTAATAGAAGCAAGCAATGAACGGAGATGGTGGCCATATATTTTCATTAAAAAGTATGCCTTTATGTGGATCAACTTGCTGTAAATTCAAATTTTAATACGACTTCAATTCAAGAATTGCTTCAACATGGATCTCAAATCTTGATGGTAGGGACACCGTAAAATTAACAATAAAAAAATCTTAATAAGCTTAATTTATATTTTACAGCTCTCGATCGTTTATTTTTATATTTTAAAAGTGTTTTTGAAAAAAATAATTTATTTTTATTTTGAGTGTCCTATATAAAAGAATTTTGTTTCAAAACCAATAAAAGCATTTGTTTTTTATATTCAAAAAACATTTTTGAAATTGTTTTACTTAGAATTAACTATTTTTTTATAATTTTAGATTATTTTGATATACTATTATTAAAAAAGTTTATTTTAATATATATTTTTTTAAAAATATATTTTGAAAAACAATTGTTATTGCGATCTCAAAAATTATTTAATTTGATGCATATTAACAACTAATTCCATTCAAAAAAAAAAAGAATGGAAAGGTAAAAACAAAATCTAAAGTTAAAAAACATGGTATGAAACTATAGATTTTAATGCATCATAAAACATGTTGGCCTTTTTTGTCCTAGCTTATGGCAATATTTTAAGGTCACACATCACATGTCATTAATTATAAATGCATCACAAAGCATGCAATATTTCCCTCTTCCATCTTCTCTCATTAAAAAAAAATAAAAGAAAAAAAAAAAAGGCATGCTGTATGGATTTGCTTATCTGGCGTGAAATCGATCGCCTCCTCATCATTCCCTCTCTTCTGCCTTCCACTGGATGCGCTCTCCTTCTCTCCTGTCACCATCCTTTTTCTTTCCCGTTAGCCTCGTTATTTCCTTATTCACCACCCAACAGGCTAGCCTTTCTATATTTGGGAATATTCAATTATTCACGGTATCCTCCCAACGTCATCACCTCTCTCCGTTATTTGCTTAGCTGGATGCCACTGTGGGCTTCCTCTGTATGGGGCCAGCTGGCACTCCACTCCCCACTGCACGTGGCCAGCTACTCTTGTCTAGCATTTACTGCACCCTAATTTACCAGGACACCACACAAACTAGTCTGTATTTACAACAATACCATTTTCACTCTTCCTCGAGCCTATCGAAGGCCCCCATTTGGTGCTTTTAACCCGGCTAGGAGTTTCCGTAATTAACAGGCTGACAAGGGTAATTGAGTCAAATAACATATATTCAGACAGCAAGCTTCTTTTATTGCCCGGGTTTCAGCTTTGCGTCTGGTTTTGCTGTAAAACCCGTGTTTGGATCAAATCTGTTTTCTTTAAAAGGAAAACATAATACCTTTTTTTTTGGAAAGTAATGTTTTTTTATAAAATAGATTTTTAAATAGCAGATAATTTTTTTGATATTAGAACACATCATGAAAAATAATTTAAAAAATATTTTTTAGTATCTGTATATATATATATATAAAAGAAGTTGAAAAAATCACTTATTAATATTTTAAATATGTTTTCAAATTTTCTAACATATATATAATATTAAATATAACTGTTTGATAACTTAGAAGAAAAAAATAAAAAATGTAGTGGTAAATTTTTTTTATATCATATAATATATATATATATATATATAAATATTTTAGATATATAATATTATTCTAAGAATTAAGTTTTAAAATATAATTATGTATAAAGCCAATAAATAATAAATACAATCCATTTAGCTTATTTTTTCTTTTATGATAAGATAAAAGGCAGAAACGAACAAGCTACCGAACGGTCAAGATTTGGCTTCTGGCTTTGCGTAGGAGAGTGAAAAATCTACGAATACTCGAAGAAAGCACATGAATCCAGGATAAATAGGAGCCCTAGCTTGGGTCTATTCACAGCGTGGGTCCCATGATAAATCGGCAATGTGTCCTGTTTATGATGGGATTGCCTCAAATCCGACGGTCCACATATTCTGTTTGTTTTGAGCTTGATGCCATGCAGCCTTGTGATGGCCGTAGGGGCGGGGTATATTCAACGCGGGGTCAATGTACAGTTGTTTCGTATGGGGATGGATGAGTGATTAGTCATTGCCGTTGTAGGAATACAGTATTAAATGCATCAAATTCAGGGGTCTAGTCTAACATGAGCCCCAAGGCACAAGGGGCCTAACCTGCGCACCTCTCCACCCTTGAAGAAAATCCTGAGGTAAAAAACAATTTGTTTTTATTTTCCAGATTGTTTCTCCGGCCAACGCGCCATTCTTGGCGCGTTCATTGGACGAGCGCAATAACTTCGATTTTACCAGATAGGAAGAGTTTCCTCGTTTGCCTTGATTCTCACTTGGTTTTATTTTTTTTATAAAAAGATAATAATATTTGTATAAAAATTCTCAATTGATTTTTGTTTCTCCTTCTCTATTAGCAAGTTCAATGGAGTTAAGATAACTAGTAAGGATTAAAGCATGAAACTTCCTTGGTGTATCATGCCTTATGTTGATGATGCTTTATCATTAATGGAATGGAACCTAATTAATATATAATATATAGGACGTGTTTTTTTTTAGCACTAAATATAGTTTATTGTTATATTGAAATTACCATTATATCTGTGGATGGAAGAAATAAGAGTCTTTATGGTGGGGTAATTTGGTTTTTTTAAAGGACTCATTAAACATTAAAAGATTACTCGAGGGTATATTAGTCGTTTCATAAATATTGCACAGTAAAATGATGTATTTAGCTCTAAGGTTAATAAAATCTAGAATTATTGATCAACGTTATTTTATATTTTCAAAAACTTTAAAGTGATCAAATTACTTATTTACCCCTTAGATGAAAAAAGTAGAGTTCTTAACTAGGAGATTTTTTGGTTTTTCTCTTCTTAGAATGTAGTAAAAATACATTTTTACCATTAGAAAAAAAAAAAAGGCATGTATCAAGGGTCATTTTTTTCCTTTCACATATATTTTTTTTTTGTGATTTCTAGGATTATGAAGAGCGTTCTGATATTTTTAAATTGAAAAAATAATTTTTTATTTTAAAAAGTTATTGGTATGTGCTCATTATTCCCTAGCGTTTAGGTGGTGTATGCGCCATTTGAAAAATCTGTGCGATGTCATCTGATGGGCGGACCTGCTCTTTCACCGTGTCTTTTAAAGCGCCACCATGTTCTTTTCTTGCTTGTGTAGCTCATGATGGCAATTGATAGGTGGTTTGTTGCCGGTTGTCATTTTTTTTTCTTTCTAATTTTATCTCTTTTTTAGAGAAAGTACATGTTTGTCATCTTTTCTTTTGTTTTTTTTTTTTATTTTAGTCTTTATGTTTTTTATTGTTTATTTTTTCCCTTGGCCCTTTTATAAGAGTTTTTTATATTTTCAATTTAGTCTTGAAATTACAATCTATCATATATTTTTTTTTTTTCCTTGTCTTTTTTGTTAAAGTTTAATTGGTTTTCAATTTCATCATTCAAACAAAGTTCATGTTTTTTTTCTCAATCTAGCCCTCATTTTTTTTTATTTCATTTTTTTGTTTTAGAGTTTTGTTTTTCAATTTAACTCTCAAATTAAAATTTTCTTAATGCCCTCTAATTTATTTTTTATTTTGATTTTTACCCTCATTCTTTTAATTATAATTTTTTGTGTGATTGACTTTTTTTCTATTTCATCCTTTGGCGTTTGGTTTGTTGGAGATTGAACTTCATAATTTTTCATTTGTGGTGCTTCTAATCTAATGACACGGGTTACAAGTATGAAAAGTCAATGTGGTTATGTATCTTTTTTTTTTATCATTTTTTTTGTATAATTTTATCATTCTATTTTATTTTATATTTTAAAAAAGATTGATTTTATGTTTATCTTCAATTTATTTTCTATCGGTTTATCCTGATTTCATGAACTATACCACAAAGTTTTGCAAGCCTGTTTTAAATAGAGGTTTTTTTTCAAAAAAAAAAATGTTTTTTTTGTATTTAATTGTTGAAGATTTTTTTTGAAATAATATTTCTAATATATCCGGCTTTGCATAAAAAAAAAATTTTTGTTTTATTTATATAAATAATTATTGATTTATTTAATTAGATATTTACATAAACATTTTAATTTACACTTCCAATCTTTTTATATAAAAATACATATAAAAATAGCTTTTTTTTAAAAAAAAAAAATCATAACCCACAGTAAGACTCTCGAGGGTCAAATAGTTAGGCCATGTTTATTTTCCGGATAGTAGTTTCCGGGAAACCATTTTCCAAACTTTCCTTTGTTTGCTTGTCATTAGAAAAGTTGGTCAACAGAAAACACTTTCTTGTCAACGGAAAACACTTTCCAGTTAACAAAAAATACTTTCCATTCAATTTCAGTCAAAGAAAAATTTGATTTGATTTTCAGGAAAATGTTTTCCCTTTAGCTGTGTTTGTTTTCCGAAAAGTAGTTTCTGGAAAATCACTTTCCAAACTTTCTTGTGTTTGTTTGCCAATAGGAAAGTTGGTCGATGGAAAATACTTTCCAGTAAAAGGAAAATTTTGCTTGGTTTTCAGGAAAATGTTTTCCTGAAAAATTTGAGGGGGAAAACACTTTCCGGAAATTGTGAAAATTTTAGAAATGTTATTATTTGCTGATTATATCAAATTTGATCCTCAAACTTTTGATTGCTATATATATTTTGTTTTGAATATTTATTTTTCAATTTCATCTCTTAAAATTTTATTTTGATATTAACTTTGATCCTTATTTTTATAATTGCTAATTGTTTTTTTCCTTATCATATTTTTATTGAAATTTTTTATCTATCAAATTTAGTCCTCATTCTTTTGATTGTTACTTATTTTATTTGAAATATTTTATGAAATGTTGATTATTCTTATTTTAATTTCTTCATCTTTCATTTTTTTTTTAATTTTTTAGATTTAATCTCTATTATTTTGATTATTATTTATTTTATTTGAGATAATTTAAGAAATTATATATTTTTTTTTTCAATTTCATTCTCATCCAACTTTTTAACTTGTAAGATTTGTTTCTCATTATTTTAATAAACTTGAGAAAAATAAAATATTAATAATTTATTTTCCAGCTCATTTTCTATGACATAACTAAACACTGGAAAGTGTTTTCCAACTCATTTTTCATTACACTACTAAACATCGAAAAATACTTTCTTGGAATTCATTTCTTCAGAATTCACTTTTAAAAAAAAAACTATTTTTCCAGTAAACAAACAAAGTCTAAATACTTATTCATTGTACTTTTCTTGAACTAGAGTCTCAATGCCATTAATATTGTTGGACAAATATTAGTAATTTAAAATGGTATATTCTTCCTCTGACATTTCAAGTAAATAATTTGTCTTTAACCAAAACTAATTCAATATTTTTTTTTATCTCAAAAGAATATATAATAAAAAAACGTACGATATTAATGTTAAAATTTATGCATGTTCAATATTTTTTTTCTTTTAAATAACCTAGTATTGATAAATTATTTAAATATAAAATCAATATAACATATTGAAATATGGTTAATTACAAGAAGTGTCTTAAATTCATAAACCTTACATACTCACTAACACAATAAAAATAATTAATAAAAAATATCGGATTATTTATAAAATTATTATTATATTTTATTTAATAACTTAAAAAATTCTAGTATTAAATATTATAATTTTCCCATTGAATTAGAAAAAAAAAAAAAATACTAGCTACCTTGGCTAACTTGTTGGAAATTTTCCTTCTCCTTTTCCTTTTCGATTTCCACCAAGCCCATAAGAAATAACCGAAGTCATTACATTCCAATGATGAAATAATCTTCACCACCTCTTTTCCTTTTCTTTCTCTACGCCGATCATCATTGTCTAGCCATCATAGCCACCATACATCCACCATCTCCGTCGTCTAAGATAGGTTGCATTTGGAAGACTTTGCAGAATATGGTACTCACCTTCAAGCATGGCAAGAGCACAACAAATAGTTATTTCTTCCTTGCCTTCTGCAAATTGTGGGGTCTGGATCTAGCGGTTTCTAGGAACTTAAGAAGAAATTGAAGGTTCGGTTCAAAACGAGAGGAAATAAATGAAAAGAGTAATTTATTGTTTTATTTTATTTGAAATTTTAGGTTAACTCGTTGTAAAGCGTGGTAGATATACGATATTTATTTATCTTAATAAAGCACACCAAACATAAAAAAAGTTTTTTTTTAATTAAAATCTAGAATTTATATACATTTATATTTATAAGTATACAAAATAATAACTCATAATAAACATGTTAAAAACACAAATATAATACTAGCATAAATACTAAAATATACATCCAAACTTACAATTAATACTAATTTAAAGTCGTAACATGCATACTGATAATAAAAATATATGTGCTTAAATTAAAATAAAAAAGAGTATTTATTTGTTGAAGCATTTTAAAGTAATAAAATTCTTGTTGTTTTTCAATGATAAATATTTTATTCTTAAAACTTTATTGCTCTTTACTTGTGTATCTCATATGTTTGAAATATAATTCCAAAGATTTCAACACCATTGCTTTGATTTAGATGCATTTCTAAACAAGTTTTGGAATCAAAAATTATATAACTCAAATATCTCTCAACAAGATGAATTTAAACTCTGGATTTAAAAGGAAAAATCAAAGCATAAAACTAAAAATAAGGTGACGAAGAGTATGTAAAATTGGAAAAATTAAAGTTTAAAACTCTTTATTTACTTTTTTTTTTATAGTAAATTTTGAAAGCTAAAAGATTGAAGAATTCATTTTCACCACTATCAATCATTGATTAGTCACCGTAAATCAATAATTAAATATAAAAAACTAAAGGTTATTTAGGATTAATTTTTCATTCACCTATAATTTATTTATTTAAAATAAATTTTCTTGATAAAAAACCTTTATAAATGTGTTAAACATTAAGTTAAAGGTAAAGGGTCGGATTTGAGTGTTGGAAACTCAATCAATTTGATACATCATGTAAAACAAAGTTCTTCTTTTATGTACATAAATCATGATTTTTACCTATTTTAAGATATATATTATGATTCATCAACTCTTCTTAAATAATATAAACATTCTCACAAAATTAAAAGCAGAATAAAAAGAAATAAGCATAGAGCAAGATGATAGTTTCAACCAATCCATCAAATACTTGCTAGAACTAATTCGATATTGTTTACATCCAATCTAATTAGAAATAGAGGCAAGCTTTAACGTGATTTTTTCTTGTGAAGTGTTTGGGTTAATTTACATGTATTTTAACTAATTTTCACAAGTTTAAAATTAACGATTAGATAAATTTCTAGTAATTTAATGTGATTTTATAAAAACAAAAGGTGGTAGAAAAGTCTGCCCCTATTTAATTTGAATTTAATTATAGCTTGTATGTTTTACTATGGGATTTTATTTTATAATGGATGAGTATTTATTACATTTATGATGTTTTGGCGTGTTTTTGTAAATAATAAATTCGAAGCATAGCCATATTTAAAGAGTATTTGTTTGTAAAATGCACCAATGTAATACATGTAATTTTATGAGTGGCGTCGCGTCGCATCGCATCGCATGTTTGTATATACTCGTATCAAAGTGCGACTCAATTTCCAAGTGAAGTGGGTGGAGTCATCATCTCTCCGATCAAGTAAAAACAAATTAAAAGGGAATTATGGGGTGAAGGATCTTGCGTGAAAGAAATAAGAATAGAGACGAGATAAAAAAGAAAAAAGAAAAAAGAAAAAAGAAACACCTACTGCTTAAGAGAGAGAGAGAGAGAGGGAGAAAAGGATTCTCTTATGCTGGTTAGAGAAAGAGGAGGAGGAAGAGGGCTAGAGTCCAGTCAGAGAGCGAGAGAAGGCAAGGCAGGCCATCAAGTGATGGAACCTGTCTCGTGAAGTAGCAGGTGAGTTGAATCCACAAAATATAAGAAAAGAAAAGGAAAGAGAAGCTTTCTCCTCTCCTCCTCTCTCTCCCTGCAAAAACCAAACAGGCAGCCCCCCCTCAAACTCTCCCATTCCTTTTATATATCACGAGATCCCCCCATCTCCTCCTTTTTTTCTTTCCTTTTCCTCTCATGTCTTTCCTTGTTTTCCAACACTAATCTCCATTCGCTCACATTTCTAACATCATCACAAACCCAGTTACATAGACAGACAACTCTATTTAAGAAAAAAAATAAAAAAGAACTACTCTTGTTTTTGGTTTTAGTTTAAAGAATTACTACATAAAAACATGCCGCAATCAGCGAAACCCTCCATTGGAGGAGATTTGGACCTCAGCTCACTGACTGATCAACTCCGTGACTCACTCTCTTCACTCGAAGCCAACAAGCCTGATTTTCGTGAACTCGATCTGGGCTCTCCCGTTTCACCTCTCCGAACTCGAGGCGGACTCACCACTAAAACCACCGCCACAACCACAACGACGACCACCACCTCCTCCAGCTCCAGCTCCTCCGGATCCGCATCCGGTGCCCAAAACCCACTTCACAAACCCACCAATAACAACCACTCAGGAGAGTTATCGAACTCGAGTGAAAGCAGCCCGACGACTAGCGCCAAGAAGGGTCAACCGGGTCATTCTAGATCCGACTCTTTAACTTACTCAGGTCAAACTGGCAGCCAGAGTGCTGTAAATTCTCCGGTAACTGTTAATGTGTTACCTACCGGTAACATTTGTCCGTCAGGTAGGATCTTGAAGACAGGCATGGGAATGGTGAATCGGAGTGCGAAACCGGATGTTTTAGGATCCGGGACTGCGAATTATGGTCACGGCAGCATAATGCGGGGCGGGGGGAGCGCGAAATGTGCCAGCTCTGATGTTGTTAATTCACCAAGCAGGAATGCTTGGAGTGTGCGTGGAGGGAGTGTGGATCCGGAGGAGGTGAAGAAGGCTGGAAATGAGATGTATAAAAAAGGGTGTTTTGGGGAGGCGTTGGGATTGTATGATAAGGCTATTGCTTTGGCACCAGGGAATGCTGCTTACAGGAGTAATAGGGCGGCTGCGTTGATGGGATTGGGAAGAGTTGTGGAGGCTGTGAAAGAGTGTGAGGAGGCTGTTCGGCTGGATCCTAATTATTGGAGAGCACATCAGAGGTTGGGGGCTTTGTTAATTAGGTGAGTTTGTTGATGGGGGCTTGATTTCATCTTTTCATGGGGTGTTTTCTGTGGTGGGGTTCTTGTCTTTTTGGAGGATTGTGTTAGTTTTAGCAGTGATTTGATCTGCATTGCTGCGATACTTATCTGTTTGTTATTAGATTTCTGAAATGAGGTTCAAAGTTTTGTTCTTTCTTGTTGATTTGGACAATTCGACTTAAGAGAGTTTGATGAACCATGACAACGACGACAACCTTAAGTCTAGATTGATTGGGTTCTAATAAGTCGTGTTGATGGAGTTTTAATCTTTATCCATTTAGTTTATGATTGCTGAGTTTGTGAGGAATTTGTGAGCATTTAGTTGGTGGATGTGATGTTTGTCTTCTTATGATCTGTATCAGTAGTTATGTTGTAATTTGTATTGATTAGGATTTGGTAGGTTGGTGAAAGTGTGGAGAAATTCAATTTTCTTAGATGCTTGGTGATTGCATTACAGCTTCTAAATGTTTTGAGAACTAAATGAGTTGTGGTGGATTGTAGTAAGTTATTCTAATTTCTAATGTGTTAATCCACATGGTGAGAATAGTTGATCGATTACCAAAGCTGATTCATTTGTTTGCATTTGCCTTCTGTGTTTGTTATGGCTGTTGACATTATTTTTGTGTTGTATTTTGCTCCTTGGATTTAAGATGCTTTATTTTGTCTTAACAAGCTATCGATCCTGCTGCATTTGCCGGTTCTAGTATGGGTGGTTGCACCTAAACATGCTATTTTCTAAGAGTGTTGCGTTAATGTGTTTTTTCTGTATTGATGACCTCGAAACTTAGCTGTGGTTGATTTGGCTTCTAGCTTGCTGCTTATCTAAACAATTTCCACCATTCAATCAAGCCTTGATTTTCTTACACTTCTAATTAATTAGTCTTGAAATGCTTAAACCATTTGAATCATCCTAGAGCCAATAATACTTACTTTGGAATTATTTCCTTGCATATTCTGCAGCTCTGTCTTGAACCATTTGTAATAAATTCGATCCATCTATTGTGGACTTGTACTTGGTTATTTTTTTGTTCATGTTTTTTACTGTGTTCTATAATTTTAACAGAGCTCTAATTTTCTATTTATTTCCCCAACAGTTTGCTGCAAATAGTTTGATTTATGATGTTGGGACAGCAAGCATTGAACTTGATTTCATTGCAGGTTAGGACAGGTTGAGAGTGCTAAGAAGCACCTCTGCTTCCCAGGGCAGCATCCGGATTCTGCCGAGTTGCATAAGTTGCAATTAGTAGAGAAACATCTTAACAAATGTTCAGATGCCCGGAAGGTTAATGATTGGAAAGGTGCATTAAGGGAAGCCGATTCTGCTATTGCTGCTGGAGCTGATTATTGCCCCCAGGTAAAATGGCTATCTGCACTCTTACTGTGTAAAATTGGCAAAATTGATATGGAGAGTAAATTAACAAATGTCTGAACTGGTTCAAATTGAATTTACAGCTCTTTATGTGTAGTACTGAAGCTCTTTTGAAGCTCCACCAACTTGAAGATGCTCAATATTGCTTATCAAAAGTTCCAAAACTAGAATCATATGCCAACTACTCGCAGACTAGATTTTTTGGGATGCTTTCTGAAGCTTACCCTTTCTTGGTTCGAGCGCAGATTGAGATGGCTCTAGGAAGGTGAGTTCATAATTTAAACCACTACAAGATATTAGGTAACATACAATTTTGGAGAGCTTGAGAATGGATGATGGATGCCTTGCAGGTTTGAGAATGGAGTTGCAGCTGCTGAGAAAGCTGGACAGATTGATCCACGAAATGTTGAAGTAGCAGTGCTGCTTAACAATGTGCGATTAGTAGCCAGGGCTCGTATCCGTGGCAATGATCTCTTCAAATCAGAAAGGTTCACTGAAGCCTGCTCAGCATATGGGGAAGGCCTTAGGCTTGATCCTTCAAACTCTGTTCTTTATTGCAACAGAGCAGCATGTTGGTTTAAGCGTGGACTGTGGGAGAGATCCATTGATGACTGCAATCAAGCTTTAAGTATCCAACCTAACTACACAAAAGCGCTTCTTAGAAGAGCTGCCTCAAACAGCAAGGTAAAATCTCCTCGAAAGACTTGGCTTTTATGTATAATTTGCTACTCAATGTGCTAGCCTACTGGCTCATATATTTTGCACACTCCAGATTGATGTGCTTTTGTAAACTGCAGTTAGAAAGATGGGCTGATGCTGTGAGGGATTATGAGGTTTTGAGGAGGGAACTTCCAGATGACAATGGAGTTGCTGAATCTCTATTTCATGCTCAAGTCGCATTGAAGAAATCTCGTGGAGAAGAAGTGTATAATATGAAGTTTGGTGGTGGAGTAGAGGAAGTCTTGGGCCTTGAACAGTTTAGAGCTGCAATATCATTACCAGGCAAGCCTTACCTCCTACATTCTGAAAATTCATTTTTTCTTTGCTTGCTTCTTTCTCTCCCATTTCTAGAGTTCCAAAATTCTAATGGAAATTGAATTTGTGTAATCCAGGTGTTTCAGTGGTTCATTTCAAATCCTCCTCTAATTTACACTGCAAGCAAATATCTCCATTTCTGGATACATTATGTGTTCGGTATCCATCTCTAAACTTTCTCAAGGTAAATTACTAGCTCAATAATCCCAGTTGTACGAAGCTTTGGGATAGTTCCTGACCTTAACTTGGTTTCAGAAATGAAATAAACAAGTGTTTTTCTTAATTTGCATACATCTGCTTGGTGTTTTTGTTAAAGGTGGATGTAGAGGAGAATCCAGCAACTGCAAATGCTGAGAATGTGAGGATTGTTCCAACATTCAAGATATACAAAAATGGTAACCGAGTGAAGGAGATTGTCTGCCCAAGTCATGATATGTTGGAACATTCGGTGAGGCATTACAGCTTTTAGAACTCATGATTGTACTTGTACCATTACTCTCCCAGTTCTTTACATTTACTTGCGACGCAAACCCCCTGTTAGATGGGACCTCCTCACTGCCCTTCCAGTCTTTCTCCCACCATATAAGGACTACCAGATACCTATGACATAAACCTTCCAGTCTCTTTCTCCCACCATACAAGGACTGCCATCTACCTATGACATAAATCAGAGCTACATAATAATCCTATTAGCGGCCAATGCCAGAAGGAACCCAGAGAGATAGCTTAGTTCACCTTTTGCTGTTTTAATTTATTCATTCATTCCTCATTGCTCTGCGGTTTCATGTTCTTCCTCCGGTCTCTTTCTCTTGTTATTCTTTCGCTTCATCTTCTTATCACTTTTTTGTTCTCTTGTAGACCAGCCTGTTCTTGTACCCCCATTTCCATTCAGATGAAAAGGAGGAAAAAAAAAAAGAGAGAATGAGAGAAATGTGTACAATTGATTAAGTTGTCTCCTTCATAGAGAGAGAGGGAGGGGGGCTGGCAGGCTGGTAGAGGAGGATCTTGTACATTTTATGTGATATATACAGAAACATTGGGAGGGGGATTGGATGCCTGGTGGGTACTTATTGGTTAGTGAAAGAAGGATGAATATGTTGTTTATTAATATTATTACTTTTTCCAGCCATTTTATCAATCAATAAAAATTTCTCCCATTTTTTTCCCTCCACCCTCAACATTTCATTTTCTCATGTCATATACATTTGCATCTGACGCTCGTTCAGGGAATCTGAGTGATTTAAACAGTGCATTTGCTTATTAATTAAGGGGTTATTTTCTTTTTCTCTCATGAAGGAGCGGATTTAGGTGGTTGAGTGTTGATAGAATTCACCGCTCCTCTTCCACCCTTTCCATCCATGAGAGGCTTTTGGCCTCTTCAAGACGATGGGGCGTGGTGTTATGGGGTTATGTCAAGTGTCCTGTGAAGGACTCTGTTTGAACCCTCTTTGAAAGAAACATCAAGAGCTTGAATAGCAGTAGTTTTTAACAATCTCTGCACTGATTCTTCCATTCCAAGCCAAATTATGTTTGTGTCTCTAGAGCTCTCAAAGTAAGTTCACTACTTTGTGTATCTTAGTTTAGTGGCACTATCTTTTGATGCTAGACAACATTATCACAAGACTTTTGATGTTGCCCTAAAATGGGGGCATGTAATGGCAGAGAGTCCCCTCCTAACAAGGGTTCTTAGCCATCCACATGTTGCGCAGTCAAGTTATTGCCATAACTATCCATGAACACATTCCTCACCACCTCCAACGCCCCTCCCCCCACCAACGAAACAGTCCAAAAAGTGCAAATGGGGTCGGTGCTAACTTATGGCGACGGCACGCACCGTCCTAGTTCGATGCTTGGACCTTTGTCAGCTTGTGGCCACGTGTATGTGTGTCCTTTGTCTTGTAGTATTTTTTTCCCTTCTTAATTGCCTAAAAGAAGAAGAAAATGAATGCTGTCGTTTCTGGAGTTGCGAGGTCATTAGCTACGTGCGTGAGTTGCGTGCTGATAGAGAAAGATGTGTTTCGAAATAATTGTTTTGTTTTTTTGGAAAATAAAGTAAATTAATATTTTTTTTATTTTTTTAAAATTTATTTTTATATTAGCATATTAAAATAATTAATTTTTTTTTTTTAAAAATTAAATTTTTAGCATGGCTGCAACGCACAGAATTGAGTTGGGGGTTATTTATTGGTGTGGGGTTAGTGGAACAAAACTCTTGATTAGGAGAGGACAAATCAGGAAAGTAGTGGTGTAGGAGTCATTATCCACCTTTAATTAGGACTCTAAATGGTCCTTATCTTCTTCCACGACTAATAATACGCTACCAAGATCCAGACGTACGTACAGGTTGTCAGATTCTTTGTTCAGATATTGTCATGTTACTTTTTATGAGTTTTTTTTCCTAGCATTCTAAAAGAAATATATAATAAAATAACATAAAATAAAAAAATATTTTAAAAATTAACAATTAAAAGAGTAACGGATGGTATAATGAATAATAATTCAACATGTATCATTTGCTGACTCTTAAACTATTATTTATAAAAAATAATAGTTTAAAATCTTAATTCAACATATATAATTTTAATTTAAATATAAAAATAAGTTAATTTTAAATTATATAATATAAATATAATATCAATCATTTAAACATAATTTTAAAATTTAAAATAATTCTAAATAATAAAAGTCAAGATTAAAAATAATTTTAATTAAAAAAATCTAAATATTAAAAAAGTAAGAGATTTTAATTAAAAAAGAAGCATAAATCAATCATTATTTTTATTGTTAATTATGGTGGTATATAAAAAAAAGTTATCAATTAAATATTCTAATAGATAATCCTCTCCATCAAAATGAATCTTTCTTCATTCTTTAAAATCAAAGCAGAGGACGGTATTTTAATAGTCTCTAACTTAGATCGTCTCCATTAATAGGGCCATGTTCTTTATATATCCACTTATTTAATAAGTTAATGTTATTAATGTTAATAAGTCAATCTTATCGATGTTAATAAAATCTAAAGTAATTTTTGTTTGACTTAAATTTCTGTAAATACAAACATGTAAAAAAATAACATCAATGTAAATTTTTATATATATATATATATATTAATAAAGAATAATATTTGAAGAAAATAGTAATAATTATTTTATTTTAGCTTTAGGTTCACCTACTTTCCTTTACTTTTAGGTAATAAAATCATAAAAAAACAGATGAAATAAATCTTGAATATTTCAACTGAAAATTAGATGAGAAATCTGGAATCATTCAAAATCTTGAGCGAGATGATGAAATTTATTTAATCTTGAAGAGGAACAAAATAGAATTGATAGCCTATTTATCCTCGCAATACAAAAATAAGCCGTTAACTAGAAAATCGAAAGGCCCATATTGATGTTTTCTAAATATCATTTTACTCAACTCCTGGGATGACAATGAATACAGAAATATTATTTGCGTAAATGTTTCATAAACTTATATAACCAACATTTTGAATTTCTTTTTCCATAACCGGGATTGTCATTTATTCTCTTTGTTTTTCTAAGAAACGTCAGTGTGATTAAAAACAAGAGAGAGAGAGAGAGAGAGAGAGATAGAGAGAGAGAGAGAGTGGTGGAGACGGAGAGAGGTGGCGGCAGGATGTAAAGTAAATGGAGTGGCATCCCTTTTATCAATGTAACCATTAGCACCGACATTAATTTGACAGCGAAGTGGGGCGGACGCGGTAAAATAGAAACGCAAAAAGCAAAGCGAGTGGGCTAACTCAGGCTTATTTAATAAAAGGTTGAAAAATAAAAGCAGAAAAGGAGAGGAGAGAATGGAAAGCGAAAAGGAGATGTGGAAAGGGAAGACTGCTAGATCAGATAGCAATCAGCAATAGGAAGAGCATCCTAATGGTTTCTGAATCGTGCCGTGCCGCTATTACAGCGCTACTGCACTGGAGCAGTCGTGAGGGCGGGTGGATTCAGTTGAGGAGGTGGTGCATACACCGCAGTTGAGGAGGTGCTACCTCCTCTTTTACCTGTCTGAAAGGAACATGAAAAGTAGATTTTCTCAAATTCAGGCGGGCATGTCCTCGGGATAACATGTAACCAAGGAAAACACCTATTTGATAGACCTCCAAGCAGAAGCACTGCAGTAGCGCTTGCTTGCTTTAGGATGAGGCCTTCCCTTCCTGGTAAATGGGAGCATGTCTTTTAACAAAACAAAATGTAATAATTTCCTTCAAAAAAGTAGCAGGCCTGCAAATGCCCAAAATTGCTTAGGCTTTGAACGGACACTGCTCAAATCGAGGCCCACTCATTCCATGTTCAATTTGGAAGGTGGGGGAAGGAAAGGAGTTATCATATATATATATGTATGTATGTATGCAAGAGAGGAATCCAAGAAGAAGAAAGAAAAGAATGGGGATAAAACGACTTGAATTAAAGAAGATAATGAATGATAGATACATGCTCTGCCAAACCTAGAAAGAAGAAGAACTAGTCTTTTCCAAGAAAGCCTACGAATTGTCTTCTTTTTGACCCATGCCAAACCTCTCCTTTTGTTCTCTCCCAACAAGTCACTCGTTACACCTACGGCTCTCGGTTGACTTGGTCGCTTAAATATTCCCAAATGATAATTCCATGAGTGAAGATATTTATAGAACAACCTACATCCAGGAATGCTATAATGGAGAAATAAGTTGTCTATCAGATATGATGGTTAAAGGAAGGTGAGGGAAATAAAATGAGAACCAGCAGATGATCTTTCAAGGATTCATCATTTCATCATAATTTGTTGTATAACCTCACAAATTTTGTTACAGTCCGATATAAAGTCATTCCTTCTCCCAAAACAACTTTCAAGGCTAAGAAAATAACAATACATGGATATTTTATTACAAATATAAGGATTGCAAGAAACACTTATAAAACAACGCGTAAAACAACAAGTGAAGCGATACGTGTAACATAACATAATTCATCTTCTGCATTCTTCTTAGTTTAGACATCTGACAATGTACCTTCCTTCAAAGCAACCATGTCCTCAAGGTTGAAGTTTGGAAATCTGAGCTTGAAATCATCTGCAAAATCCATAGTAACATCGAAAGGAGAACGAACTTTATGGTGAATTAAGAACTGGGTTACAACTTGATTTCCTTGTTTCCCCATTCGCTTTTCAAAAACAACTTGTGGTTGAAGGTTTTGCTATCAAAGAACACTGGGTAGGTAGGTCTGAACAACCTTGTTACCAACATGCTTCTTCCTATTGATGGAGGTAATTTCAATCTGTAAGCCACCATGCTAGTCTTTTTTAATATCAAATAAGGCCCATAATACTTTGGTGCTAGTTTTCGTGATCTTCTAGTTGCTACCGATTTCTGTCTATAAGGTTACAATTTTAAATAGATTTGATCCTTAATTTTAAATGTTTTTTCACTTCATATTTGATTCGCTTGTTGGACTATTCTATTTTGAACCATCAATAGATTACCCTTAATTCGATTAAGTATCTTTTCCCATTTCTCTAGAAAGTCATCTACGATTTTTAATGGCAAGTCCTTAAGAAAGTATGGAATATGAATAAGAGGAGATATTCCATATAATACTTCATAGGGAGTTGATTGGGTTGAAAATGAAAATTAATGTTGTACTGCCATTCAACTATATATAACCAATTAAACCACTAAGCATGATTATCACTGGACATGCAGCTACAGTAGTTCTAAGGGCATTTATTAACTACCTCACTCTGCTATTAGATTGAGGATGATAAGCTGTAAAGTAGTGTAGATAAACCTCTTGCTAAATGAAGAGATAAACCTTTTCACAAATCATCTATAATAACCAGTAAGACCTAGAAATCCTCTGAGTTGCTTGATGTTCTTGGGTATTGGCCATTCAAGAACAATTTGGATTTTTTGAGGATCATTTGCTACTTCTTTTCCTGATATAACATGATCCAAGTACTCAACCTGAGTACTATAACAAACACATTTGCTTTCTCTAACAAATAAATTATGTGTTTTAAGTACCTTAAATACTGTTTATAAATGTTCAAGGTGATCAATCAATGATGTGTTGTATTTAAGAATGTCGTTGAAGAACACCAATATGAACTTCCTTAGATAACTCCTGAATATATCATTCATTAGGCTTTGAAATTTAGTAGATGCATTGATTAAACCAAAAAGGTGTAACCAAAAACTCATAATGATCATTATGAGTTCTAAAGGTTATCTTGAATACATCAATAGAAGCCATTCTGATTTGGTTGTAACCTGGCCTCAAATCCATCTTAGAGAATATAATAGCCCTAACTAATTCTTCTAACAATTCTTTTACAAGAGGAATGTGAAGCTTATCCTTAATAATAAGTTTGTTGAGAGCTATGCAATCAATACACAACCTCCAAGAATTATCTTTCTTTTTTACTAACATTACTAGAGATGCAAAAGGATTGTTACTGTGCTGAATGATACCTTAATCCAACATTTTAGCTACCATTTTCTTAACCACATCCTTATATAGACTATAATACCTGTAGGGCTTTAGGTTCACAGGTTAGGCCTATAACTTAAGAGGAATAAAATGGTCATGAGTCCTTGCTGGTGGTAAGCATTTAGGTTTATGAAATACCTCCTCATAAGACTTCATTAATGCTTCAAGGTCTGGAGACTTTACCTCATTAGTTTGTAAAATAATAGCCATTGAACACATAGCTTTGTCATGTTTTTATATCACCTTTAAGCTCCACAAGTTGATTCTAACTAATTGAGAAGTTTTGATTAATAGGCCATTTACTTGTTCAAATCTTATGATTTAGATGTGAGAAGGATTATCGCTCCTAAGCATCACCTCTCATCCTTGCCATTTAAATAAAATCCATAATTCCTTATATTTTGACATGATATTCCCAAGCATAACCAACCATTATATTCCCAACACCATATCACAGTTATTTAATTCCACCACCTTTAAAAAATTATGGCCCCCTATTAGCTATTTTCATTGTCAATGCTTTGATAGACTTGAGATTACACTGTAATTTATTGGCTGCTTGAGTGTTAATGAAGTTATAAATGTTGCCGGAATCAACCATGATAAACAATGAGAGCTTATTAACTTTGTCAATCACTCTTAAGGTGTGAAACCCTATAATCCATTCTAAGGCATTAATGGATATGTGGGGATTAAGAACTTTTGAGTTGAATTCCCTTTCATTATCTGTATCTTCTTTCATTTCCTATTCATCCTCCATGATAAATAATGAGTATAACCTCTTGTTCTTGCACCTATGCCCTGTCACGAACTTTTTATCACACTAAAAGCATAGCTTTTTGGCCGTCCTATCATCCAATTCTTTATTCCTTATTGCGTTGGTTGCTTTGAAGGATTTTTAATTGGTGTGGTTTTGGTTAAAAAGTATTAGTTGGTTAACTTGAGATGAATTTAGAATTCTAACAATAAAGGAAGGACTTTTATGGAATGTTGATAGTTGAGTAAATCTTTTGCTTTTTAGTTATATTTGTGGGTTGGAAAATATGTTTGGTATAAAGATGGTGAGAGCGTATATGATAAAGTATTTTCTTATAGACAAGCTAGGTTATAAGCTTGGTATAAGGCTTTCAACTCAAACATCTTGACCAAGTTCTTTATCTTCACTTCTAAGCCTCTCATAAAGAACACCAATGCTTGTTTCTTAGTATTTTCTGCTCTATTCCAAAACATATCAAACATTTAGATGTATATTTCCAAATCACCCTTTTGCTTAAGATCCTTAATTTCTTTTAAAGGATCTTTTTGTCCTCCAAACCTGCAACTTAAAGCCTCCATAAATTCATTCCATATAACCTTTTAATCTCCAATACTTCTTATAAAGTTCTAGTGCTAATAAAGTGCCCTTCTATCCATATAATATAAAGCTAATTTAAGTTTATCAAAATCATGCACTTCTTCAATCTCGAATATTTATTACATTTATAGAGTTATTTATACACATTATTACCAACAAAAGTAGGAAAGTCTCATTTGGGTTTACTTCCCTTATGTTTATGGTGACCACCTTTACAAGTCCAACAGGTTTTGGAAGAATCTTCATTATTATGGGAGTTCTGTTGATTTTTTGGAGTACTTAACAAAAGTCACATGTAGTTTCTGTAGAATATAGTTTTGTTTATAAGTTAAGCCATTGATGAGATCCTTTAGCTCTCTAAACTTAGCTTCATGCTTTCCAATAGCTGCATCATTTGATCATACTTCATTGTTTTTTTTCTTATTGGTGGCTTCAAGAGAATTCTTTTAAGTCTTTTGAGATCTTAAGATCTGGTATCTGGTTTCATATTTTGATTCCGAGGATCTATTGTTTTGATATCACTTGCATTAAAAGAGATATTTATATAACCAACCTGGAAGTAATCTAGGAATGCTATAATGGAGAATAAGTTGTCTAACCTAACAAGGCTAGACTATCAAACATGATGGTTAAAGGAAGATGAAGGAAAACAATGAGAACCAACAAATGATCCTTAAAGAATTTACCATTTCATCATAATTTGTTGCATAACCTGGTAAATTTTGTTACAGTCCTACATAAAGTCATTCCCTCTCCTATAACAACCTTTTAGGATTAAGAAAATAACAACACATGTATATCTTATTTACAAACAAAAAATTGAAAGAAACACTTATAAAATGATACGTAGAACAATAAGTGAAATGGAGTGTATAACATAATGATCACTTGACTTTTAAATTGGTGAAACCCTGATATAATTCATCTTCTCCATTCTTCTTAGTTTAGACACTTGGCAGAAAAAAAATGAAGAAAGCACTTATGGTTGTTTGGCGGGGATGAGTGATGTGTGGTGGAGAATTTATAAACCATATCATTTGGATTCAGGGGCGTAGTAGGAATTTTAATTTGGGGGGGCCAAATTAGAAAAAAAAAATTTAAAGAGGAAAAATTTTATAATTTATATTTTTATGGCTAAAAATCTAATTTGTTGAAGGGGGGTTGGAAAAATATTTTTCCTTGCAGGGGCCAACCCCTAAATTCTACCCCTGTCTAGATTAATAATATGATTCAATAAGTCATTTAAGAAGGTGCTCTATTGAATGTGAATTAAAAAATTAAGAAATCTAAGTCAACATTATCCTTATTCACTTTGGACACGTATTATGAGGCTTTGTTAATGAATATATGAACTAGGTTGTAAGGAAGATTGTAAGTCTTTAATTTGATCTATCTATCCAAGATGGAAAATAGAAAACATTGGGAGGATGTTTACTATCTAAAGTGGATTATAAGATTTTAAATGAACTTAACAAAAGACTTCTTAATTCATCGCCAATAGCTATATTATATTCTTGATTTTAGTCTAATATACTTAAGTGGTAGTTTTGACTTAAATTATTTCATTTTTTATTTATTCATTAGGATATGTTGGGATATCACTAAATGAAAATTTCTTTTGTGATTATATATGTGAAAGCATATGTTCCAATATTATTTAATTTTTACCTTATTAATTTTCTAATAATTAAAATTAAAGGTATGGAAATTTGAAATTTAATTTTGAGTAAGTTTAAGAATGTTATTTTAAGTAACACTTAAAATACAAATGTTATTTTAAAATACTTCTATATCCCAACATAATTTTAACTAATTAAAATATAATATTTATTTTAAGAAATTATGACAACAAAATAATTACGTATCAAGGCTTTTGATGATGATTATGAACATAGCGACCTTTCAATTCTATGCCTAATACGAAATTATTATTTGTAAAATTAATAATGTTAGGATTATGTATGTATTAGGAATTAATTATTCTACATATATGTCTATAAACTCATAAGCCTTGAATTTGAAATGACAACTATTTCAAAAAATATTGTTGCAGAGCTCAATAAAGTGAAAAGTTGAATGATGGAAATTATAAAACTTAGAACATGAAAACCCAATGTACTTGAAGAGAAAAAATCTTTAAAAATTTTCATGAAAGATCTAGAAAGTGACAACACAATCTATAAATCGTAAAACTTATGATGCTTGAAAAAAGAACTCTATTGCTTGCATTAATTTGCTAAGCAATATGGATAACAATATCATGCAAGAGTTATGGAGGTCTGACAATACATACGACATATGGTTTGTATAGAAAGAAAAGTTTGGAAGAACATCCTTAACCAAACTTAGGTCCTTTACTATTAGATTTGACACTTATAAAAAGATACCTCAAAGCCAGCAAGCTGGGTTCTAAAGTGTACATGGCTGCCTTTAGTTCTCAAGGTAAAAAGGAGCGCAAATGTAATATGTAACTGGGCCCTAAATAAACAAGGTAAAGGGGAAGCCACCAAGAAACAACAATTTAGCCAACAAGTAAAGGAAAAGGTCATTTCAAGAATAAGAAGAAAAAACATGACTAAAATGGTAAAAGACTTTTTTGCACTTGTGAGTTCAGTAAATGCCTAGTTTTGTTTTGTTCTATTTTTTTTTTTTTAAATGTATCTCATCTTTTATAGACTGTAGACTTAGGAGTCATGAACTATCTAACAAAGAATATGAGTGCTTTCATAGAATTTCAAAGACTACCACATAGAGCGTGATGGATATATGTGGAAACTAATTTCAAAGTAGAGGCGAAAGGGATTGACATATGCAAGCTAGTCATATAAGGTTGTCGAATTAAGTATAAAGCTAAAAGCTGTGAGGAAAATACTGTTTCCCCACACTCATTAGCATTGTGGATTAAAAAAATAATCCATAATGTTTTTTTTTTTTTAATTCATTTTGACCCCTTTCCCCTTTGGTTATTGATTTTTTTTTTAAAATTTAGTCCTTATATGATGTGTTTGTAGGGATTTATATTTGATAATTTATTATAATTTAGCTTTTATATGGTTATCGTGATATCAAAAAATATCCTAACATCACGGTATGGTATTTTTTTTTAATAAAAAAATATTTTTAAATAAAAAATTATTTTAAAAAAACTAGGTTATTAAACATTGTGGAGTCAATGACCTAGTTTGTGGGTTTGAAAAGGTAACCTTAGTTGCCCCGATTCATAGGTTTAACGGTGGTTTTTCTTTTTAATAATTAAAATCGGTTATATGATCGTTTATTTTTCTCTTTATCATATAGTTAAAAAAAAGCTTTGGAAAAAACATGTTATTAAATTTTAGAAAGTTCATGGGCCTGTTGACAGGTTTAGTGAGTTTAACTTTTTTTTTTTTTTCAAATTCATTTTTTTTTTCATCCCTTGATATTGGGCTGATTGAGAATTGACTTTTATAATTTATTTTCATTTTGCTTTCTATGAAGTTATCATAGTCTTAAAAAAAGTTTCAATATTGGTTTGACGTTCAATTTTGCAATTGTTTATTTTTGTTATCATATAGTTAAATAAAAAAATAGTTTAGAAAAAAAACAAGTTATTATCCCAATGGAGTCTATTATCCAGTTTGCGGGTTTCACATGTTAACTCGAGTTATTTGATTCAAGGGTTTAACGGGTTTACCCGTCAACCATGATATGCATGTTTTTTAGTTTTTGGTCCTTTAATTTTTCTATTTTTTTATTTCATTCTTCTTAACTATTCGATTGGTTGATAAATAGAATTCATGGTTTATTTTTTTTTCTACTTTTTATAGGGTTATCACGATTTCAAATAAATGTTTTTTTTTTTTAATGGTTGATGCTTAATTTTTTAAGCATTTAATTTTATCATAAAATTAAATAAAAATAATTTAAAAAATCAACAAAGTTATTAAACCCATTGAAGTCCATGATCCAGGTCGTAAGGTGACCAAAGTCGATTCAATTTGACATCGTCTCAATATTAAAAAAAAATGTCATCTTAATTTTTATTTAAAAGTTATGCCATGTTTTTACCGGTTATCCAAGTTTTCTTTAAACCCATTAAATTGAATGATTCACTTTGAATTAACTCTCATTGGATTTAATTTGAAACTTGAGCTAGGCAAGAAGCCAAGTTGACTGATTTTAAGATCAAACCGCAATGGAGCACAAGCGAATGTACTATTTTTATTCCTATATGATGTTCAATATGCTCTAAAAAGACATCACATTTTGGTTTATATATTGGTTTTACTTAAGCTTGGGTTCAATATATATTTTCATGAAAATAGAGTTAACTTATATTTGAAAACAAGTTTATTTGGTGATGGACATTTCTTAAATGGTTTTATTGTATTGAATGTTGATTATAATATTAGTAATGTAAGTTTTTTCTTATTTACATATTTTAGCCATTACTAGATTGATGGCCTGCACTTTGTCACGAGCAAGGTCAATTTCCTTGCAATTGAAAAAAATGAAACCAAAGTGCCATCATTGTATTTTAAAGAGCGAAAGAAAATCAACAACTCAACATAATAGAAAGAGAACTAGAAAAAATAATGATCGTCAAACTCTATGAATCAAACTGTAGAATGATGAAATCGGGGAAACATTCCATGAAAAAAAAGTATTAAAAAACAAAGCACCAATAAAACCAAGTGATGTCATCAAAACCCACAAGTAGTATCATGTCAAACCTTAAAAATAAAAAACAAATATTGAATTGAAGTGCAAAATCAAAAAGAAAAAATTAAATTCACAAAAGAATCCAAAAAAAAAAAACAAAAAAAAAAACAAAGAAAATCAATTTTTAATGAACTTAATGATGATTGATGAAATTTTAAAAATAATTAAAAATGACTGAAGCGAACCCGGTCCAACTTTCAAAATTTGTTACACAAATAATGAGGTCGAATCCCAACATAAAAGGCAAACAAAAAAAATAACAATGTAAAATTCTAAACCAATCAAAATAACTAGGGATAAATATGAATTTTTTTTTAAAAAAAGGCGATTTAAAAAACATAGATTTGAAAAGAAACAAAACCAAATTTAACACAAAAAAAGCAAAAAAAAATCATAAGGGATGAAATTGAAAAACAATTTCAATTAAGAAAAGGATAACAACAACTAAAAATAACAATAAAAAAAATGAGGATCATATTTGAAATAAAAATAAAATGTCAAGGGATGCAATCTAAAGACAAAAAAACATCATAATTAAAAGAATTACCAAAATATAATATAAAAGCAAAGTTTAAAGGGATGCAATTGAAAAAATAATTAACTTAATAAATGATCCAAGACCAAATACATTATAATTAAAAGAATAAGGATCAAATTTGATATAAAAATAAAATATCAAGGGATGAAATTGAGAAAACAAATTAACTTAATAACTGATTCAAGACCAAATCATTGCAATCAAAAGAATAAGGACCTAATTTAACTTAATAAACAAATAACTAGATTTTTTTTTTGTAATGACCAACATGTTTTTCTAGGTAGAGAGAGGTAAAAGAGGGAGGAAGGGAAAAACTCCTTGTTGGCGCTCCTCCATGTTCTGCCACCGAACACGCGCCTCATCACCGTGACGAGGCTGGTGAGGCACATCGAATGCAGCCCTGGACAACAGCATTCGGCGCTATATGGGCGTGTGCTATCATATTTTTGAATTTAAAATGAATTAATATATATTAAAATACCAAATCACCTCTAACCCCAAATAAGAATTACAAAAAACCATAGTAAAAAATCTAAAATGACCTTGTATCCATAGTAGAGTGATTTTATTTTTTAGGGACATTTAAGTAATTGACATACACAAAAAATAGAAAAAACCCGAAAAGCCCTGAAGCAAAAGGAATTTTTTAAGGGTTATTTAGTAATTATACTATAGAAAAAACATGAAATTACTAATTAACACCCTTTTTTTTAATATGGTTACTGATAAGTCCTGTGAAAAAGACCTATATACCCATAAAGCTAACCTTGCCCACCAAGTGCAAAATTAGCCCTTCAATGTGGATTTGCTCAGTGAAAGGCTGATGACTTTTATTTTTTAGTTTATTAATTAACAAAGAAACTAAATCATGTTGCGTATTCCTGTTCATTAAAACTCATGCAACTGTGGATTGTAACAGTTACTTCAGCCCGTATGTCTGTTGTTTTCGTTTATGCACGCATGCCCTCTCTTTTCTTTTGCTTCTACATTATTAATTAAATTAGTGGGCGAGTACGCATTAAATATATCCTATTTGCTGGCAGCCATGCCCTTTGTTTTCTTTTGGATCTTTATTGTTAATTAAATTAGTGGGCCAGTATGCATTAAATGTATCATGTTTGTTGTCACAAAATGTATCCTAATCCTATTTGTTGGCAGCTATGCCCTTTGTTTTCTTTTGGTTTTGCATTGTTAATTAAATTAGTGGGCCAGTATGCATTAAATGTATCCTATTTGCCGTCACAAAATATATCCTATTTATTGTCATATTGATCTCTTTATATTGGGAGGAGGGCTGTCTGGTTTGCATGGGAAATATGATCATGTTGTTTAGAGATAAGATTTTACACTTTGTGCAGCAATTGTCCTCTGTATTTCGTGTGACCAAAAATTTAAAATGCCATGTTCTTTTTTAGTTTACAGCCAAATGCCTTTTCTTTTGCTTTGTCTATTTCCAGTCTGTGTATTTCTTTACCCTCGGTCTATGTATTTCTTTGCCCACCAGTTGTTGGACTCTCTTTTTATTTTTTCTCTATTGCCTCTCTTGCTGGTTGTTGCACCATCAGTTTAGTTTTTTTTCTCTCTTTCCATTGCCTCTCTTACTAATTTTTTTTTAGTTTGTTTTCTTATGCATCCATAATTAATCTGTGTGGTTCCTTTATTTTCAGCAGATTTGTTGAGCATTTCTAGCCTTCTTTTCGGTTGGGTTGCTGGGTTGCTGCTTTGTTCACGTTAAGGCTTGCTTGCTTTACACTGCTGGTATGTGCATGTATTATTGGTCTACAAGATTAATGGTTGTCTTTTTCTTGCTTTGTTGGATTGTGAGACTAGCTTCTCTTTTTATTCCATTTGCTCTTTAACCAACCAGCAAAGGCGTTGCTTGCTAGGAGTTTGTATTCAAATTTGTTTCTGCTGTATTTTCTTCCCTTTTGATGGTTGTTGAATTTGTGCTTTAGATTCCCATCTTTATTTATTTAACCAATTCATGTTGCAATTTATATTTTTTCTTTTCATGGCTTCCCCTTTTGATTTCGATCATTCATTTATTTGTCTTTACACTTTCATCAAATATATAACATTTATTCATAAATTTTCATAACTGAAAAAAATAAAGGAGCGTGCTTTTTTCTTGCAGCAACATATAACATTTAGTCAACAATTTACAATTGTTTATTTACAAATACACAAAAATCATTACATGTCAACCTTGAATAAGTTTCTTAGACCAAACCCTCTTCAAAATTGTTTCATATTAAAAGAATTGTTTAGTTAATGGAGAACCAAACAAATAACCTTATTGTTTCCACATCTCCAACCATGTACATCGATGCAGGTGGCTGATAAATAGGTATTAACATGATAGAAACAGTATCATGCATATGACGGGGGTATAATGACATAGAGGAGCAACTTATAACAAGGGAAAAAAAAACCGTCAAAGTTGTTATTGATAAAGAAGAAAAAAAAAGTAACAGGGAAAAGGTGAGTGCTAATTTTGTTGAGATATGATTATAATGGAAAGTGAACGATAGTATTTAATTAAAAATTAATATATTTAAATAAAAAATATAAATTATTATAATTAATTAAGAAAAAAAATATAAATTTTATATATCCATATTACAATTATCCCGTTTTCCTGTTAATGCATCTTGAATCCTTAAAATTCTTATTTTATTAACTCAAGAGCTTTTTCTTACTAAAATTACCATAAGAAACAAAAACAAATATATAGAAATCAGCAAAAACTATGTTTTACCGACCTTTAAAATTCATAAAAAGCCAATTTTTTTTTCCTTGACCAGAATAATAATGTGACTATAAATATATGTTGTTTAAGTTGTAGACTTAGACACAAATGTTTTAAAACCTAAAAAAAACAAATGGTACGACTGTTTTTATATTTTTTGTAATTGTCTAAAAAACATTGTAGGAGTATGATATATTATCTTGATGAGAAAAAGGAACAGAAAAGACAAGAAGGCTGAGAATATGATTGCACTGTCCTATAATTTCTATGTCCTTATAAATCATATTTATGCATATTTAAAACATACTGGATTTGCCTGAAACACAATCCCTAAAAGTAGAAATCTCTTCCAAGTTACTAAGCAATCAACAATGGAATCAGGTTTCACTAAAATATAAACTAACATGTGCAACTGCAAACAGAAATCATTGTGATATGGCTTAATCGAAATAATAAAATTAGAATCCTCTTTCATCCTTGAGTTACAGGACACATTCAATTCCAAGATTATATTTACAATAAAAAATAGAGTGAGGAGGCAGTGGACTACCATGCAAGCTCCTTGAATATTTCCAGGTAACACTTGCTGTTGATACTGCTCTAATTACACTTCCTGTAAGTCAAACAGTAAACATGCTACAAAACAGGAACCATCAGAACATATGGAATGAACCAAATGTTGACTACTGGAATTAAAAGAAAAAACACAAACAAAATCAAGTCAAACCAGGTCCATGTTTTGAACACTATTCTCAAATCATTAGATCAAGATAATATAATGCAAAATAAAAATAAATTAATCATGCAATCTACTTTTAAATCAAGCCAATATAAATGATGCAATTACAAAAAAAATTTATTAAGAAAAAGAAAAAAAAGGCAATTAAGTTAACCCGCCATATATATATTCTATGTTATAAAAGTATGATAACTAAATAAATAGCAAATCCAATATTAAAAATTAAATAAAAAACATAATTTTTCTAATTAATATATAACCCTTACATTTATGCAACTTCAATTATTGATTTTATACCTATCATGTCAATTTTTGTGTTCTAAGTCTTAACTCAATTTTATTATCGCTTTTTCCTTGCACCATTTCTTTATCTAATTTCATGTTAAGCTTTTTCCAATGTTTTGTTTTTTTAAGTAGATTGTATACATACATGACTACCCGGCGACAACGCTTGCAAATTTGCAATCATCATATGCAATTAATAATGAGCAAGATTCTCCATATATTTCATCGCAATAATAAAATGAAACTTATATTTGCTCAGTTGGTACATTAACATGGTTATCAAGGCTAGCTACAATCTTGAACCCGGGCCTTCCAATGCTCAGCTCTCACATTTTTATCAAGGAGAGAGCTCACGTTCTCAACCTTCATTGTATTCTCAAAACCAGCAAGATCATGATTGTTTAGCTTCTACAAACAATCAATCTTGCCCATTACAATCATCAAATGTATCGTACGCTGATAGTCTTGGTGCTTCTGGTTTAACCTGTGTTGATCATGAACTTACAACTTTTGCAGTTGAGCAACTAATGATTGGGCAAGCTTCATATAAAAAAAAATAAAAAGTTTTTTTTGTAATTTTGTTTATCTTTTGGTTTTTTCTTTGTTCCAAGACTTTTAGTTATCCATTGACATCTTCTTTGACTCATTTTTTTTTCTTAGGAAGTATAAATGAGTACATTGACTTTGGTGACAAAACATTCAAATGCTCTCATTGCAAGGCTTTTTTCTGGCTTGATGAGAAGCTTGCACGCTCAACCAAAACCAATCCAAAATTCTCACTATGTTGTCTTGGTGGAAATATTAGGCTTCCACGACCATTATCGACGCCTCATGTTCTTGGTGAACTTCTGGACCCTGCATTTGGTGAAGCTTCTAAGAAATTTCAAAGAAATATTCGAGCCTACAACTCTATGTTCGCTTTTACATCCATAGGGGCTAATATAGATCACTAAGTCAATCGTCGACCTGGGCCCTATGTTTTTAAGATAAATGACCATTGCCATCATTTAATGGGTTCTCTTTTGCCTTCTAATGGAGAGACTCCAAAGTTTGCTCAACTTTATATTTATGACACTACAAATGAAGTTGCAAATCGACTAGCACTGTTTCCATATGGGAGCTCTGCATCAACTTTAGATGAATCTGTTGTCAAGGATCTTATTGACATGCTTATTTCAATTAATTTTTTAGTTGGCTTATTTCATCATGCTTCGCAAGGGCTGTTAATTTCTGACAATCCTGGATATAAATACGGTTGCTTGGTCAAAGAACTTATGACTTAAGACAATATAATGACCCATCTTCAGATGATATTGGTGGCTTGATTGTTGGAGATATTGGTGATTATCGATCAAAACGAGATATTGTTATTGAAAGTTCGTCAGGGACTTTACAAAGAATCTCTAAATTGCATCCAAAATTTATGTCATTGCGATATCCTCTTCTTTTTTCATTTGGTGAATATGGTTATCGAACTAATATTAGTTTTGCCAACCATGATAATCAAGTTCCTAGAAGGCGTCAAAATGTACCAATGAGAGCTTTTTATGCATATCTTATTCATGAAAGGGAATACAGTGAAGACACTATTACAAAAGGCGGTCGTCTTTACCAATAATTTTTAGTTGATGTGTTTACCAATGTTTAGGAAGACATACTTGATTACATTAGAATGAACCAAAATGATTTTCAGACTGGGCTTTATCAAGGCATTAATGAAGTTGTTCTTAGAGG
Organism: Populus alba; assembly: GCF_005239225.2. Lineage (NCBI taxonomy): Eukaryota > Viridiplantae > Streptophyta > Magnoliopsida > Malpighiales > Salicaceae > Populus > Populus alba. Next base: position 44,398,887 of record NC_133284.1, on the reverse strand, counting down.
GGATATTCAAGGGTCAAAAACAGGAAAAAATATTCTCCCCTCTTCTTTAACTGGTAGCCCGCAATACATGATAAATAATTACCAAGATGTTATGGCCATTTGTAGGGCATATGGAAATCCATATTTTTTCATCAGTTTCACATGCAAACAAGCTGGTCTAAAATCTGAAGAGAGCTTAAAAAAGGCAGACTTTATAAACATGAAGACAAACCTGATATAATCACATGTGTTTTTAGAGCAAAGGTTCTTGATATGTTGAAGTTCATCAAATCTAGTGTCCTTTTTGGCAAGATAATTGCTGGTAATTAGGCCTTACCCATTTCTTTTCTTTCTTATCATGTATATCTTTATTTATTTATTCTTATTTGATTTCATTCTGCAACTCGATAGATGTATGCGCAATTGAGTTTCAAAAGAGAGGGCTTCCACATACATATATTTTGGTTTGGCTTGCCTCTGAATTTAAATGTTGAACTATTGATGATGTTGACTCGATTGTTTTTGCTGAAATACCAAATAAGAATATTGATCCTTTATGTCATGAAATTTTCTCTAAGTTCATGATACATGGTCCATGCAGCATTGCAAAGCCAAATGCACAATGCATGATGAAATGTGGATGTGCAAAGTCATTTCCAAAAAAAATCAAAGTCTCAACTGTTTTTGGTGAGAACGGGTTTGTTTATTATAAGCGATGTGAATGCCGCACTAATTTTGTTCTCAAGGATGGAATTATGCTTTGCAATGACTATGTTGTTCCATACAATAAAGAACTTTTAATGCGGTATAATGCACATATAAAAGTTAAGATATGCTGTCAATCAATGCTCATCAAATATTTATTTAAATATGTCAACAAAGGGCATGATAGATGTCGTATGGTGCTCCAAAATGAAACAAATAATGAGATACAAACATATCTTAATTGTCGTTTTATCTGCCTGATTAGTACTTAAAAGTGCATGTTTATCAAGGTTTTATATCATCATTTTGCACTTGAAGTATCAATAACTCCTTAACTAAAGCATGTTTTATAATAACAAGTTTGATGTTATAAGATACCTTAATTTATGGTAAATGCTCATTTTAAATGCAGGACTATCACATAAATAAAAGGATTGATTGATGAGTTTAAGCATTGAAAGTTAAAGGACAAAGAGATGGCCAAACTTAGAAAAGAGATGTCGGTGCAGTCCAAACCGGAACATTGCTCGGTAATTGGATCATATCTGGAGCTCTAGATTTCGGATTTAGGTCCACTTTATATGGATGGAAAGGTAAGACAAAAGCCTACAACTTTCATGAGGAGCCCAAGATTTGAAAAGGTCGTTTTGAAGTCCAAATTGAAGGAACAACGAAGAAGTCCGAAGCTGTCCTGCAGCCCAAACACTATTTAGTGTTCAGCCCATATCTTGAGTTCTAGAAGTCCAAATGACCTCATCTTTTTTTTGTTGGAAAGCTGAGACAATTTCCTAGAACATTCTTGAGGATTCTGGGCAAATTATGATGTTAGCAATGACGTCTTGATCAGACAAGAAGATAAGGATTGTTATCTAGTCAAGATGTGGCCACCCACTCATCAATTAGTCAACAAATCAATAGTTCCAAATTTTGGCCTATAAAAGGAGGCACTTACCATGTATTGAGGCATCTTGGTTTCCAGATCAAGATCATGCTCTTGCTTTCTCTCTTTGTATTGCTTATGTTTTTCTTTCATTAATATCAAGATTATGCACTTCATTTCCTTTCTTTTACTTAGTTAACTTCTTTCTCATTTATGTTCTTATCTTGTCTATTTATGTTTCTTTCTTTCATTATGTTTAGCTAAGTTAATTATGTCAAGGTGAAAAGGGTACACTAATGGTGTAAGAATAAGTATAATATAAACTTAACATGGACCTTAACGTTGGATACTAACATGTTTTATATTTGTTATCTTGTTCACTTTTAATACTTTGCTTGTTAAATGATTAATCTAGATTTATGTTGTATAACACTTGGTACAAACAAATACTTGGTACTTTCATAGCCCATACTGTATGGTATAACCGACACCTGAGCTATGAAAGGGACTTGATTTGTTGTTAACATAAGTTATAATCATGAATGCCTGCCAACATTTACAAGTATTAGCTTTATTCGAATAAGATAACTAATGTAATCATGTTAACAATTTATAATCTGATTGGAACCTCCTTTATGTGTGGTTTCCAATTGAGTAATAAGAGTTTATATTATACTTGTTTGAAGTACCATTAGTGGATCCTCTAACCTTGACATTCGTTTTTATCATTGGTTAATCCTTACATTAATCTTCCAACTCAAAGTTCTCATTAATTTCTTCATCTTCTTCTATTACTACTACTACTACTACTATTGTTATTATCATTATTGTTATTGTTGTTATTTACATTCTGTAATATATCCCTTTGATCTTTTCATAAACTCAGTATATAGGCTGGAAACCTGTGACCCGGTCTTTTGGATCATTCTCAGGTGTAACAACGCCACGTACTGAGTATTGTAATTGTTATTGTTATTATTATTGTTGTTGTTGTTGCTTTGTTATTTATAATTTATACAATTAACCTCTCTGTGGTTCGACCCCGGTCTTGCCGGGTTATTTATTACTTCGACACTCCTGCACTTGGGAAAAGACATCAAGCTTTTGGTCGTGTCAAGTTTTTGGCGCCGTTGCCGGGGAGGTAAATTCTTGTATAAATTATAATATTTAATTTATTTTCTCTTTTCACTTTTCATTTTATCTATTTTTGTTTCCTTTGTTTTGTTTTGTTTCTTTTTCTTCTATTTTCTTTTCTTGCTTTTATTCTCTTCTTACACGTGCATGAGAGTTTGGTCACGTACATTAAGTGGTAGACTTTGTAGGGTATCCTCATCATTTTCAGAAAATATGGCCGAAGAAGATAATCAATCACTTCATAATGAGAATAATGAGAATAACCGTATGAGAACACTTAGAGACCACATGAATCCCACAAGAACAAGTGCACCCTCATGCATAGTTTTCCCTCCTGATGCATCTCATTTTAATTTTAAGCCAGGCATTATTCAACTTTTACCATCTTTTCATGGCTTAGACTTAGAAAATCCATACTTGCATTTAAGGGAATTTGAGGAGGTCTGTAATACCTATAATGACTCAAATTGTAGCATGAACACCATTCGATTAAAGCTTTTTCCTTTTTCATTAAAAGATAAAGCTAAAAACATGGCTACAAAATTTGAGACCAGGATCCATTCGTGCTTGGGATGATATGCAACAACAATTTTTAAAGAAGTTTTTTTCATCTCACAGAACAAACTCTTTCAAAAGACAAATCATCACTTTCACTCAAAAGCCAGGAGAAACATTTTACCAATGTTGGGATAGGTATCGAGATTTGCTTAATACTTGCCCTCATCATGGTTTTGAAACATGGAGATTGGTTTCACATTTTTATGAGGGTTTAACACCTAGAGATAGGCAAATGGTTGAATTGATGTGCAATGGAACTTTTGAAGATAAAGACCCTAATGAAGCAATGGAGTATCTAGACTTGCTAGCTGAAAATGCTCAAAATTGGGACACCACAGGTACTTATGAGGCACCAAGTAAAACTCAACCTCATACATCTAGTGGAGGTATGCACAACCTTAGGGAAGATCATGACCTCCAAGCCAAGTTTGCATCTTTAGCTAGAAAAGTCGAGGCACTAGAATTAAAAAAGAGTGGTCAATTAAAATCTGTTCGAGACATTGTGTGTCAAATCTGTGAAACAAATGAGCATTCAATAAATGATTGTCCAACTTTGCCTTCTTTTAAGGAATGCCTCCATGAACAAGCCCATGCTTTAAACAGTTTCCAAAGACCCAACCATAACCCATACTCTCAAACGTATAACCCTGGTTGGAGAAATCACCCAAATTTTAGTTGGAAGAGTGATAGCAACAATGCACAAACTTCACATCCACCGTTTCAAGCACACCATAATTTTCAAAATTCTCATGGATATGCACCTCCTTATGCTCCACCTCCTAGAAGAAATTTTGAGGAAACATTGCATGCATTCATTGAAAAGCAGGAGACAATCAACACTCAACTTGCTCAAAGCATGACAGATTTTAAAGATGCTCTTGCAAAATTAACATCTGCTCTCAGTTTCCAAGAGAAAGGTAAGTTTCCATCTCAACCACAACAAAATCCAAAGGGGCAATACAATGCAAATGCAAGTAGTTCTGGAAGCCAACACATGGATCAAGTCAAATCAGTCATCACTCTTCGTAGTGGTAAGGTTATTGAAAAACCTATTCTTGAACCTTGTGAGAAAGATGATGAGTCTATCTCTGAGGGTAAGGAAGGGGTTGAACCTGAACATTGCAAAGAAAAGACTGATTCCTCGCCAGCACTTCCATTTCCTCATGCCATGACCAAACAAAGGAAAGTCAATCACAACTCTGAAATCTTTGAAATTTTCAAACAGGTAAGGATCAATATACCTTTGTTGGATGCTATTAAACAGGTTCCTTCCTATGCTAAATTTTTGAAAGATCTGTGCACTGTGAAGAGAAAATTGAATGTGAAAAAGAAAGCATTTTTAGCCGAACAAGTAAGTGCCATTCTTCAGAACAATAATGCTTTGAAATATAAAGACCCTGGTTGTCCTACAATTTCTTGCTTTATTGGAGAACATAAAATTGAAAGAGCCTTACTTGATCTTGGAGCTAGTGTGAATTTACTTCCATATTCAGTTTTTCAAAGTCTCAATCTAGGTGAGTTAAAAAACCAACTTCTGTAACTCTTTTACTCGCCGATAGATCTGTAAAAGTGCCTAGAGGAATAATTGAAGATGTGTTAGTACAAGTCGATAAATTCATTTATCCTGTGGATTTTATTGTCTTGGACACACAACCTGTTGAAGCATGTAATTCATTTCCTATTATTTTAGGACGTCCATTTCTTGCAACTTCTAATGCATTGATTAATTGTAGGAATGGACTCATGAAGTTATCTTTTGGAAACATGACATTAGAGATGAATATTTTCAACGTTTGCAAGCAGCCTGGAGATGATAATGATTTACAAGAAGTAGATCATATTGAAGAATTAGTTCATGATCAACTTGAATCTACTTTGAGTAAAATTGAGTTGGATGAATATGAAGATTTGCAAATGATTTATTCTCAGGAAGAAATCACGGATGAAAAAGGCACCGAAAATATTGATGCCGATCTTTTGTCAAGAGTGACAACAGATTTGATATCTGACATCACACCAATCGATGATTACTTTCCTGAAGAATCCTTACTTTCTCTCAGTTCAATGCCTTGGTTTGCTAAAAATATCAATTTTCTTGCAACAGGAGATTTGCCAGCTCACTGGAGTACCGAAGACAAAGGAAAGTTTTTGAACGAAGTGAAGAACTTTTACTTAGATGACCCTTACTTATTCAAAAATTGTCCTGATCAAATATTTCAAAAATGCATTCCCGACAATGAGGTAAGTAATGTCATTAAACTTTGTCATTCTGAAGCATGTGGGAGTCAATTCTCATCAAGAGAGACGACTGCAAAAATCTTACAAAATGGATTTTATTGGCCCACCATGTTCAAGGACACACATGCATTCTGCAAAACTTGTGAAAATTGTCAAAAAGTTGATACTAGTCAAAAAGTTTTGCTTTATAATTCTCAACTCCATTTATTTCCTGAAAAACTAAGATCAAGATGGAGCGGTCCATTTATTTTGAAACATGTGTATCCTTATGGGGCCCTTGATATTGAGAATCCAAAGAATGACAATGTTTTGAAGGTAAATGAACATCGTTTAAAAGCTTACTTTGATGAGTTTCCTAGTGAAAAATGAATCCATTGGTTTGAATAATCTTATTGATAAAGGTTGATTATTTTGTTTTTCTCACATTTTTTTTGTTGCTTTTTAGTGTGACTTTTGTTTTGCTAGTCTCTCTTTCACCCCGGTCAAATGGCGGATAACGGTACTCCGTGACTTAAGTCGGTTCTTTCAGTTTCCCAAATAACTGATATCTGTATATGTTTGTATAATTCTTAACTCTTTTTCTTCCTTCTTTGAATCGCTTCTCTAATTCTCTTTTGCAAATGGACACCACTCTTGAAAAGTTGAAAAGGTATTTTCCCGCTTTGCCTCCACATGCGATTAATAAAATTTACCGTGCTAGGTGTGCAAGATTGAGGTTGTTAATGAATCATGGAATTCCTGAAGATATCCGCTGGCTAATTGAAGCAAAGGTCCGATTATCAGGTGAGTCCTCCAATTCTTTCATTTCACACATGCCTGGAACAGGTAAAAGCACTTTTGCAAAGAAACGTCGTGCAAAACGACTGAAAGTCTGTCACAGATGTGCCAGATGGACTTGTAATGCGACATGTCGTTCTTTAGGAATGGTATCTGTAAACCGTGAAGATAAGATACAATTCATTAAGGATGGCCTGAGTAAGGGGTCTTTAGATAATCTTTTGTTGACCCTTGAGACGCATCCTAGTGGAGATGTACATCGTGTAATTCATGATTTATGGCCACAATTCCATAAAGAACATGATCGACTTAGTCTTGGGAATCTGACTAAAAAAAACCCTGTTTGCCAGTTTTTAAGAAAACTGGATGGGAAGCCTATCCCCGACCCATAGAGGGCGTTTAAGCCGTTCTTGGACGTAAAACCAAGGGAAGATGTGAGCCACAATCACAACTACCTGTACATACATGCTTTTTTCAAAATAAATAATTAATAAAGAGAGAGAGAGAGTTTGTGAGACTACAGCTGGCTACATATAGGTGGTATGATTGCATTTTCACTTTTTCATCTATAAATTCTTCTCTTCCTTCCCTTCATTTCTACTCATCCCATATATTCATCAAATATAGAAGTGTGTAGAAATGGCAGGTTCCTCAAGTCATCATATAAGAAATATTTGTGTTTTCGGTGGATCCAGTTCTGGGAAAGAAAAAGAGTTTTTAGAATCAGCAAATCATCTTGGCCGGGTACTAGCTGAGAGAAAGATTCATTTAGTGTATGGGGGAGGTAGCCTTGGGTTAATGGGAGGTGTGTCAATGGCTGCATTTTTAGGAGGCAGTCAAGTTTTGGGGGTTGTCCCCAAAGCTTTAGCAAATGGGGACATCATTGGAAAAACAATTGGAGAAGAACTACAGGTCCCAACAATGTCTGACCGACTGAATACCATGTTTAACCATGCTGATGCCTTCATTGCCTTACCAGGTGGTCTGGGCACATTGGAAGAGATCTTTCATATTTCATCTTGGGCCCAACTGCACATTCACCATAAACCCATAGGTTTGTTAAATGTTAATGGTTTTTATGATAAGTTGCTGTCTTTCCTTGATCAAGCTGTGGAACAGGAATTTCTAACATCTTCGGCATGACGAATCATAATCTCTGCTGCTACTGCTGAACAATTGATTGACCAACTACAATCTTTCACCCCTGTCATTGATCCCTGCATGAGTCGTCTAGATTGGTCAACTAAGGAAAGCCGTAAAAAGCTTAGATTAGATTTGAGCCTTCATCTGTGAAACCTTGTGTCTTTTGGTTTTATTAATAGCATATTATTTTGTTTTGTTACTTCTTATGTTTGTTTAAGTGTGTTTCAGGTTTGTCATTGTTCGCTGTTTCAGGTGATGTCTTCTATACTCTATCTTTCTACCTTCGAACATTGAGGACAATGTCTCGTTTTGGTTGGGGGGAGAGGGTAGTAGTTTAAAAAAAAAAAAAAAAAAAAAAAAAATACTAACTTGCTAACTGTTTTTGCTATTATTAAAACCATTTGACAAAATTGTTATTAGGATGGCAGAGTATGGAATCAATTTTATTGACTCTAGAGACGCATCTTAGTAAGTTTCATTACCAAGGTCTATCATAATACTTCTTGAAATATTCAGGTTTACAAACTCTCACATTGTTATCACTTGATTCTGCTTTTATACTCATTTAACAAGTATTATTAAACCTTCATTTTCACACACACACTTTAACATATGATTGTGGGTTGCACATTGGATTATTACATTAATTATGTTCTTTTGTTGAAGGTAACAACTAAGGGAAAAGGATAGTATATAATTTTAAAAAAAAAAAAAAAAAAAAAAAAAAAAAAAAGATAGTATTGATGATAATAAAACGTGGATAAGTTTGGTTTCGTAGCCTCCATAACCTAAGCAATTAAGCCCGAAGGGGTGTTTTAACACCTAATACCCTAAAGTCAACTGACTTGGGAGCTATTGGCCCAAAGCTCGTTACATGGGTTAAGGAGAAAAGCTTAAGGGAATCAAACATTGCACTATCTACGTATCAGTATCTGCAACCCGAGTTGTTAAGCTCGTAGAGGTGTCTCAACACCTAATGCCCTAAGACCAACTGGTCTGGGAGTCATTAGCCTAAAACTCGTTACACGGGTTAAAGATACATTGTGTTTTAAGTTGTATGTGTATATAAATAAAAAAGAAAAAAAAGAAAAAAAAAAGAAGAAGAAGAAAAAAAAAATAATCCCAACCCAAGGAAGTTCACCTTAAACATTTGAACATAATATTGTTTTCTTCCAACAAAAGCCCCATCATCTATGTTTTCATTGAGCACACAAAAAGAAGGTTTATTAATATCTTGTTTACGAAGTATGAAGCAGGAATATAAATTTAATGAGAGTTTGTTTATCTGGATAGATTAATGGAAGTTGAATGATGAATGCCTTGCTTTGTGGAACTTGCAAATTGTTTCTCTATTTTAACGCTTTAGATTACTAGGGACTAGTAATAAGCTGGTTGGGGGGTGTGATTAGTACTTAAAAGTGCATGTTTATCAAGGTTTTATATCATCATTTTGCACTTGAAGTATCAATAACTCCTTAACTAAAGCATGTTTTATAATAACAAGTTTGATGTTATAAGATACCTTAATTTATGGTAAATGCTCATTTTAAATGCAGGACTATCACATAAATAAAAGGATTGATTGATGAGTTTAAGCATTGAAAGTTAAAGGACAAAGAGATGGCCAAACTTAGAAAAGAGATGTCGGTGCAGTCCAAACCGGAACATTGCTCGGTAATTGGATCATATCTGGAGCTCTAGATTTCGGATTTAGGTCCACTTTATATGGATGGAAAGGTAAGACAAAAGCCTACAACTTTCATGAGGAGCCCAAGATTTGAAAAGGTCGTTTTGAAGTCCAAATTGAAGGAACAACGAAGAAGTCCGAAGCTGTCCTGCAGCCCAAACACTATTTAGTGTTCAGCCCATATCTTGAGTTCTAGAAGTCCAAATGACCTCATCTTTTTTTTTGTTGGAAAGCTGAGACAATTTCCTAGAACATTCTTGAGGATTCTGGGCAAATTATGATGTTAGCAATGACGTCTTGATCAGACAAGAAGATAAGGATTGTTATCTAGTCAAGATGTGGCCACCCACTCATCAATTAGTCAACAAATCAATAGTTCCAAATTTTGGCCTATAAAAGGAGGCACTTACCATGTATTGAGGCATCTTGGTTTCCAGATCAAGATCATGCTCTTGCTTTCTCTCTTTGTATTGCTTATGTTTTTCTTTCATTAATATCAAGATTATGCACTTCATTTCCTTTCTTTTACTTAGTTAACTTCTTTCTCATTTATGTTCTTATCTTGTCTATTTATGTTTCTTTCTTTCATTATGTTTAGCTAAGTTAATTATGTCAAGGTGAAAAGGGTACACTAATGGTGTAAGAATAAGTATAATATAAACTTAACATGGACCTTAACGTTGGATACTAACATGTTTTATATTTGTTATCTTGTTCACTTTTAATACTTTGCTTGTTAAATGATTAATCTAGATTTATGTTGTATAACACTTGGTACAACAAATACTTGGTACTTTCATAGCCCATACTGTATGGTATAACCGACACCTGAGCTATGAAAGGGACTTGATTTGTTGTTAACATAAGTTATAATCATGAATGCCTGCCAACATTTACAAGTATTAGCTTTATTCGAATAAGATAACTAATGTAATCATGTTAACAATTTATAATCTGATTGGAACCTCCTTTATGTGTGGTTTCCAATTGAGTAATAAGAGTTTATATTATACTTGTTTGAAGTACCATTAGTGGATCCTCTAACCTTGACATTCGTTTTTATCATTGGTTAATCCTTACATTAATCTTCCAACTCAAAGTTCTCATTAATTTCTTCATCTTCTTCTATTACTACTACTACTACTACTATTGTTATTATCATTATTGTTATTGTTGTTATTTACATTCTGTAATATATCCCTTTGATCTTTTCATAAACTCAGTATATAGGCTGGAAACCTGTGACCCGGTCTTTTGGATCATTCTCAGGTGTAACAACGCCACGTACTGAGTATTGTAATTGTTATTGTTATTATTATTGTTGTTGTTGTTGCTTTGTTATTTATAATTTATACAATTAACCTCTCTGTGGTTCGACCCCGGTCTTGCCGGGTTATTTATTACTTCGACACTCCTGCACTTGGGAAAAGACATCAAGCTTTTGGTCGTGTCACTGCCCCTATGAAGTTGTTTGGTGTCTTTTCCAATTTCCAATCCATTCAAGAAACCCTCCAGTTGAAAGACTTCAGGTTCATTTGCCTTTTCAATAAAATGTCGTCTTTTTAGGTAGCGAGTCTCTCCATTCTGTTCTTAGAAGGCCGGGTATTAATAAAACAATGCTTACTGAATGGTTCGAATGCAACAAGAAAGATTCTAATGCACGAGAACTTTGCTATTCAGAATTTCCAAGCAAGTATGTATGGGGTGTTGGACAAAAATAATGGGTTGCAAGATCAAAGGGGTTTAGCCTTAGGCGTTTAACATATATACATCTTGCTGCTGGGAAACTTTATTTTTTATGATTGCTTTTAAACCATATTAAAGGGCCGACATGATTTGTTGATTTAAGAAAAGTTGATGGGATTGTTTATCCAACATTTCAACTTGCTTGCAAAGCATATGGGCTTTTAGGCGATGATAAAGAATGGTCTGAGGCTTTTTGTGAAGCCATCACAACTGCAACGTCTCCACAACTTAGACAACTTTTTGTCAGCATTGTTTTATTTTGTGAAATTGTTGATCCTTTGGTTTTATTCAATCACTTTTGGCATTCAATGCACGTTGACATCCTTTATAGGTTGAGAACATCTTTTAAAATGCCGAATTTGATTTTATCTGATGATCAGCTTAAAAATTATGTGTTATATGAGCTTGAACAACTTTTCAATGATGCTGCGACAACACTTCAAGATCATAAATTGCCAATGCCTAATGACCAATTGTTAATTGAAATTAGGAACAAGCTTCTAAGAGAAGAGCTTAATTATGATCTTGCTGACCTTAAGAGTCAACATTCATTAAATCTCCCCCTTCTTAACAATGGGCAGAAAATAATATATGTTTCAGTTGTTGCAGTTGTTCTTCAAAAGAAACAAAGTTTAATCTTTGTTCATGGTTATGAAGGAACTGGTAAAACTTTTTTATGGCATACAATCATCAATCGCATCAGATCTAAGGTGTTAGTTATCATTGTTGTGGCCTCATCTGGTATTGCATCTCTTTTATTGCCAGGCAGTCGTACAACCCATTCAAGATTCAAAATCCCACTTACTGTTGATGAATTATCAACATGTGCCATCAAGAAAAACACACATCTTTCTAGCCTTCTTGAAATAACTTCTCTCATAGTTCGGGATGAAGCACCAATGAATAACAGGTGTTGTTTTGAAGCCCTTGACCATTCAATGCGTGATGTCCTCTTAGGGTGTGACAATTGTAGTCGAGATCTTCAATTTGGCGGTAAAACAGTTTTACTTGGCGGTGATTTTCGCCAAATATTGCCAGTTATTCCTGGTGGAACAAAAGAAGAGATAATTAATGCTTCTCTAACCAGTCAGCTTTATGGCCTAAATTTACTATATTAACTCTTACAGAAAACATGTGTCTCTTTACTCATGGTCTGGTTGCTGAAGAAAGAACTGAAATCATTGAATTTGCTAGGTGGATTTTAAGCATTGGTAATGGTGATATCTCTGATTTACCTTTCTTTGGTGAGCTAGATGATTCTTATATTAGTATTGCCTCAGATATACTTCTTCATACTTCATGTGATCTAATTCCAGCCATTGTCTCAGCAATTTATCCATCTATTTCTGAGCCTCAAATGGACCCCTGCTATTTTAGAGAAAGAGCCATTGTAACACCGAAAAACACAACAATTGCTGAAATTAATGATTTTGTGCTTGCTATGACACCCAGCGACAAACATATCTATCTTAGCACAGATTCTATTTCAACGTCATCAAGAGAGACTGACATTGCCAATTCATTATATGCAACATAATATATCAACCAACTTGAATTCAATGGTGTGCCATCTCATACACTTGCTTTGAAAATCGGGACACCAGTCATGTTGCTTAGAAATATCAACCCATCTATTGGTTTATGTAATGGGACAAGACTTATAGTGACACAACTTTCAACAAGAGTCATTGAAGCACATATAATAACTAGGTCTAATATTGGTAATAGAGTTTTTATACCAAGAATTATCTTTCCAATAAATGAAGGAAGGTGTCCATTTACGATAAAAAGATGTTAGTTTCCTTTAAGACTGTGTTACACAATGACAATAAATAAAATTCAAGGCCAATCATTGAAAATTGTTGGAGTCTTTCTTAAAGAACAAGTCTTCACTAATGGCCAACTTTATATCGCTCTCTTAATAGTCACTTCAAGAAAGGGTTTAAAAATGATCTCATGCAATAATCAAGGGGAACCTTCTCATTATGCAAAAGATATTGTCTATAAAGACATTATAAGCGCTCTTCCTAGAGGTTGTTTTTAAACCCTTTTTTTTTCTAATGCTCTGAAACAAATCAATTAATCCCTTATTGTTTGTTCATCGCTTTTTTACAGATAATTAGATTTCAACTTTGCCTTTAGAAGTGTTTCTTCTTTTCCCACTTTGTTTTGCCGCCTGTTAATTAGCCTCATTAATACATTTGTAAGATGTTACTTTGCATTTTACATTGCATTTGTAGCGTTTTATAGTTATTGGTATATTGTAAATTAAATTCCTTTCAAATTTAAAATCATTAGTTCTTATTTTATTTATTTTTTTCCTTTCAGGATCATGGCGCTGTCTATCCAAAACATAAAAAAATACACCTTTTACACACCCCTTCGTGCTAGAGTTTGTCGTGTTTGGATTCCTGAGCTTAATGGTCAGACAAGTAGTTTTAATTGCCTATTTGTTGATAACATGGTAAGCTTATCTTTTGCATTTTGGTTTTTATAGCTATTTTTCAATTTTTTTACAGTTTTAAAAACGTTTCGACCGAGTATCATTTATAGATGCACAAAAACATAAAATTGCTATTTTTTATTCTATTATTTTTTTTTATATCTGCAATTTTACATTATATTAATGTATGATTCCACATTGAATCCTTCTTAAATTTTACATTCTTAATACATGATTTAATTCTTTTTAAACCTGTATTTACCATTATTGAACAACGTTGGTCAACACTGTCTTTACACTAAACATAGCTTGAAAACCTTAATTAATTAGTCTAATAAGTTGGTGGATAATCATCATCTAAAGTCAGTCTAAAGACTCTAAACAGTTTTGTGATTTGAACTTTATTTTTGGTAATCGAATTACATTTAGTTTACAATAATGTGCACTATGCAAATCTATTCAAGAAAATCTAATTCCTTAAAAAAAAATTCCATTACATAATAGAATGGTTATAATATATTTCCGATCTATGTACTTTTTTTATATCTAAAATAATATTATACCAACTACTATTGCAAAACACATTAAAATAGTCTTTTGATTATAAAAGACTATCTACAGGATTCCATGTACTAAATAAAAAACACTAGACTTCCTTATCTTTACCCTTTAATATTTACAAACTTTAATATCAAATTGAACACTGTTTTAACAATTGAATAATAATAAAAAAAACCTTAAGTGTTATCCATTTGGTATCATCAAATGTTTCTTTTATTTTTTCAACTAAATAACCTTTTAATATTTTTACAAAACAAAGCTTCTAGTATGCCTATGTTTTATTTTTACCCTTTGTAACAAAACATGAAAGTGGTGTAGGTTTAAAAAATAACATGACGCACATACCATGGTTGAATGAATTATTTGTAAAATGTATTCATTTTATTTTATTAATTAAAAAGATGACATCAATGTGTGATATAACTATATCAAGAATTGACTTCAATTTCTAATTATAATTTAATTATCATTATCATTATAATATATTTTATATTTTATAATATAATAAATTATATGACTAAAAATTGTCAAATAATTTTTATTTTATATGACTAATGAATCATTGTTAGCTTTATACTTTGTTTTTTGTGCTCAATTTTAATGCTATCTCATTTATAATAGTTTTCATCATGATTCCATAGGGTAACGCAATATAGGGCTCAACTAAAGACAAGGATATACAGTTGTTTGCTACTTCTATTATTGAAGGTGATTACTACCAAATCAACAGATTCTACACATTTAAAAATAGATACACCAACTCCGTTGTTGCCCACGAAGCCATTATTGATCTTAAGTCTGACACAAAAGTTGCAAGGCTTAATCCACTGACACCCCAAGTACCACGCCATTACTTTAACTTCATCGACTTTGCACATTTATTGACTAAAGGAAAAGGATCAAGAACACTCACTGGTATGAGTAACAATAAAAAAATTTCATGATGCATTTTAATTACCTTATTAGATTTGTTTTTGAAATTGCTAACATGTTTTAAATTTTAAATCATAAGATGTACTAGGTCGATTAAAAGCTATTCAGCCATTTAAGCAAGTGTTGGTTTGAGGTCAAGACATAATAGACAAAAAAGAGTTTATCATTGAAAATATCAAGTTTGACTTATTCTATCTGCTATAACAACTTTAATAGCCTTATTTTTTACTTTTTATCTTTTGTGCAGGGGCGATGAACTTAGGATAACTCTTTGGGGCGACGTTGCTAAAAGCTTTGATGATTCTATTTTGCATGAACACACAAATCTAATTATTGTTGTTTTTGCTAGCTTTCGAGTCACTAAGTTTAAAGGTTTGTATTATTAAATATTTCCCTTTAAATTTTCATAATTCTTAAGTGCTCCTTCCATCTATTTGCACCTTACATCATTTAATTTATTTTCAAATAATTTAAATCAATTTGCTTCCTTTTACTCCCAGGAAAACCAAACCTTGCTAGCATTATTGCCTCCTTATGGTATTTCAACCCAGAAATTCCTGAGATTCTTCCATATAAGCATTAGTAAGCTAGCTCATTTTCTTTTCTTTTAATCTCGTTTATTTTCTTCAATTATTATTTTTTCCTTTTGACATAAAACTACTATTCTCTGTTATAATCAACTGTCGGTTGAGGTCTATCAACTCCATACTTCCATGATTGTCGTCAGATCCATTGAACAACAAATAAATGAAAACAGGAAGACTATCAAATAAATTCTTTTATATGGATCCATATGAACACAAAGTATGTCAACAATAATCTCATTCGTTTACTTTGATCTTTATAAATAAACATCATACTATATTTTTTTTCTCAATAATGTGTAGAGCGAAAGATTTACATGTAAAGCTTCCATATCTGACTATGATCTTCATAGAGGATAGTGGTATCAAAGCTGCCCTTTATACACAAAATCATTGTCTGACAAAGGCATAATTTTTAGATGCATTGAACACAATGAAGTAACGTCGGTTCCATGGTTAAGAGCTCTTTTCTATTGCTTTTCATGTCTCAAACTAAATTATAAATTTTCTTTGCATGTTGTTAAAAATATCTTATATTTATTTATCTCACTTCTAAACATTTTATCAGGTTTAAAGTTGATTGTATTGTGATTGATGGCAATGATGTTGCAACATTTCTAATGGTTGGAAAAAACTGCTGAAAACTTCTTTGGCTCCTTTGCCCATTGCTATCTATATGACAAAGGGTTTATTGATTGCATCCCACCTCCAATGATTGAAAAATTAAACAAGGACAAGATTTTCCAGTTGAGATTTGGAGCTTTTCGCTCAGTTGTTAACCGTTGTGACATCATTATTACCAATGTTTTTGACTACATTGTAACTGTTGAGGATCCCCCCTTGCCTAATGAACCAGAGCTACATATTGTTGATGTTCCTCTTAATAATCAAGCAGCTTCATCATCCTTTAAAGTTGCCTCTCCATTAGACCCAACAACACCAACACCTGTTCCACCATCTAAAACTAATGCTAATTTCTCACAACAGCCACAAGTGTCCCCAAAACAACCATATATGGTTGGTCCTTTTCCATCACAAACCAAAAGACAGTTGTTGTTTGAAGATGAAACGCCTATTCAAAGGTGACAAATTGCTCCTTTCTCTCATTTAAAAGTTGTTGCCTTTCAATCTCAGCAATATTCATTGTTTCATTTGGTTTTATGAGTAGCAGATACATAACTTTTAATTTATTTTGGATCAACAACTCTGCAATAGTTGTTGTGGCTGATCCTCAAGGTGGATTCGCACCACTTGACCGTGATACATCAGCCATCGTTGAGGCAAATGATCCACCAAGCAAACCCCAACGCCCTTTTAAACAAGATCGTCATTAGGTAATGTTAACAGACTTGCCTTTTAATTTATCTCATCTTACCTGCTATCATGCTTTTCTAGAAAAACTTTCTTGGCACAAATTAAAACACTTTCATTCTTATCTTTATACCTTTTTCATTATACTCTTTTGTCTACACATATCTTTACTTCATATTATTTATTTCGTTGTTCATCCATTCACCCGAATCTATAAAAGTATATTGTCAAAATCCATATTCCAGTTGTATTAATGCTTAAAGCTTAATTCAAAAAGCTAAGTTAATGTGTGTAACCAAAACATATCATTTGTCCATAAACAATACCAAAGAGCTTATTCAACTGGTGTCCCAAAAATTCTTGCCATATTTTTTTAAATATCATGATACCATGTGAGAGAGAATTGAAGACAATAAATAATTTATTGCAAATGATATTCTTAACATTCACAATTCTTTGTCTGAGGTCGGTACTAATGAAGCATTATTCTTTCTTCACTTATACTAAATTATATAGTTGGTGTTGCAATTACATTACAGAATTGTTTTTCCATGTCCTTTCTATTAGTTAAATCAAAGTTTATAAGACTTAGTTAAGAAAAAAAATATTGAATTTATTACTTGAGTCATCATTATCATTATATGTTGACGGTGGCAAAAACCAAGTTAATTAATCTTCCAAAGCTAGCCTAATATGTTAACTTGCTAATATGCTAATCCAGCGACTAAATTAGAAGAAAACCATTTTAGCCATAGAATCTCAGCAATTAAATTGCACAATGAAAACAATGGTATATAAGGTAATTGACCGAAAATAACATTTGAGATAACTTAATAATTAAAATGGCCACCCTAAAAGACTAGGGTTTCAAAGTTGTCGTTTTCATTTCAGCCAACATAGTTAAACAATAACAGTTTACGTTTGATATAATTTGTGATAGCAAATGTTTTTAGTAATTAATTATTATTAACATAAATTAACTATATGGATAAGTGAAGACCAAAATCACAACACAATTTTTAACCACAAAAACAATGACTATAATGAACCATTTTTTTTCATGTCTAAATTATAACAAATAACATAACTATTCATGCCAATTAAATTATAACAAATAACATAACTATTTAACAATTGTTCACTATTGATACTACACACAAGTTTAATTATGAAAATCATATGCCCTTAGTTTCTAGCTTCTTTACTATCATTTTAAACTTTACTTTCTTCTTCTTCTTCTTTTTTCAAATTAGCAGCACATTATCTCCACCTTCCCTTTTGTGTTTTTTACTTTTTTCCTTCATTTGACCACTAATAATGCAAGTTTCTTCTTCATTTGAAGGAAATCTCCATCAATAGGGTGACACACAATATTTTTGTTTATGAAGCAACTTCACAGGCTGCTTTCCTATTAATTTTGCATGCCCCTACGAACTAATGCAGCAACATTTAACTCTATTAAAAAGAACATTTAACTCTCTTAAAAAGCAATGCAACTCTTTAATGTTGTTGTGGCATCATTTTGTTTATAATTAGTTATTATATCTTTTTTGTAATGTTTTTTAAATAAATATAATATTTTGTGTGTTGTTTTACTTTTGAGATATAATCAATGACACAATCAGTCTTCTGCAACCACCTTCAATCATGTAAGTCTTTGATCTTTTAATATCTCTACAATATCAATATTTTTCACACAATTTATTCTATTCAGTTTCTAGGTTCTTAATCACCGACATAATTTTCCCCCTCATAAAACATTAGTTTATCTGGCATTAATTCACAATTATAATACCATCATAGATATTGTTTCTATAAGCCCGCAACAGAGCGTATGCCACAACTAAATGGTGTGGGGAAACACAGTGCATTCCTTTCCTCTTTTTTTTTTTTTTTTTTTCACTTTTCCTTTTTTTTTCCATTTTTTCATTTTTTTTCCAACTTTTCCCTTTTTTTCGTTTTTTTTCTTTTCTTTTCCAAAATTACTTTTTTTTTCAACTTTCCTTTATTTTTTTTGCGTTTATCTTTTTTAAAATTTTGTTGATTTTACTTTTTTAAATATTAAGTTGGTTAAAATTTTTGCTTTGTATTTTTTTTTCCTTTAAAATACCGTGGATTGCTGCATTGTTTTCTCACATAGTTTTTATATTTTATTTTTTTATTTTTCAAAATTATATTTGTTGATCTTTTTTTAATATTAAGCTAATGGAAGAATTTAGTTTTGTAATTTTTTTTTCAAAATTATATCTACCAACTGTGAATTGTATAAAGCGAAATCATATGAGAAAAGCGTTGTAGTTTTTCTCATAAAATATTGTGGATTGCTACAATATTTCTCTAAATGGTTTTTTTATTTTATTTTATTGGGGAAAGTGCTGTAATTTTCCTCACAAAACATTATCAATTGCTACAACGTTTTTCCTCATGGGTTTTTTTCCTTCCAAAATTATCTTTATTGGTTTTTTTTTAATATTAAGTTGGTAAAGAATTTAACTTTATAATTTTTTTTTTACTTTTTATTAACAGGAAAGCTAAATCATGTGGTGAAAATATTGTATCTTTCCTCACAAAACATTGTAAATTGCTACAAATCATTTTGTTCAATCTTTAAGTTTTTAATCACCAACAAAACTTTTTTTTTTTTCGTCATGAAATATTTGCTCCATTATATGTTAAATACATTTGTTTTATAAGCCAACGGCAGCACGCGTGCATGTCATCTCGTAGTTAATAGAAAGAATGTGAATATGCGGCATGCTATGCTAGGTCATATAGGTTAACAACGACTAAATAGATTAATCAAAGATGACTTATTGAAAAGTATTGACAATGTAAATTTGTTTATTTACTAGTATTGTTTAGCTGAAAAAACTATAAGAAAACCATTTAGAAAAGATACAAGAGCTGAATTTTCATTGCAATTAATTCATTTTGACATCCATTGTCCAATGAATATAAAGGCAAGGTGTAGGGCAATTTATTTCATCATATTTATAGATGATTTTACTAGTTATAATTATGTTTTTTTTATCTCATAAATTTAAAACTTTAAGTATATTTGAGAATCAATTAAATAAGAAAATAAGAGCAATAAAGAACTAATAACGAAAGTCAATATTTATCTGATTAACTTGGAGAATTATGTTATGATAAGAGAATAGAATGACAATTGACTATTTCTTAAACACAACAACAAAATGGTATTACAGAAAAAAGAAATAGAACCCTTCCCGATATTTTTCCAATCACATATTAAAGGGATGCATTACTGCGTGCCTATCAAGTCACTTGCAACCTTTTCCTATAAGTCATAGACAAAACATAAACCTAAGTGTTTTGAAACTTTGAGGTTACGCTATTTATATTCATCGTTCTTCCCATAAACAAGAAAAATTAGGCACTAGAAATAAGGAATATATCTTTATTAAATATTTTGAAACGTTAAAAGGACATGTATTCGTAGGTGAACAAGAAACTCACTGAATTTAAATATAGAGATATAACATTCTTGAAGAATAATTTTACTTGGGACGAGAGAGGTCGACTTATCAGGACCAAATTGCTTCTTCCAAGTGGGAGAAATCTGAGAGATAATAAATTAGTGCACAACATGAAAGAACTATGTAGAGACATTTTCATCTCCTGTATGGTTTACCTTGATAACATTAATTCTATCTATAATAATTTACTTGGACCTTGAATTACATCAAATGAATGTGAGGATGCCTTTCTCAATAGAGAATTGGAAGAATAAATCTAGACGAAAGAATCTATAAGTTTCATCATGAATGACCAAGAACACAATGTGTAGGATTTTAAAGTCAATCTATGATCTAAAACAATTTCACCGCAATGGATACATTAGTTTTCGTAATTCAATCATCCCATATGGTTTCACTATGATCAGTGAAGACCATTGTAGTTGAGATTTTAAGAGATTGATCAAGAAAGTAACTCTCTCTTTCACAAGAGTTATACATTTAGAAAAATCTTGAGCAATTTAATATGACAGATTTACAAAATCACAAACACTTCTATTTTAAAGGGCGAAGCCTTGAGTCAAAAACTATGTGTCCCAGGACTCTACAAAAAAAAATAATAATAAAAAGACCAAATGTGCAAAGTTCCTTATGCTAGTGCAGTTGAAAGTTTGATATGCTATGATGTATACAAGCATGATAAAATTTGCATTTGAGAGATTGAGATTGATGCAGAGCGACAAGAGATACAAATAACTCATCTTATCTGATCATAAAAGTTCACAAAGACATGTTTCCAACAACAGAACAATTTAACATGCAGCATCTGGAAGCTTTGAAAAATATTAGATTATAACTTGTTCAAACATCATTTCTTCCACATTTCCATTCAAATCAAGTCAATAGCATACATCCCATGTCATTTGAAGGGAAGTTTACATAATCATGCACCACTTGCGTATAAACGGGTCCACTCCTTAGCTGCAGAGTTCAACAGTAGTTTTCAACAAAATATCAGGACTAAACCAACACACCTGTTAGCGTTGTTTATTATAAAGCTTGAGGAAAGTAAATTCCAGGGAAACTGGTATGAACTTAATAATTGGAAATATCAACATTACCTGTCTCAACAGCTTCTGCCTCGTTCGTTTTCCAATGCTTTGCAATGTTCTCAGAAAGTGGATCGTCGGGGTTTGGGGCGCTAAGAAGTGCTTGGATACTATCAAACCCAACATTACAAAATTAAATACTCTCATGTCTAGCATATCAAATATCTCTTCCTATAAAACTCATCTCTTATTTTCCCCTCACAGTGGCAATTAATTCTTCAGTGGAAATGGAGTGGGAAAAGAAATAAGACATGGTAAAAGTAAGAGTAGGTTAAAATCTTTTAATGTTTAGTTCATCAGTCCCTAAATTGCCAGGGATCAGTTGATCAATTAATCAAAACATGAGTGCTTACTACCACAAGTTTCAACATGGGGTTAATCTCAAAAAAAAGTTTGACAATATTAAATTGCAGCTCATAGTACCTCAAAAGTACGGTTCGTATCTGAAGAGCAGGACTCCATTTGTCTTTCAGAATGTCAAGGCATATCCTTCCGAGCTACATAAGAAACTTGCCGTGTTGGAGAAAAGAAATAACAAGTCTTAAACCGAAAAATGAGAGAAGCAGGGGTAATAGGGCCTACCTTATCAATGTTAGGATGGTATATTTTCGTCAGAAATCGAACCTGTAACAGAGTAATAATACTAAGAAAAACAGGAAAAAATGCTGCAGCAAATTATGATAAACAAGTTACAGTTGAGAACTCCTGGCATAAACAGACATTGCTTAAGAATGTGCATCAACAAAAGATTGGAGATACATGCAGAGTGTGACAGTTTGCAGGTACCAAAAGAAGCAGTATCTGATGACTTTTGTAAACTAGACCATGTTAAGATAAGCAGGCAATACTAAAAGTCTAAAATTGCCTGATTTGTATGGTTTCACATTGAATTCAAAATTACACCACTAACCAATTCAATTACACTGACAAGGTTAAGATGCTAGAGAAATGTTTAAACTACAAGTAAAAAAAATGCATCACTTGTTTGAAAAATTTATTGTCCACACAGGCCAGGTCACTCAGGTCTGAATTATATCATCTTATTAATAGATAACAATGGTTGTTCCCAGCGCATTTCCATTTTTGGGTTTCATAAGGGTCAAAACATGCATAACAGCCAAGCAAACCTCATGTAAACATGTTTATTACAAAATCCACATGCTATTATTCCACCCAAATAATTAACAGGGGGTAAACCAACCTAACAAGTTCTCCCAACACTATGCTTATTCAACCCAAAATGTTGCTTTCCAAGTCTAACCAGGCTGATCCTAAATTTTAAGAATCAATGACAAACACTTCGGAACAATGGATATAGTGCTATATCCCCTACCATCTATTTACAAAATGAGTTAAAGAGGATAAAATAAAAGAAGATGAGTCATCTGGATAAATTAAGCACCAAACAACTAAGAAATGCATTAAAACATTTCAAAATATAAGCAAATTCAATATTATGAGAAAAAAGTGAGACAAAAACAAATCCACAAGACTAAGTGCTACACATTCTAAACCCTGGCAAAACAATTTCTCAATTATTTGTAATTCAGCATCCAATATAACATAAAAGTGAGATTTTGGGAAAGCACCACAATGGAAAAACCAACTTGAGGTACCTTTGGTGCAGCCATCGGATATTCTTCAGGCAGAAATAATTCCAGCTTGAAAACCCCTCCTAAACAAAGAACACAACCATGGCACACATCAAAACAGGCATGCAAAAAAATTGTAAGGAAAGGAGATTAACATGATATGGAGGAAAATACGATTTTCTTTCCAAAACATTTTAACAGTTTAGTGGCCCAGGCAAATAGCAAAATAAAATGAATGTCAATAACTGCATCCATCCATTTCACAATCATTTCTCTCAAACTCAACCCTATAAGAAGCCAAACAAAAGTTACTTAACATTAAAGGAAATTCTCAAAGACAAGCACAGGGCACCTCTTATCTAACCTACCATTCTGCAGTATCATAAATGGTAGCTTAACTATTCTTGGAAGTTCTAAGCATTGGAGAAAAATGATTAATCACCTTGCAAGGGAAATTGGGCAATGCTTCTTTGAATGTAACAAGAACTTTTTCTGTTTTAATAATTCATAAACAATGCTTCAGAAACTGATGCTTAAAATGCTGAATGAAAGCAATACCCCAGCCACTGGTTGAAATCTGAGCATACAAAGTAATGAGATACAGCTAAAATAATCCATTGCTTGAACATTAAGTCCTGAACCAAATCAATCTAAAAGCCAATTCAAGTCCCAATAAGCAAGAAGCAGTTGTTATTAGCCACCACCTGTCTCAACTCTGACAAGATTCTTCACCTCAACAGCACATTAGTAACTGCTCATAGAGTAAATTAACGTAATACACAGTATAAACACAATGACTATTTGAAACACTGTCTCATACTAGCCATATCAAAAGGGATGCAAGTCTATCCCTCTTACTGTGATATACTGTGGATTTAGATGCCACATGATGTACTTAGAGAACTCCAGCTCCCATGGCCTTGCTTACATTATAATCCAACAGCATGCCACACAATTTACATTAAAAAAAATCAGAACACAGCAACGATGCAAGTTATGCTCATAAATAACTTAATCTACTGTATACTACATCAAGTGTGTGTGTGGGTGTGTGAGAGAGCAACCGGATGGCCCAATCTCAATTTTAGCTTAGCAGTAGATTGAACTAATTAGTAATCAATGACTCGAACCTAAAAACTAATTGAATTTTCTCACAGAATATCTGCCACATTTCCGTGAGCTTGCAATAGGAAATTTGTTTCAAGTCAACTATGAACTTTCATTATCACTAAGTACAAGCATTATTATATGCACAAAGGGAAATATGGAAGAAGACATGATAAGTTCCCATTTCTAGTGCAGTCTCTTATTCAAGCACTGTTATCCATTCAAATTGCTAGATCTTGTTTAGTTTAATTATACTACAAATACTAATTAGAAAAGAATACACAATGATAAAGGGGCAATATGATTGCGAAATCCCAATTTCACACACAGAAATTATCAACAATGTCTTGAAGAGCGAAGAGTTCAAGCATCCATAACCCAACTAGCTGGGGTTGGACCATACAGCCACATAGTTTAAGATGATTAGCAGCACTCAATTCCACATGAAGAGCTATTGGATTAGCAAAATACAGCTGGATGAGACTTAAAGCACCAAATGCCAAAAGAAACACAACAGAGTTTAGGCACTATAGTGATACTTCTTTTAATTTCAACCCATTTCACAACTTTTCTCTTCCACATGGAAATTCAAAGCTAAAACATTAAAGGGGAAAAACTTAAAGCATGATGATCAATAGAAAATCATAGTTTTGAATAATCATTTCTACATTATTTAAAAAAAAAATACCTTCATATGGAGATTGCGTTGGGCCAAGAATCATGACATTAAAATATCGCATATTATCCTCAGACGGGGAAGCACTAATTCCCGGAGCTGCCGGTGGTATCAGTAAATCACAAAAATTAACAAACGATGACTAGCAGAGTATAATAATAATAATAATAATAATAATAATAATAATTCTCAAATTTTTACACAAATAATAATAATTCTCAAAGTTTCACACAAACAAATCACTACTCCAAAACCATAATTTATTACTAAGTTAAAAAAAAAAAGAGTCAACTTCCCACCTGGTTCACTGAGGAGACGTTGAGTTTCCTGTTAGATCACAGTTAAAAATAACGAAATAAAAATAAAATCTTTGAAACCAAGAATCAAATAGAGCAATAAATGAAAATTAGAGAGAGCGTACTCGATTTTTCCTTAAAAATGGAAACCAAACAGAGAGAAAGAAAGCGTTGGATCGGAGGACAAACCTTGATGATTCTACGAGGGAGATTACTGTTGGCCATTTTTGTTGTGGAGGTCGATTGCAAACGACGCTACTCTTCTCAAGGGTTTTCCTTAGAGAGAGATTAAAGAGTTTTTCTATTTCTATTCTAAAGTTCTTTCAACATTAAAAGATTCTCAATTCACTAAACACATGAAATAAAATGATATAATATTTTTGAAACTTTTGAGCGTGTATGATTACTGCCGTGGCAGGAAAAACTTGTATTTATTTTAATTGCAATTATTAAACAACTTAATTTTTATGACAAAGACAATTTTAAAATAAACCACATAAGAAAAAACAATGTTTAATTTGATATATTTTTTATTTTTAAAAAAAAATAAAAAAAAAAAAAATTCAACAATGTTTTAAAGAAAAAAAAATTACAAAACTAAATTATTAATCAGCTCAATATAAAAAAAATTTAACAAATATAATTTTGAAAAATAAAATAGAAAAACTAATTAAAAAAACACCGTAACAATCCACAATATTATTTTAAAATTCAATAAAGATTTTAAACAAAAAGAAAACTGTAATTTTTTAAATCCACTTAAGTTAAAAACAGGTTAATATTGAAAACCATGGTTGCTTTTTAAATAATTTTTTATATTAAAATACATGTTAAGATACAATTTTAACTTTTAAAAATACAGGTTGAATCGCGTTTCCAAACTATCTCTTTTATATGCAAGTTGTTGCTGCTTTTTTATAATCTAGAGATATTGACGGAAGAAATTACTTTTTTTAAAAAAAAAAAATTAAATCTATTAAAATATATTTTTAATTTTTAAAAAATTTTATTTTTAATATTAAATATATTAAAATAATTTAAAAACACTAAAAATATTAATTTTTTTAAAAATAATTTTAAATAAACAATATTTTAATTATAATATCAAACACTATCTAAAAAACAAAAAATCTCATTAAATAGTTATGGTTTTCAACTAGGAGTGTGTAATAATTTATTTTTATTTGTGATTGAGTATGTTTTAAAAAATATTAAATTAATAAATTTTTAGTGTTATTTAATGATTTTAATGAATTAATATAAAAAATTAAAAAAAAAACTATTATTTTTAATATATTTTCAAATAAAATCATTTTATATTATAATATTAAATTAAAAAAACAGTTAAAATAAAAAAAAGAGAGGGATAATTAACTAGGATTGTTAAAAGAGCTGCTAGGCGGCGTAAAGCTTTGGAACCAAACCATGTTGAACATAATGGAACCGGACTTTCAAGTTATTTTGATTTTTTTTCCAAATATTAAATAAAAATTCTAAAACATATAGTTTGGTAGATCATAGTTTTAAAACCCGGGTTGGTGGCTAATTTAGTCCAAGACTTGGGTTCCAGGTTTTAACCGGATTTCCGGATTCAAATTTTTTTATTTTAAAAAAATCAAAATGATGTCGTTTTAGTAAAAAAACCAAAACAAAAATCTATGAGTTTGTAATTGGATCTTGCCGAATAAACTGAGTCATGCCGGATTTTTTCTTCTCTATTTTTTCTTCAACCCAGCCCGGTTCCATTCTCGAATCAGTTGAATTTCGAGTCGACTCGTCAGATTTCAAAACTATGAAAAAGATAGACTACACTATGATTTGAGAGGTATAAAATTTAGATTTACAATCTTTATGCAACAAACAACACAATAGTATATTATTTGTTATGATAAATTAAACAATTTTTATCATTATGACTTTTTTTTTTATCTTTCTTATCTTTTTTTCTCATAATATGTTTAATTATAATTATATATTTTATAATATAAATATTGTTGTGTTTTGCTTAAATAAACGCCTTTGCTTTTATAATTAACATCTTTTAGTAAATTTAGAATATTTGGTTATTATCTCATTATAGAAAACATGAAAACACTAAGACAAAAATATATTTGATTAAAAAAATAACAAGAAAAATATAAAAATAAATATATTTTTGTGATAATTTTAAAATAAATCTTTATATTTTTAAAAACACATTTATCTAAATAGAGGACAAAAAAGAATCCTACATGAATCTTAGAAAGTTAATAAGCCCAATACTTTCAACTTATGTGAGATAGATTGTTTGAACTAAGATTTTCAATTCTTTTTTGCTTGGTGCTTTTATTTTTTGAAACAACATATTTTAGTTTTGGAGTATTTTGGTTTGCCTTTTTGTATTTGTTATGTGTGTGTGTGTCTATGTTAGTGTATAACACTAGATAAATGATTAACACTATGTTGTGGATAAAAAAATAATGCTAATATATTTATTTTAGACAATGATAAACTTATAAAAAAAATAAAACAAAACAAATTATGAAGCCCAATTAAAAAACAACAAAATACTAAAGGATAAAATTTTAAAAAAATCAATAAAAATCCAATGTTTAAGGATGAGTTTAAAAAAAAAATCAATAAAATAAAGTATAGGAAAAAAATTGGACAAACATATAGGCTTGAGTGATCCAACACCCCTACATCTTTTTAAAAAGCCTAGGCATGCAAGCGTGCCTATGATAGACCATCAAACCTAAGCCATCCTCTCTGTTTTTATTTTCAATTTTAAAAGGTCGACAATGTCTTTTACCCCTTAATATTTTCTATAAAAATACAACGGATATCATATCTTTTGTTGTTGCTCAAAATCCATTCACCATCATAGTTGATGAGAAATTAGGAGGAGTGCCTAAAAATTCATTTTTCAAGTCATTATCATCTACAAACATCTCCAAAAACACAATAAGAACCTTCATAAACCACCTATCAATCCTAAAACACCTCAAAATTACTCAAGTAAATAAATAAATCAAGTGAATAAAATAAATGTAAATTGTGTTTGATCTATTTTTTTTAAAATATTTTTAAAGAAAAAACCACCACCATTGGAGTTCCCTTGTTGAATGGTTAACACGAAAAATAATGAGTTTTATCACTGAAAAAGTGGTCATTTACCAACTTTCTCTATTTTGTTATTTTTATGTAACTTTTTCTATTTTTTTTTAAACACATAACTGAAATATTAAGAAAATAAATTTTTAAACTAAAATTAAAATTACATAAATTAAAGAGATTGTAGAGTAAGAAAAATAAGTAACTAGACTAACCTTTTTTTATCTAATTTAAAACTTGCTATGCCTTTGGTCCTCTATTGTTGAATGTTTTTTGTTCTTAACAAATTTTAATAAATTCATCATTAATTTAGACATTGAAAGTTGTAATTAGAAAAGAATGTTAAAGTACAAAAACGAAAAAAAATTGGTTACCATAAATTGCTATAATTTCGGGCAGAATACAAACCCAACCCAAACCTTGACAGAGCCAGACCAATGGGCTCGAACTTCTCAACCAGACCTAGCCGAAATTCCTCGG
This sequence comes from Populus alba, assembly GCF_005239225.2. Classification (NCBI taxonomy): domain Eukaryota; kingdom Viridiplantae; phylum Streptophyta; class Magnoliopsida; order Malpighiales; family Salicaceae; genus Populus; species Populus alba. The sequence continues at coordinate 44,370,376 of NC_133284.1, read as the reverse complement.
TCCATGGCTAGTCCGTCATTTAGGTCGACTGTGAACAGGACTTTAACAATGGTGCCGGTGCCGGTGCCGGTGCCGGTGCCTAGCAATTCCCTGAAGCGTTACGGTCTTTCACCATTTCCGCATGGGTTTTAAAGAGAGGTCAACAAACGCCATAATATATTTTACTAGAGATGGTTTCCTATATATCAGAAAGAAAAGTATTGCGTTTCCAATGGAGCACTGCCCTTTTCAATTACTTTATCATCACCCAAAACCCATTAATTTAAATTGCAGAAAGCCACCATTTGTACAGGGATTTGCCATTGGGAAACTCAACATCACATCGCAAATTTATGAAAGATCCTTGCCTTTTCTGCAGGCTTGTAATATATTTCAATAGCATGGTTATTTTGCTCACAAATTGCTAAAAAAATAAAAAGAAAGCAAGGGCTTTTGAAACTCAAAGAAAGAAATCAGGACAAATTGTTATAGTTCCATTGAATCATTGGTGTACAATTGTCCATATAAAAAATACAACAGATTTTTTTTTGAAAATGACATTACATGTCAAATCTTATTATCCAGGCGAGGCGGAAGAGCAATGATGATGATTTGATTAAATAATTTAAACCTCAAGAGGAAGGAAACCCATTTCTTTGAGCACATCTGCACATTCTGGTTGAGCCTCCTTCTTCATGTACCCAAGAGCACTGGGATATCGAGTTTTATCCACCACTCCAACGTTCTTGGTGAGGAGGATCCTGGCAGAATCAATGCTCCGGAAAGGTTCTTTGCAATCGGGTCTGGAGCTCTCCACCAACCTGACCTCACAGATATCATCCTCATGGTCTCCCGTCACGGGGAGGCGGTATGTGCCGCTGCTGTCAGTTGCACCCTCCACGGTATATGTCTCAGTGCCATTGTCACGGCTGTTACATACCAATTTCACCTTAGCAGCTGCATGGACATATATACAACAAGAAGAGTTAGCGATTTTGGATCATTTCAAGAATATAAAAGCCGAGAATATCTTTATCGTTAGGTTAAGCATCTACTAATTAAACAATTAACTACTCCCTTCACCTGGTATTCCCTCGCTGATTTTGGTCTGGAACTCAACGCGGCAAGGGTCACAGTAGACCTTGCCTTCAACATTCAAGTAATCTGCTGCATAGGCAGAGATGAGAAGGGAGGAGAAGCAAAGAACGAAGGCAGCGATGGTGAAACTCTTTGCCATTTTTATCTTTGATTACTCTTGGTGTTCGAGGAATTATGCATGAATGAATATTGTTTTTATAGAGAAAAAGATAGGTGAAACAAATTGCTCTCGTGCGGTGGTCACTGAAGCTAAGCTATTCTAAGGCTTACGAGGGAAAATAGATCCGTACTACAAGGCTATTTCACAAAATGTCAAGTTTCCCTGGTTTTTTTCCAGTAGAATAGGTAAAGCTATTTCACCTGTGATCACTCTCTTTTAAAAAAAAAAAAAAAATTATGCAATAATAAATAACCACAGAATTTCCCATATCCCATAATTAGAAACTATATATAAACGAAAATACAAGAATTTACAAATCTATCTTTGACATGCCATGATTGTTAGAGAATAATATAAATCATATATTGAAACCTCACTTAACAGCTTAAGTTTTTGGATTGAAATGATTCTTTAACATGGTATTAGAGTCTTGATAGCCAAACGGTCACGAGTTTGAATTTCACCATCCTTATTTATTTAATAAAAATTAAGCACAAGGTAATGTGAGCCTGTGCAAGTTTTAAGTTTAAAAAACTTTCATTTAAAAAAATATATTAAAAAATAATACAAATCATATCCTAAAATCTCATAATATTTGAAAGTTAGAAGCTCTTGAAAATCCAGGGAACGATAATAATAATAATAATTCAAAAGCAGTAGCGCAATCAGATATCCCAAGACAGTGAACATTGTACTAATTTCATATAGTCAGCATAAACTCATTTTCAAGATATATATAAATTGCAGCTGCTGAACAGCTTTTGCAACCTCAGTACTGTCTTCTCGTTTTCAGGACTCTCTCTGCATGTTATGTTCTTGTTTTACCATAAACATCAATAAAAATTAAAATTAAAATTAAAATCTCCTTTTCAATTAAATAGCAGTGTAGAACACAAACAAAAATGTTCAGTAATTAGTCCCTTATTGCACTGAAGACCGAGCTCCATGAAAAAGAAGTGCCATTTCCTTGAATAGGAGTTTTGAGATCAACAGAAGCATCAATTTTATCAGCTTTATAGATCACTCCAGAAAGCCTGCACGTCTTCTTCTTGTTTAATATAACCAGTATCCGTCTATATCTATGTATAAAACGAAAGTGATGCTCATGAATTTCTTTATCTTTACAAGTGGAATTCTAAACTATCACCATTAGCATGTTAAATAAAGTAATTAATCTTGCTAAAGCTAACATCAAATTTAACTTGTAAATTCTCCACAATTATCTATTGTAAGGAGAGATAAAATAAACTTCAATTTTTTCAATAAAAAAATCTTGGACGCTAAAACTTCAGTACTATCATAGTACCAAGTTTTCGGTACCACATCATATTAATGGTCTGTTTGGGATTGTGGTAGCGGTTGCGATTAAAAGTATTATTTTTATTTAGAAATGCATCAAAATAATATAATTTTTTATTTAAAAAAAAAAATTATTTTTTGAGATCAATATATCAAAATAAATATTTGAAAATATAAAAAATATTTTTTTGTAAAAAATATTTAAAATTTAAATAAACGCAGTTTACATCGCGTTTCCAAATAAATTCTAAATCTAGCCATGCTGAGGTTTTTTAAATTTTGGATAAAATCTTTCTAGATACTCTTATTTTATGCTATAAACCATTATTACTTAATTCTCTTTCTTTTCTTTTAGTTATATTTATTCCTTTTAATCATAATCTTTTATTTTTTCAAGCTCTATAAAAATAGATTTCTTCTCCTTAATTGGTACTAAATACTAATTGATGAGAACTAGAAGATTTCCTAACCATATAATGCTACGTGTTCTGTATTTTTTTCTGCTAAACTTATGTTTTTATTATTATTATTATTATTATTATTATTTTATTTTTCATGTTTTTACTAGTGTTAGCATACATAAATACTTATAACGTATCAAAAATATATTAAATTTAATTTAAAAAATTACGGGAAAATAGACAAAATATTTTTTGCCGAATTCTTCTTCTTTCTTTCTGTCTTTCTTTCCACTTCCTTGATATTATATGGTACTAGAGCCTTTAATTAAGATCATCCATGACTTTCCCAATAATCTCTCCTGCACTTTTAACAATCAAGAATAACAACCTACCTCTCCCTTTCCTTCCGGCTAGCAAACTACAATAACACGCCCATTGTTGTCATTTCATATTGCTCATCATTTCATAATGTTTGTTATGCTTAATATTTTAAATTTGATTTATATCTGTTTTAATTTTACTTTTTATTCAAGCAGTTTTTTTTTAAAAAAATTATCTGAAGCATACGTTTTTTTTTAATCCAATCATAGATGTTATACTAGTAATCTCTCTATTTTTTTTTTCTATTAGTCTTTGTTTGGCAAGCTATTGTAAGTTTTCAATGAGATTCTGAATACTTCCTAGAATAATTCATGATTTATTCAAGATAAAAAATTCTAATAATTGATAAAATCATATAAGTCTTATAGTATAGGCTCTTGATTCAAACATTGAAGTTATTGTATAAACGTGAAAAATATAGATTACCTATCCCATATTCCTCATTAACCTTTTTCTATTTTATTAAAAGAAACCTGTTCGGTTAGAGCCCCGGAATATCTAATTTGTGGTATGAAAGAAAATTTTTTAGCATGAAGGACTCAACTCTTATTACAAATGAATTTAGAAAAATGCTTAATAAACGATTCAACAAGACCATTTTGTGTATGAACATGTGGACCAGGATATTCAATGAGTGACATGCAAAAATCATTAAATGCTTAGGATGAGAATTTACCATTGTTGTCAAGATGAATTCTCTTGATTATATGATTTAGAAATTGTGCTTGTAATGTAATAATTTGAGCAAGTAATTATCTAATAAACATCAGATTGCTAGTTGATAATAAACACACATATGACTATCTTGTAGATGCATGGAACCATTAAATATCTAAATGGTCCATGTGGTGGGTGAATGAGCTCATAAATACCACTTTGTATGCGTTTTATAAATCTTGGGGATTTAATCCCAACTTTATATGGTGATTGTTTAATAACCAATTTGCCTTAAGAACAAGCAGTACATAAGAATTCTTTAAATTAAAAAATATTTTGGTTCTTCAAAAGATGACAATGAGAATTCTCAATAATTCTTTTTATCATTGTTGATCTAGGATGGCCTAATTGTTCATGCCAAATAATAAAATTATTTGGTTTATTGAACTTTTTTTTCATTATTGCATTAATTTCAATTATACTAATACTTGTATAGTACAAATATGAAGATAAAACCATAATTTTCCTAATATTTAATTTTCAGGAGAGACATTTGTATCAGTAATTGGCAATCTCAATATGGTACCCATTACAAAGTATATCCTTGAAACTTAGTAGATTTCTCATTGATTTAATAGAGAACAAAACATTATCAATTATAAATTTTATTTCCCTGTGAAGCTTATATTGGCTCTTCCAAAGCCTTCAATCAGGTCTATTGAACTTGATATTTTATTTACTATTACTTTCATCATTCTTATATATGAAATATTGTTTTTGCTTGAGAATGGAGTGATTTGTTGCACTATCTGTTAAGCATATGTCTTCACCATTGAAATTGGACTCATTTACAACATGGCACAAGTCCATGTTTTATTAACAAAAACAAATAAATATATAATAAGTTCATAAGAAGACATGGTTCTTAAAATTGCATACAATAATTATTATAATACAATCCTTTACATTAAATAAGCCAACATAAAAGGAACAAACAAAAATACATTGAAATATACTAGCATAAAAGGAACACATTTAAAAGATTAATAGAATTTTTAAATTCTGACACTCTGATATTTAACTAACTAGTTATTATCATTACTAGAAATATCAATTAGTTTGCTAAAACAAATCACCAACATCAAGGTGTTTTATATCCAAGGGGTCAAAATAAATATCATTACTATCTTGATGTGGGTGAGGAAATTTTATTTCTATGTCATTCTTTTTCTTCTTCAATAAGGACTAATATAAATCAACAAGATGTTTAGTTGTATGACTGGTTTGTGAATAATGTTCATTCATTTTACTCATATAACAAATATTTTATATCTTCTTAGTATCTCTATTATGTATATTCTTTCCCTTTTCTTGTTTCTTCTTATTTTATAGAGTTTTGTTAGAATTATGACCAATATATTTATAGAAATTAATGTCTTTGTCCATGGCCACATCCACGACCTTTACTATGACCACAACCATGACCATTATTATTATTATTATAGCAAAGGAGATAAACAAGTCAGCTGTGATTCATTATTTCTCATCAAAAGATGTCAGCTGTGATTCATTATTTCTCATCAAAAGCTCATTATTTTGTTCAGTTACAAAAAGTCATGAAATTAGTTTATAATATTTCTTAAAACCTTATTTTCTACATTACTGCTGCTTGATCACATTCAATGTATGAAAAGTAGATAATTTTTTTTTTCTAACATATCTCTATGATCAATGATATTATCTCCATATAATCTCAATTTAGAACTGATATAAAGCATTGCAGAATTATATTCACTTACCGATTTGAAATCCTGCAATCATAAATGTATCCTATTATAATTGTTTTTTGATGGTCATATCTTTCTTTCAAGTTTTGTTAAAGAATAAGGGGATCTTTGATTATGAGATGCTCAATTTTCAACTTCCCATGTAGATGATGACGTAAGAAAATCATGGTCTTTGTTTTATTTTAACTAGATGCTTCATTTTCATCTTTAATGGTGTCTCTAGAACCCATGGCATCCAAATAAATTTTAGAATCAAGGACCTCTAATAAATAATTCTTACCCATAACCATAAACTCAAGTTTGACAAGAGTTGTCATGGTTACTTCATGAAAAATATCAAAGTTTTTAGAAATTTTTTTTAAACATTAAAATAAATATTGAATAAATTAACATTCAGTCAAATATTGAATAAATTTGTTATAAACTTAAAAAAAATGATTCACTTAAATAACTAGAAGGATTAGAAAAAAATAAGAAAAAGTAGATAAACATACCTTTTACCTTTTATCCACAAATCAAATATGATTATTTGTTTCAAGACGGAACCGAGAAGCAATCGTGCTAATAACATATTAAAAAATTATATATTTAGAAGCAGACAATATACTCAACAAATAATAAATAGAATAAATAAGAATAATAAAGATTAGAAAACACAGAGAAAACATTCTTATTTCATATAATCTTGTAAATATATTCATACAACTATATATATCATCTTAACAATACTTCTATTTATAATTTAATATTTGTAATTTCGAAGGTAAATAAAAAGATGTAGAATTCAAATGAATTTTAAACCATGAACGGACATGAAGTTAAAGAGATGGAAAAAGAAAAATACACATCTATGTTTATATGCTAAAATTTAAACAATTATAATAAAACTCTTAGTAAAACATACATATTAAACATTATAATAAAAGTCATGAAATATATGCTAAAATTATGTTAAAGCAATCAATAAATGTATTTGTAAAATTTTTAATGATTAATAAAAAAAGTATCTTTTAGTGATTGATTGATTCTTTGATCTCTTTACAAAGTATAGCAATCAATAAATATTTGATTTTAAACACAAATAAATAAATTTGTAAACAAATAATTGCTTGTTCTTATCTATATTTTTATACGTAATATTTTATTATCCATCCATGCGCCCGACCTTCATTATTTCTTGACAAGCTTGTTTAATTATTCATATTTATTACCAACTCGCGAAAAGTTCTCTCAAACTACCCAATTACTGGCTGAACTCTAAAAACTCTTAGTAAAACTTGTCATTCAATTAATTCTCCTAACCTTTTATTTCCTAGGCAGAAAACTTGAGTTTTTAGGGTCGTAATACTTAGCAAGGGTGATTATTTTTTATTTGATTTGGTTTTTATTAAAAAAAAAAAAGTAACAAAACTGGTTAAAAAAATCGAAACCGGTTCAAACCGATCAATTTTGGTTCAATTTTTAGGACAAAACCCGGTTCAAACCAGTTTGGCTCGGTTTTTTCTGGTTTTTTTGGGTTTGCGTTCGGTTCGATTCAGTTTTTTTTTCTTAGGCTTATAAAACCGAAACCGAACTGAACCGATCGACTTTTTTAAAATTTTAATCAGTTTTTTTTCACGGTTCAGTTTTTTCGGTTATTTTTTTCAGTTTTCTTAGTTTTTCAGTATTTTTGCTCATGCCTAATAGTTACATATGAAAATAATTAATTGAAGTGTACATAACTCTCATAAAATAAGATAATAAAATAAGAGTTGAACATTTATTATGTAAATTATTTATGCAATTATACATCAATTTTCAATACATGAATCCTATCGTAAACTTTTTGAAAACCAGAAATGATGATAAAAAGTTATTTGTTTTAATAATTACAAAAAGGATGATGATTTTCTGAGTAAGTATTAATTTGATTTATAATTAAAAAATCGTTAAATTTTAGCATAAAATATTATTTATCAAGATTCTTCTTATTACAATTGTTGAAATTAGAAATAATTTATATTTATATTTGTAAATGAAACTCGAAAACTCTCTCACTCTATTTTTACATAAAACCCTCTCCCAAGATACAATGCAACCATTAATTAAATATTTGATTATTTTGTTTTTGTTTCAAGATGTCTTAACTTCCTGGCAAGTCACTTTGCAGATCCAAGACGATACAATTTACAGCAAAGGATATGAGATTTATTAATACTAAAAAATCCTAAAAGTAATATAATAGAGAAACTCACAAGTCAATAATTTCTAAATAAATAACAATAGTTGTCAAATTAAGGTCTACAAACAACATAAATTATGTGCCCAAATTGACCAAGCGCTAAACTAGAAAATAAAATAAACTAGAACTCTGTAATTAATAATAAAAATACTAAAATTAAAAAAAAAAATTGAAAAGTTGAATTTTTATGCTAGAGTAATTTAGGTAGGTCATAGCTTGTCGGGAAATGTAGTTACAGTTGTTTTTCAAATTATTTTTTATTTAGAAATATATCAAAATAATATTTTTTTTTATTTTTTAAAAATTATTTTTGATATCAGTGCATAAAAAATACCTAAAAATACTAAAAAATCTATTAATTTGAAGCTAAAAAATATTAAAAAATTAAAATTTTAAAATATAAAAACAAAAAAGGCAGAAGTGTGAATTAGAAAAGGAGCCGAAAGAAATAACACACATTTGCGCTGATTCATGGACTTCTAATTATTAATATATCCATAAAATTCTCAGCTAAATGCACAGGACCACAACACCATCGAAAAATGAATTATGTGAAGTTATCACACGGAAAGTTACAAAGACAATTGGTTTGATGTGTTTTATTTCCTATCTAAAGAAAAACTAATTTGCCTAGGAGTTTTAATGTTTCAACTAATGTGGATTCACTGTTTGCTTCTTCTTTTTTTCTTTCTTTGTTTTTTATTATTATTATTATTATTATAACCACAAGTTTTTTCTTTCCATTTCATTCCTTTCTCATTTATTGTTTTCGAGAATTTACATTATAGTTTGCTTCAATTAACTTTTTATCAGGTTTATACTATATTGAAAAAATATCCTAATATTAAATTGATACTTAATCTGCGAGAGCTATTTTAGATTATTTGTTTGATAAATAACTGGAAATCAAAGAAAAAATCGAGAAAGAAAAGAAAAAAAAAATAAAATAAAAAGTGGTTGCTAGAGAAACACCAAAGTTCGCCGCCTTCCAAAAAAACTTAGATCACAATGAATCTAGCAACATCAAAATAGAAGCTACTATAAGGTTGGAGGAGCTCACATGCACCGCCACAATACAGTGGCTCTTCCAATGCATGGGTGATGTGGTGCATGAGTTAGACTCTTCTCTTTCCATTTTCTTCAATTTAGTTTTTTATTCTATATTAACTTTTCAATTGAGTCTTGGTTATGATTATACCATATATCAAGCTCTTTTCTTTCAATTGAATCCATGTTTTTTCTAATAAATCTGTAATTCAGTCCTATATTTCATCCAACCCGAGTCCAATGAAAGTCCTGTCATAGAAGAGAAGAAAGAGACAAATAACTAATTGAGTTGGTGCATTGTGATGTGCCAATGACACGAATCACAAATATTGTGATTAACCTAGATTAACTAAGATCAGTCTAATATGTCGCAGACTCAATATTATACGAAAAGAATATCATTTTAAAATTAGATTGGTGTTAGTCTTAATTAAATAAGGAACATCACTTTACAAAGCTATAGTTTTTATAGAAACATGCTTCTCGGTTTATTTTAGTAAACTCATGCATTTATTTTTTGGTACACAATCTTAATTTCTTTTAATGTTGTGGCAACCACTAATAATAAGTGCATATTCTTTTTTGGTGTTGTGTAAAAGCAAAAATAATTCGACTTGTAATGAAGCGTGGGACAACTAGCTAGGAATATCTATCCATAAAAAAGATTTTTTAATGGATTTTGAAAAAAAAAACCAAAAATAAGATCCTGGCAATCTATCTGTCATATAATATTTTATCAATGAACACCTTGTAATTGTACTTAACAAAAAACAGGTAAAACCATGTTAAATTAATTGAAATTATTCATAAAATCTAAACTACATTCGGATCTATTTTCAATGAAATTGTAAATCTATCCTCGTAAAAAACTGCAATTTGAAGTTTGGATGTTTCATATAATTGGTCTTGAGAAGAAAATTCAAAATCGCTTGCTTCTCCAAACAAGGAAAGGAAGAAAAAAGCACTCCCAAATTTCTGGCTTTGGCTTCTCCCATCAGCCGAAGGTCAATAACAATGGCGAAAGAAGACAATAAACACATATCATCATCGGCTTCAATTATTATTGTGAGCCCATCTTCTCTTGGGTCTTTAATCATCCCTGGAAATTCACGTGGGAGAGCACTGTAGGATTGATAAGTCCTCACGTTCATGATTTTTTTTATCCCATTCAAGATATTCTCTAATAATAAAAGATTATTTATCGAATCATATCAGATTGCTTATCATTATCTAATAATATCCTAGCGTGGGATGCAGGCATCTTTGTTTCTAATATTTTTTATATTTTAAAAATGCTTTTAAGAAATTTTATTTTTATTTTTTTATTATTTCAAATTAATATTTTTTGGTGTTTTCATATTATTTTAATGCGCTGATATTAAAAATAATTTTTTAAAAATAAAAAAATATTATTTTTATACATTTTTAAATAAAAAATATTTTAAAAATAATAATAACCACTCTTTCAAATAAATTTTAAATAATCCCAAGAGACTTTAAATATATTCCCTGCATGTGAGATGACTGTTCCTATTGACATCTTTTTCTGCCATTAAAAATCAAGATTTTCATTCATAACAAAGAGCAGTAGGTTAATAATAATAATAATTATTAAAAAATAATATAAATTATATCTTAAAATTTTATTTAATGATTAAAGTTTTTAAGTTGATTAGTTTTTTGATATAGTATCAGATCTTTAATAACCAAACAATCATGAGTTCAAATCTCACCATCTTTATTTATTTGATAAAAATAAAACACAAGGTAATCTGAGCTTATGCAAGTTTCAAGTCCAAAAAGTTTTCACTTGAGAATGTGTATTCTAGAATAATATAAATCATATCTTAAAACTTTACATAACAACTTAAGTTATTAGATTAAGATGATTTTTTGATATCCCTTTCAATTTCATTAAAACTTTTGTCATGTCTATTAGAGAATAATATAACTTATATTTTGGTACCTCACCTAACAGCTTAAACTATTTGGTTGAGATGGTTCTTTGACATAATATTAGAGCCTTGATGATCAAGCAGTCACCAGTTTGAATATCACCATCTTCTTTTATGTGATAAAAATTAAACACAAGTTAGTGTAGATATGTGTATGTTTTAATAAGGGTGAGCAAAAATATCAATTAAACCAAGAAAATTGAACCGTGAAAAAAAAATGATTAAACCAATTAGAGTTTTGATAAAGCCGACTGGTTCGGTTTGGTTTTAATTTTATAAGTCTGAAACTGAAAAAACCGAACTGAACTCAAACTGAAAAAAACTGAGCCAAACTAGTTTGAACCGGTTTTCCCCCAAAATAACCGAACAAAATCAAAACTGGTCGGTTTGAACTGGTTTCGGTTTGATTTGAGTTACTTTCTTTATATAAAAACCGAATCAAATTGAAAATGATCACCTTCAAGTTTTAAGCTCAAAAAACTTTTACTTAAAATGATATATTAATAAATAATATAAATTATATCTTGATACCTCAAATAACAACTTAAAATTTTAGTGAATTGATTCTTTTAACACCATCATCTCATCTCTTGGTTATAAAGCCAAAGGATATAGAGTGCGAGCCACCGATCTATTTCACGAACGATGAAGGAAGGCTCAGCTAAGAGATGGGGTTCCCCTTCTCCTTCAGTAATGTTACACAATATATGGCTGAGAGAGGGTGAACAACTTGCATTCTGTTGTTTATTGAATTTCCTTATATTCCATTCCAGAAAGAGGCATGGACAAGGCACCATCCTATTTCACAAACGATGAATGAAGGCTCAGCAAGTGAGTTTGGTATTTTAGTAATTTTTGTTGTTGTAATTTGAAAAAAATTATTTTAAAAAAAGCATTTTTGGTTAAGGTTGGTATGATATTTATACATGTTTAGTTAAAATTATGATTGAAATTGAAATTCAACAAAAAAATAGTTTAATAGGTTTGGTTGTTAATGCTTTTCAAATTAAGGTTATAAAATAATTAAAATATATATATATATATATATATATAGCTTTTAATTTAAATATTATAGATTTAACTACTGCTATTACATCATGAAATAAATAATATTTTATATAAAATATTTTTTTATTGTTCCATTAAACTATCTATAATTTCATCATATACGAAATCCATCCAACAAAAATTACAGTTTTCATGGTTTCTTGAGCGTACAATAACATCAGGTAAAATATTATCACGAACAAAATTTAAAATTGCGATTAAATTCTGAAAATACTACGTTATTATACGATATCCTTCTAATTTATGTAGTGTCATTAAATAATGTTAAACAATAGTTTTTTAAATAGTTTTTTGAATAAGACATAATTAAAAATAAAATAAAAAATTAGATTTTTTTTATTTTACTATGTCAGACTTGGTTGAATATATTTATATTTAGACTGAACCTAGTCAAGCCAGAACAGTGAAAACGTTCTCCACCGTTCTCCACATTGTGGAGAACAGCAGAAGATGAAGAACTAGCTTCAAGCTATTTTTCATTGCCCTGTATTTTATACGTAAAATATGTTGGATCCCACAAATAGTAAATTATGTTTTTTCAATTATAAAACACTTTTTTTTTCTATAATTTAAAAGTAACCATGTAAACAAATACTCGAAGATCGGGTTCCCTTCTCCTTCAGTAATGTTACAGAATGTATGGCTGAGAAGGGTGAGAACTTGCATTCTGTTGTTTATTGAATTTCCTTATATTGCATTCCAGAAAAAGGCATGGAGAAGGCACACCTAGTTGTTAATTTGTGTCTCGAGGAAAAACATTTATGGATGGGTTGCCTGCTATTTTTGTGATTCTGCTAATATGATGGCGTAATTTTGGTTTTAAAATATATTATTAATGGACATTTATTATATTGATTTTGCCTCATTTTGATAAAATTAAGTTTTAAAATATATTGTTTAGAGAAATAAGTTTTAAAATTACCCTACTTTCAAAATCTTAAACCTAGAGATTTTCCTCAAATGTAGGGTAGTTATAAATAGGGATGATTATTTTCGGTTCAGTTTGATTTTTATAAAAAAATAATTAAACCGAACCGAAACTAATTCAAACCGACTGATTTTGGTTCAATTTAATTTGATTTTTTAGAACAAAAACCAGTTTAAATTGATTTGGCTTGATTTTAATCTTCATCCACATGCTTTCTTAAGATTTAGGACAAAGATTTTTAACATATTATCTAGAAAATGTTTGAGGCATGAGTCGAAAGAATCGACTCGGATCAATAAAAAAATTAATTTTTTAAAATATAAATCAAAATGATGTTGTTTCAATAAATTATTTTTTTTAAAAAAACAAATAAATGTGTGATGGCCAAATTTTGCTTAGATTAGGCTCATTAGATCATTAAATCATCCCCAGTCTTTGCTCAAATCTATTAGGTTTTTTTTATTATTATTATTTTTTAAAATATCAAACTGATCCAAGTTTTGGATTGACTGAGTCAACTTATTAGATAAACAACGTTCCGAGACAACCTACTTGACTGGTCCGGACCTGACCTGGTTTTGAAATAATGAATCAAAGTATTAAAAAAACCCATTGTCAACTATCAATGGAATGATTTATAAAGCCTCCTAAACCCAACGTAGCATTTAAAATATGTATTCATATATTTTTTCATTCAACAGCTTAGTTTGTATTTTTATTATGCAAAAAAAAAAATGATTAATTTAACCTTGTATAATTTATAAAAAATAATTATTTATTGAAAAAATCACTTCGCAAAAGATTTTTTTTTTTTTTTTTTGCCAATAGCAATATCATCATATTACTATTTCAATAAATAATAATCTGAATCTTGTGCTGCATTAATTTCTCCTTCACTTTTTTTTTTAATGAAGTGAAGTTGCCGCCCTCTTCCTTGATTTTTGCAAACCTGTGAAATTTGACATGTTCATTGAAGCTTTCTGGAGTCAACGGTTGAAAAAGTGCGTTGCTGCATAAAAGTAAAAAACAATTTGAGCATATTAATATATATTAAAAACTATATTTTTAAAATGTAAAAAACAATCATGCCAAGTAAAAAATATTTTAATATATTTTTAAATAAAAAATTATTTTAAAAATCATATTAGTAGCTAAATTTCAACCACACACTTGGAAGACTCTTCAACTAGAATAGTCTTCTAAAGGTAAACTGCTGAAGTAATCCATTCAAAAATGTCAGTGCAGCATTTCCTTCTACAAACATTTCCTGTACAAGCCATGACCAATCCAAAGGAGTGATAGAATAGTCCTCTGGGCATTTTTCTTTCTTTTTATTGGCTTTAATTTGCATTATAAACCTCACTGAAGACACCTTGATCACATTTCTCTCTAGTTTCTTCATAGAACTTTAGGCATCATTTACAGAGCCTCCTTCACTAGCTCTATCATAATCGTTTATTTGATAACCAACCTTCCATTAACAAGTCTCGAGGATGGTGTCTCTCCAGAACTTGCCTCTTACAAAAACAGTTCTTTCTGTGGTGCTGATTCCAACAGCTGCCAATCTTAGACAAAACTATTAGATTCCATTGTCACAGTATCATACCGAAGGCGGACATTTGAGCAAGGAAGGTGGTTGAGGTTCAAAAACAGGTTGTTATGGTTTGTTCAAGGGAGTTTGTTTTCTTTTGCCTTCTAACCAGCAAGCTTGTCTTGCTTTTGTTTTAGAAAAGGGACTTCGTTCCGTTTTCCTTGTATTGCTGGTCTCCAGCTTCTTTTTGATCTATACAATTCTTACATTTGATAAAAAAAAAAAAAAAAAAAAAACAGGTTGTTATAACTTCATCATCTGCATATCTGAAAGATTAGAGCTCACACACACACATGCAATGAAAAACATTTTGCTTCACGACACAGTTTCTCATGTCTCGGACGTGTTGTGTTTTTATCAACAGGCTATGCTCTTAAGGCTACTGCAGTTTATATGGACTTTGGCTGCCTCTCATCAATGAACTCATCATTGTTGTCACAACTAGCAAGAAAGAGATGTTTCCTGGCCGCATGGACATGCATGTTCACATGCCATACTGTACCTTTCCTGCATTCAAGCAATTAGCAGGCAGATATTTCTGTTTCTATGACTTGAAGCTCTTCGAAGAGATTCGAGGGATTCCAGAGACGGTTGATGTCACCCATGCAGAAATTGTACGGGAGCTCACAAAGAGCGCCGACTCCTTCCAGGGCGTTGCCGAATTCCTCCGTGAGAAGAAATTGGAGAAAGATGAGAAACTGAGGTTGCAGAGAAATAAGAGAGGTGAGGAAGAGCATCAAGAAGAGAAGTTCTAGTAGCCTATAGAGTTTGATTTTAGATCGTATATAGGAGGATTATGAAGATCATTTCCAAGAAATCAAAACGACAGTACAACATCGTTAATTTTGAAATAACCAATTGAAATTTAATTGGATCCAAGAAATTTGAAAAAGCAGCAATAGTCGTTGGCTACCAATATTTTATAACCCAACAAATATTTCTGCTAATACATAGCTGAATGAAACAGGGATCAACACCAACTGATATAAGATACTACAAAAATCCTCTTGAAATAAAGCAATAGAACAACACTAGGGGAAATCATCCTACTCCCATTCACGCCTTCAAGGACCAGAAGGTTCTCTATTAGCACGGTCACTGCATAAAGAAATAATTCAGCCGATGTTTCATAAATCTGCAAATCTAAATAAATGAATGATTCGAAGAATGGACAATAGGCAAAGGACCCACCTCGGCATCTTCACCCTCACCAGTTCTAGCAGAGGTTTCCATCTTCTGGTCTTCTGTCAAAATAAAAACTCAAATAACAGGTCAATTGTCCACTTAAAGCTTAACGGTATGCAATATCTAGAATCATACGAGCACAACAGGCTCAATTTAAAGATGTCGGTTAAAAATACTGCACGGCCACTATGGTCGCTTACTGAGAATCTGGCACATTTTGTACTTGTGAAGTCAAATAACCAAATGCATATAGATTTTATTTCGTCAATGGGCCATCACTTTTCAATTTTGCTTGCTCATTCCATTCAGTAAGATACTAGCAAACCCAAGTACCCAGCAGCTCCAAGTAAAAGCAAGAAATCATGAATAGTTCTTGCAATGAATGCGGCACTTACAGGATAAGCAAACCTTGTAATGATACAAAGTCAAATGCATCAATTTTGTCATTTATTTATTTTATTGTTCTGGAGAAAGGGTCTAAAGAGAATGGGATTTCACTACATCTCAGACTTTAAGCCCATTAATATAGAGGACAGATTAACATGATTCTTCATAAAATAGATGAAAGCTGAGCCCTAAGGAACTTTCAAGAATTAAATCTATAGATACCTCCATCCTCAGGAATATCAGAAGTCCACAAAGTGAGGTTGTCCCTCAACAGCTGCATAATCAAAGTGCTGTCCTTGTAAGACTCTTCACTCAGGGTATCCAGCTCTGAAATAGCTTCATCAAATGCTTGCTTTGCAAGATGGCAGGCCCTAATAGACCCCAAGAATGCAATAAGAAATTATATCTATAAAAATATAAGTTTAAGACTTTTCCCACATATAAGCAAATCACATTCTGCATACCGTTCAGGAGAGTTCATAATTTCATAATAGAACACAGAGAAATTAAGAGCCAGGCCCAGTCGAATGGGATGGGTGGGGGAGAGATCACTGGCTGCAGTTGTTGTAGCAGTCTGCAAGAACCAGCAAACATGCAGAACCAATTGTTTATATAGGCAACCTTATCCAGAAAAATAAAAGGAAAACAACAGTAAATATAGCAGATTCAATGAAAAAAAACACCATAGAAAATTGGCAGAAGATCAAAAGGCCATAACCAAAGAATGCTACCGTGGGAAAAAGCAGATGAAGAATATCTATGGAGAGGCAACAAGCCTTGTTAGATGCCAAGCAGGGCTCTGCTAATTTAAAACACCAAAAAACAGATGTGCAATGCTTTATGCAAGTTAAAGCAATCCCTGGCCAATTTAACAGTAAAGGAGGATGTTACAGTAACCTTACTAACTTCAGGAATGCAAGTTCCAGTACCTTTCTCCTTCTAAGAACCAACTAAACAGAAGAAAATGTGTCGAAAAATGTTGGTAAGCACTTGGGGTTTTCAAAAACAGGTTCAAATGAAAATTCACCTTTCATGATTGAGCACATGCTTCTGATTTCTATTAATCCAAATAGCAACAGTAAGTGCAAATGACTGGAGGAAAGAACCACCTCTGAATCAGTTTAGTGCAGATGAGTGGAAACCAGACTTCGATTTTCTTCCATTCATATCACTTTAGTAGGACGTGCTTAAAGCAAGTCAAGGCTTTAAGCCATAGAATTTAACCATTGCATCAATGAATAAAACAAAAAATAGACATACATACCTCATATGCCTTAAGTGACTGATCAGCTGCCTCTTTCCTCTCATTACCACTCTTGAACTCTGCTAGATACCGGTAATAATCACCTTTCCTGCACCAAACCCAAAACCCTTCATAAAATCCACATGACAATTAAAACCCACTACGTCCACATAAGCCAATTCATAATATAACCACAAACAAATCCACCCTCACATCTTGTAGTAAAACACAGTGGATTCCCCAGCTGTACATGATGGAATAAGATGCTCATCAATCACTGTCATGATATCATGGCAAATGCCAGTTAACTCTGCTTCCACCTTCTGCCTATACTCCTTGATCCTCTTCACATTTGTCTCATTCCCTTTCGACTCCTCCTTCTGCTCAATAGATGACAAGATTCTCCACGATGCCCTTCTCGCACCAATCACATTCTTGTAGCCCACAGAGAGTAAGTTTCTCTCCTCCACCGTTAGTTCAACATCAAGCTTTGCTACTTTCTTCATCGCATCCACCATTTCTACATACCATCACATAAACCATCAGCATTCCAAGTTCTAACAACTTCCAAAGAAAGTATCCACATCATAAATTTCGTTCTTTCTTTTTTAATTTCAACTCTAAATTAATTTCGACGCTCAGGAATAATTTCATTTCTATTTTACTTCACGGTTTACGTAATCATCAATAAAAAAAAAAATTAACTGCTACATCAGCAATTATTATTATTATTTTATTTTTTGGCAAGATCCTAAAAATTTAAAAGGACAAAAACCTACATTATCAGATAAAATAAGAAAGAAATTAAGAAAAAAAATCCTCATCAAATTACTTGCTAGCAAAAAAATGAAATCAGTCAAAAGTAATTAAAATCCGTAACAATAATTAAACGTAATTAACTTTTAATATCCCAAAAAATAAAAACAGACAAGAATTATTTTCAATAATTATTTCAAAGCAAAGATAATAAGCATAAAATGTAGGTTAAACAAGTTAATATAATCCATAAATCTGCGATCGATCATGTGACTTTGAGTCTATAATGAGCAAAAACTGAGCATGAAAGCACAGATCTAGAGAGATAAAGCACAAAGACGCATGTAAATACATCTAGAGAGATATAGAGGAACTGACCGTCGTAGCGTTCAGCTTGCTCGGCGAGCTTGGCGACGTAGACGAAGTTCTCACGATCTTTTGAAGAATCCATGGCTATTGCTGATTTATCTTTCTCTCTCTAGAAAGTCACACACAAAGGCAGTTTCTCTCTCTAAAGAGAGCAGCTTGCAGTCAAAATGTAAGCCGGGTTCAGAGAAAGAGAGAAACGAGTGGAAAAGGAGAGAATTTTTTCTTTCATTCTTGTGTTTTTTCTTTACTGAAGAAAAAAGTGTACCTAAGCCGTCTGACTATCAGATTTGTTTTAGTTTAGTCCTTCTCACTTGCAATAGCTTTCAATTGCACCATCAATGTATTGTAATGGTGAAATCTTATCTTTTTTATTTTTATTAACGTGGGTGTCCGGGTAGCTTATATATACCTCAACTAATTCCACGGACCTTGAAATTAACGATTGTCATAACCAAATTTTTGAACAAATAATAAAAATTAAATATAGTTGACAATTGGGTTAAGACAACAAATCTTGAAGTTTAGGGATAAAATTATCAGATTTAAAAATAAATTGATCAGAAATTGAAGAATTGATAAGTTTGGAAATTTACTTAAAATTTGGATTATTTTAATTAATGAAATTATAAGAATTAATAAGTTTGTGGACTTAATTAAACTTTGATTGAATTAATTAAATAAATTCAGGGACTTAATTGAAATTTATCCAAAAGGGGCAAAATTAAAAGAATTAATTAAGGATCAAATTGAATAATCCAGGGATTTAATTGAAAATAATCCAGGAATTAAGGACTGTTTTGTAAAGTTCAATTTTTATTAAGGGTCCAGTTGCCAAATTTCTAAAGTTCAGGGATCAAAATGACAATATCCATTGCTGCTTGAAACGTTGTCGTTGCTGGTAGAATTCCTTGCAGCCAAAACGTCGCCGTTGCTGGTGGAACAACCGTGTGATCTTCTTCATCCCGATTCAACCGGAGACCTGAAAATCTGCAACAGATTCAATCGTGGACCATATCCCTTGCCCCCGATCTCGTTCGTGGAAGCGACAGTCCTGCAAAGGCAGGACTCATGAGGGGCAAGCTGTGGGTCTCTATAAAAGAGAGACCGAAGATCCTGAGCAGGGGGGAGAAGACACCAGAGGAGGGGAACCCAACATAAACAGAGACGAAAAAACCAGAAACAGGGCAGGAAGAAACCCAGAAAAAACCAGAAAAACGCAAGCAAAAAACCCAGAAAAGAAGAAGAAAAACAACCCAAAAACAGAGCAAGAATAGAGGCAAAACTGGAGCAAAAAATAAAAACAAAAAGCAAAAAAAATCGGAACAAAGGAATAATACACAGAGAGAGAAGGAGAGGAAAGGAATCCAGTATACACAGAGAATTGTTCCCGTTATTGCCTTCATCTCTACAGACGTCCTTGCATAAAAAACCCAACACAAAGCCCAGATCCCGAATTGGAAGGAGAAGCCAGCACCGTCCTAAGTTCATCATCACAAGGACTGAGAAAGAAAGGAAACACAAAGAAAAAAGAGAAGACAGTGGGCATAGAAGCAAAGGAAAGCAAGAGGGAAAGCTATAAGCGGAGGAGGGCCACTGCGCTGCCACCATCCACACCATCTCCAGAGAACAGGCAAGTCATTTTTCTTTCGTTTTTTGTACATTCAATTTGATTGTATTGTTGCACTGTGCGAAGGTAAATTAATTACCTTCGCACTGTGCATGAAGCACGCGGGGAGCCACTCCACGCGTGCTTCATCTGTCTTTGCCCAGCCGGCCAGTGGCCGGGCTGGGCTGGCTGGGCTTAGCCCAGCCCATGTGGGCTGCGCTGGGCCCAGCCCAAAAATATGTGCTGGGCTGGGTCCGGCCCGGCCCAGCCCAAAAAATATAAAGATATAAAAAATATATATATAAATGAATTTATTGTTTTTTTTATTTTATTCATTGACAAAAAAAAAAAAAAAAAAAATAGGATAAATTTATTTAGTATATTCACGGACGCCAGAGTCAGGAATAAAAAAAATACTAATGTAAATTTATTTTATTTTATTTCATTTATTTTATTTTTTAAGCTACATAGAAAATAAAAAAATAATGCGCTTGCGTTAAAAATAATAATAATAATAATAATAATAATTTGATAAAGAAATGAATTGATTTTTATTTGTTTATTCACATAAGATAAAATAGTATAAATTTAATTAGTATATTCACTGACGCCAGAGTCAGGAATAAAAAATACTAATGTAAATTTATTTTATTTTATTTTGTTTTGCATGCGTAAAAAATAATTTGATAAAGAAATAAATTTATTTTATTTGTTTATTCACTAGCGCCAGAGTCGGGAATAAAAAAATATTGATTTAATTTATTTTATAGCTACGTAATATTTATCAACGCCAGAGTTGAAAATATTCCTAGTTAAATATTCATTGGCGCCAGAGTCAAGAATATTATAAGCAGATTTTCATAGCATAAACTAATAAGCATTTAGCAATTTAAGATGAAATTAGCAATGCAGTCTGCCTTAGACAGGACGTTTAATGGGTAATAATATCTTCCCTTTTACGTAACCAGTCCCGAACCATAGAATCTCTGTTGACCAGTTAGGGTTCCTAGTGACCATAATACTAGGTGGCGACTCCTTAAACAAGAATATCCACATTAAAGAACAGGATGCCAGAAATCCATTCTTTCTAAAGATTAAAAAAACAAATTTAGGGTCGCCGCGATGTCGGGTGCGACAGAATGGCGACTCCACTGGGGACCAATGGACTAAGCTTTGCCTTTTGTTTATCAATTGTTATAATGTTTTTTATGTTATGTTTATTTGTTTATTTTTCTTGAATTTACTGCTTTAGCATGCATCCATGTTTATATTGTCATGCATCCATGTTTATATTGTCATGCATCACGTTGAGAGCACACACCTGAAAATCTAGGATAAGTGGGAAAGTAACGGTACCCCAATGGCTTTAGCCTGGGTAAGACTCGTGAAACCATCCAACTCTCGCTTGATTGTTTACTTGGAAGTGGTTGATATGCCAAACTGATATTACTCAGGGCCTCTATTTTCACACTACTTGTAAGCCTCATATCGACCTTTCATGGACGATCACTGAGCATGCGAGAGACCCTTTGAAACTAGATAATGACCAACCCTTTGATG
Source organism: Populus alba (assembly GCF_005239225.2). Lineage (NCBI taxonomy): Eukaryota > Viridiplantae > Streptophyta > Magnoliopsida > Malpighiales > Salicaceae > Populus > Populus alba. The sequence goes on along the minus strand of NC_133284.1, from coordinate 44,348,698 downwards.
CACTTAACAATTAGGATCTTCCTATTAGGTTGTCATCCCGTGAAGGACGTGTCTGAGTTCCATACACATTTTTAATTGAATCAACATTTTTGCATAAATTGCATGATTTACATTTACAGGTTGAAATATAGGTTCCCATTTGAAACCTACATATAATAAACCCTTTCGAGAAAAGACAAATGGAAAACGAAGAAAGAGCCTAGTTGGAAGCCCAACATCAGAAAGAGGTGGGCAATCTTAAAGAAGAAGTTGCAAGGCTTACTAGTCTACTCGAGCAGGCCTTGAGAGATAAATCTGGAAAAGCAACATTTATAGCTCAGCCTGAACCTATGCTTGTAAATTCCTTCAATCCACAGAATCTGGGGGCAAATGGGTTGTTATCTAATTTTCGACAAACCACGCATTTTCAACCAGCATACCCCACGAGAATGTCGTTTACCATTGATTCTACAGAGAATGAATCTCAAAAGGGCAAAATGGTAAAAGAAGATGAGCTGAATAATTTCATTGCCCTAGAACAAAGGATGAGGGCATTTGAGGGAATTCACTTATATGATCCTATAAAGGCTGCTGAGATGTGTTTGGTGCCTAATGTTGTCATTCTCAAAAATTTTAGAGTGCCAGAATTTGTTAAATATACGGGAACTCAATGCCCTATAACTCATCTCAAAGCATACTGCAACAAAATGGCTGAGCTGGTTCATGATGAGAAACTGCTGATTCATTTCTTTCAAGACAGTCTGAGTAATATTGCCCTCACTTGGTATATACGGTTGGACAATACCAAGGTTAAAAAATAGAAGGATTTAGTTGATGTCTTCATGAGGCAATATAAGTTTAATATAGATGTGGGCCCTGATCGATTAAGCTTGCAAGCTATGGAGAAGGACAACAAGGAGTCCATAAGAGAATACGCCCGGAGATGGAGTGAGTTAGCTGCACAAGTTAACCCTCCCATGTTGGAAAAAGAGATGATCACTTTATTTTCCTACACCTTTAAAGCTCCGTACTTTGAATACTTGGTTAGAAGCTCTGCACAACATTTCACTGACCTGGTTGTTATAGCTGAGAGGATTGAACAAGCCATTGGGTTAGGTAAGATTGTTAACCCGACTGAGAAGAACGGTTTCACTAAAGGTGATTGCCAAGACAATTATCATTTCTATAACTAATTGCTTCACATCGATTCCTAGAAATCAACTATCTTGAAGATAAAGCTATGGTGATATTAGGTCGAGAATTATCTACATTTGATTTCAATTGACTATTGAAAAGATGCCCTTGTCGAGGAGAATGAATGATTGAAAGATTCCAGAAATTCCAATCAATGATCGCTAAATGTTTAGCCCCTTTATATGTTATCATGCCAGTATTCATAGCCCAAGATGTTGTCATAAGTTCTTTCTTGTTGAACTTATTTTCTAAAGTTTCAATGAAAATAATGAGTTTGTCATTCAATCGTGTTTACGATTAGCACTATTCATTTTTTCTGAGAGAGTTTTCTTAAAGATTCACAAACACATCTTTGAAGCCTTATGCGATCTCATAAACGCAATTCATCTCTTTTACCAAAAAAATCAGTTTCCCTATTAGAGTTTTGAAAAAAATTGATCTGGCATTTTGATTTCAAAAAATAATTTGATGTTTATTCAAAAACAATATTTTTGACATTCTACTTGTAGAATGACAAGTGAATCAAGCAACTCCATCATTGAGGTGACTAAATTATAAAAACAATTGTGAAAAAAAATAAACACCCTTACCCCATTACTCTTGAATCATGTGTTTTTAAATGTATGAATAATGGTATGTAGTGAACTTGTTGCTCATAACTCATGAAATGCATCTTTGCAAAGAATAAATCATCACACTATACGAGGTCAAAGTTTATTGATCATAGCTGCTTACGCTTGAAATGAGGAAAGGCCATCTTTGTTATTCCTTTCACGTTCTAAAATAAGTACATCCCTTGCAAACCCTTTTTGAGCCTGAATAATTTTTCTTTCATAAAAAATCCCGACTAAGATCACACCCTACACTGGGGGCAAGTGAAATTTCAATGATCAAGAAGGATGATAAAGTCGTGAGAAAGCCTAAAGGCAAAAGAGCCCAAGAAACTCAAATGCTAAGGATCAGGCCTACTTAAAAAAAAAACGGGCAAGTGAAATTTCAATGATCAAGAAAAAGGATAAAGCCGTGAGAAATCCAAAAGGAAAAAGAGCCCAAGAAACTCAAATGCTAGGGGGCATGCCTAAATCACAAGAAAAGGTGATAACCAAGATAAAGTGAGTATGCTCTAGCAAAGCAATGAAAAAGGAAAAAAGGGGCAAGTCAAAGAAGAGCGGCAAAAGAACTATGAATGACGTCAAGAGTCAAACTATTGATAGTGATCTTCAGTCTTTGAAACCCTGAAACACTCTTTGAGCCTTATGAATCCTTTTCTTTCATAGCCAAAAACCACAGCCTACGTTACGTGCCTGTAGAAGTCCTTTCTAATCAAGCAAGCAAGCAATTTAGAACAATAAACAATGCTCTCAAAATGCAAAGATACTTTTTCATAAGATTCATGACATCAAGAATAAACTACTCATTATTATTCATGCTGATAAAAATAAATGTAAAAAAAGAGACAAGTTTTTCTCTTACAAAACCTCGAGCTTTTTCTCGAGCCCTTCACTTCGAAACAAAAGGTCATCTCATGGCATATTTTCACCAAGACCTCATTACTAAACACAAGAGCAAATATTCTCTTTTCCAAGAAAGAAAATAACCAAGGAGTTGCAAGATTTCGAAAGCAAATTATTTTAGACTCACATCGAAATAAATTTTGTTTTCAAAATGCAAGATCAAGATTTCAAGATTCATTCTAGACTCGTATTCCTTCACCAAATGAGAGAATGACCTCTTAAAATCATTATTCATCTAAGTCAGTGACATAGCACACTTGGGGGCAATGACCAGTACAAGGGGACAACATTGTGTTTAAGGAAAATCTATCATCCCTTACAACAAGACAATGGGGCATTTTGCTTTACAAAAGACAGCTCGATCCTTTCAGCAAGTGATACCAAATGTTTTTTAGCAGTGAGACGAAGGGTAATGAATAATCCTCTCAAATTATTTGACGAATCAGAAAATCTCTAGCAAGTAAGTGGGTCACGATGGGCACCACAAATGCTGAGTTGTGCAAACAAATTTGGAAATAGATTTACATGGGCCAACTCGAGTAGGCTAGAAAGCTAAACGACAAAGATGACTCAAATCAGTTAGCAAGATCTCACCAATCAATCAACAAGAAGACTATGAAGAAATGGGGGCCTATATTTCAAATTAGGTAAAGATGCATGCATATCATTTAACTTTGAGACATTGGACAATGAGTTTTGCAAATTTCATATGAGAAAATTCCAATGAAATCCATCAAGTGGAAGGCCAACTTGAAATGGCCAAAGATCAAAATTGTTGTTTAAAAATTTTTCATTTTGGAGAATTTTTCAACCTGGGCAGGCCGCCAATGAGAATTAGGCCACCAGAAAAATCTCTGTATTTTTTCACCACTTTTCAGCCTCAACCATCATAGGTAGTGCATTTCCTATCCTACCTCCATTTGAGCGCGCCTTCGAGCCCTCGTCTGAGTTCTTTTCGAGCGCGCCTTCGAGCCCCCGACCATCAAAGGTAGTGCATTTTCTATCCTACCTCCATTCGAGCGCGCCTTCGAGCCCTCGACCATCAAAGGTAGTGCATTTCCTATCCTACCTCCATTCGAGCATGCCTTCGAGCCCTCGTCTTATTTCTTTTCGAGCGCGCCTTCGAGCCCTCGACCATCATAGGTAGTGCATTTCTTATCCTACCTCCATTTGAGCGCGCATTCGAGCCCTCGTCTTATCTCCATTCGAGCGCGCCTTCGAGCCCTCGTCTGAGTTCTTTTCGAGCGTGCCTTCAAGCCCTCGACCATCAAAGGTAGTGCATTTTCTATCCTACCTCCATTCGAGCGTGCCTTCGAGCCCTCGTCTTACATTCGAGCGCGCCTTTGACCCCTCGTCTTATCTCCATTCGAGCGCGCCTTCGAGCCCTCGACCATCTCAGGTAGTGCATTTTCTATCCTACCTCCATTCGAGCGCGCCTTCGAGCCCTCGTCTTATCTCCATTCGAGCGCGCCTTCGAGCCCTCGACCACCTCAGGTAGTGCATTTTCTATCCTACCTCCATTCGAGCGCGCCTTCGAGCCCTCGTCTTATCTTCATTCGAGCGCCTTCGAGCCCTCGTCTTATATATATAAAAAAAAAACCTTGTATTTTTCCACTGGGCAGGTAACTCATTACAATGTGACCATCTGGGCTGGTAACCCATTACAATATACCAACTAGGCAGGTAACCCATTACAATGTGACCAACTGGGCAGGTAACCCATTACAATTTGACCATCTGGGCTGGTAACCCATTACAATTTACCAACTGGGCAGGTAACCCATTACAATGTGACCACCTGGGTTGGTAACCCATTACAATATACCAACTGGGCCGGTAACCCATTACAATATACCATTCTATACTGGGCAGGTAACCCATTACAATGTGACCATTTGGGTCGGTAACCCATTACAATATACCATCCTATATTGGGCAGGTAACCCATTACAATGTGACCATCTGGGTTGGTAACCCATTACAATATACCATCACAAAAAAAAAAACGAAAAGAAAAAAGAAAAAATAGGTTGTCTTCCAAATGACTTGTTTTCTCTATAAAAGTCATATGTCAATCTCTGGTTTTCGAAGTTTTCAAGACTCTAAAAAAGAGGCGAAAGTTCTTTCTGCATCTAATTTTCTTTATAAATTTACTACACAAAGCTAAAAGAAAATGAAATTTTCTAATATCATTGCATAGTAAATATTATAAAGAGGGGGCAACTGTCATAACCAAATTTTTGAACAAATAATAAAAATTAAATATAATTGACAATTGGGTTAAGACAACAAATCTTGAAGTTTAGGGATAAAATTATCAGATTTGAAAATAAATTGGTCAGAAATTGAAGAATTGATAAGTTTGGAAATTTACTTAAAATTTGGATTATTTTAATTAATGAAATTATAAGAATTAATAAGTTTGTGGACTTAATTAAACTTTGATTGAATTAATTAAATAAATTCAGGGACTTAATTGAAATTTATCCAAAAGGGGCAAAATTAAAAGAATTAATTAAGGATCAAATTGAATAATCCAGGGATTTAATTGAAAATAATCCAGGAATTAAGGACTGTTTTGTAAAGTTCAATTTTTATTAAGGGTCCAGTTGCCAAATTTCTAAAGTTCAGGGATCAAAATGACAATATCCATTGCTGCTTGAAACGTTGTCGTTGCTGGTAGAATTCCTTGCTGCCAAAACGTCGTCGTTGCTGGTGGAACAACCGTGTGATCTTCTTCATCCCGATTCAACCGGAGACCTGAAAATCTGCAACAGATTCAATCGTGGACCATATCCCTTGCCCCCGATCTCGTTCGTGGAAGCGACAGTCCTGCAAAGGCAGGACTCATGAGGGGCAAGCTGTGGGTCTCTATAAAAGAGAGACTGAAGATCCAGAGCAGGGGGGAGAAGACACCATAGGAGGGGAACCCAACATAAACAGAGACGAAAAAACCAGAAACAGGGCAGGAAGAAACCCAGAAAAAACCAGAAAAACGCAAGCAAAAAACCCAGAAAAGAAGAAGAAACACAACCCAAAAACAGAGCCAGAATAGAGGCAAAACTGGAGCCAAAAAAAAACAAAAAGCAAAAAAAATCGAAATAAAGGAATAATACACAGAGAGAGAAGGAGAGGAAAGGAATCCAGTATACACAGAGAATTGTTCCCGCTATTGCCTTCATCTCTACAGACGTCCTTGCATAAAAAACCCAACACAAAACCCAGATCCCAAATTGGAAGGAGAAGCCAGCACCGTCATAAGTTCATCATTACAAGGACTGAGAAAGCAGGGAAACACAAAGAAAAAAGAGAAGACAGTGGGCATAGAAGCAAAGGAAAGCAGGAGGGAAAGCTATAAGCGGAGGAGGGCCACTGCGCTGCCACCATCCACACCATCTCCAGAGAACAGGCAAGTCATTTTTCTTTCGTTTTTTGTACATTCAATTTGATTGTATTGTTGCACTGTGCGAAGGTAAATTAATTACCTTCGCACTGTGCATGAAGCACGCGCGGAGCCACTCCATGCGTGCTCCATCTGTCTTTGCCCAGCCGCCAGTGGCCGGGCTGGGCTGGCTGAGCGGGGCCCAGCCCAAAAAATATAAAGATATAAAAAAATATATATATAAATGAATTTATTGTTTTTTTTTATTTTATTCATTGACAAAAAAAAACATAAAATAAAATAGGATAAATTTATTTAGTATATTCACGGACGCCAGAGTCAGGAATAAAAAAATAATAATGTAAATTTATTTTATTTTATTTCATTTATTTTATTTTTTAAGCTACATAGAAAATAAAAAAATAATGCGCTTGCGTTAAAAAATAATAATAATAATAATAATTTGATAAAGAAATGAATTGATTTTTATTTGTTTATTCACATAAGATAAAATAGGATAAATTTAATTAGTATATTCACTGACGCCAGAGTCAGGAATAAAAAATACTAATGTAAACTTATTTTATTTTATTTTGTTTCGCATGCGTAAAAAATAATTTGATAAAGAAATAAATTTATTTTATTTGTTTATTCACTAGCGCCAGAGTCGGGAATAAAAAAATATTGATTTAATTTATTTTATAGCTACGTAATATTTATCAACGCCAGAGTTGAAAATATTTGTAGTTAAATATTCATTTGGCGCCAGAGTCAAAGAATATTATAAGCAGATCTTCATAGCATAAACTAATAAACATTTAGCAATTTAAGACGAAATTAGTAATGCAGCCTGCCTTAGGCAGGACGTTTAATGGGTAATAATATCTTCCCTTTTACGTAACCAGTCCCGAACCATAGAATCTCTGTTGACCAGTTAGGGTTCCTAGTGACCATAATACTAGGTGGCGACTCCTTAAACAAGAATATCAACATTAAAGAACAAGATGCCAGAAATCCATTCTTTCCAAAGATTAAAAAAACAAATTTAGGGTCATCGTGATGTCAGGTGCGACAACGATCATTTAAATATCCAATGATTTTAAGATTTTATGAGACTCAAACTAGTAATTTCTAGAAACAGGTTCAAGACCTGACCAATTGAGATACTCTTCTCAGAGTTGTTCTTTTCACTAATGTTGTCACACACACACACACACACACACACATATATATATATATATATATATATATATATATATATATATTATACACACACTGTATTTTTAAAAAATTATAAACTAAAGCCAATGTGTATAAATTTTTGTGTAAATATAATACTCAAGGATGTAAAACATTAAATCTGATTGATGTTATTATGATAAGAAATATAAATAAAAAATCAAGAAAGAGTGCTCTAATAGAATTATTTGATGCTTGATGTTGCATCAATTACAATACAATAATCAGAAGAGGGCCTAATTGGAACATCTATGATAGTTAGATGGACTTCTTGTAGTTTACCTTTTCATTTATTTGAAAGGTGACTTGGATTAGCCGGTGCCGGTAAAGACATCAGTGCTCGGGGTCAGCTTGTGGGGTCTGATTATGTGGGCGAAGGATGGGTGAACGATCGATGAGTTGGTGGCACGTTGGGGTTTGGTTTGATGCTGTAATGGCTTCAAAGCAGAGAAAGAAAATGCTCACATAAAAAAAAAATTAAAAAAAGGAGGAATTTGAGGTCAAATCTATTGGCTTCAGTCTCTGCCAAATTCCAGTGTGTTAAGGGTGGTTTATTTACTGTTTGGAGTGTAGTTATTTATTTATTTTTAAGTATTTTTATTAAAAAAATATATTAAAATAATATATTTTTTTTTATTATTTTTAAAAAAACTCACAACACTGTAAATTGAAAATGATTTTGCCATTTGGTTATTAGGAGTAATATGATATTTTCCATAAAACCCTTTACTAATTGTTGAATTAATTGGTAATAACTCAGTTTTTTTAAATTCTTATAAGGTATTTAAAAAAAACCAAACAATCAAGAAATTGAGTAAATTAAAAAAAAAAATTGATTAAAAAGATCAAACAAAAAAGAAAAACCAATTTAGAAACTAAATTTTTTTAATTTTTTTAAAAGATTTGGTTTCGTTTGAACATTTTTTTTATGTTAATAAAAAATTGACCCTATTGGCAGTGTATTATCTGCCACACGGCTGGCTTATGTCAAATTAACTCCAAGCAATGAAGTCTTTTATATATCTTGATTTTTATAGCAACTTTTTGTGAGGGAGGCAATGCTCTAACTTACAGCATCAGAGACTTTAGTAAAAATTAGACAGTTTGTTTTTGAAGTTGTGTTTGCGTTTGAAGTAAAATATAGAACCAATAGGTTTAATAAAAAAAAAACAATTTTTACTGTTTATGAACCCTATTATTTACTTACTTTGTTTACTATCCTTAACCTTTCCTTGCCATCACCTTCTTTTCATCAATATGCTTAGCTAATAATAATGTATATTACATTACAAATATAGATTCTAGTACTACTTATAAAAATAAAAAAACAAAACTTCATTACAAGTCATTACAAGGTTGTTTTTGTTAATGCTCAAAACATAGAGCATTGAAAACTAAGCAAAATTTCATAGACAACATTAACAATAATTTGTTAACACTACAACTTTGTTATTAATAGATAGCATTACCAAAATTAATTGTGTAATCCTATGTTGGAAAATTTATTTAAGTTTAGAATGTGGAAGAGTCTCAATCTCAAGATAAAGCATGTTGGACTAGAGAGATGCTACACGTATTTTGTGACATTTGTATAAAAACAATTCAGAAGGGAATGAGACCTAACACTTATTTTGACAAAGATGGTTGGAAATATGTCACCACTACCTTTAAAGAGCAAACTAGTCATGGATTCACTAAAACACAACTAAAAAATAAATGGGACGGGATGAAAAGGGATTAGAGGATATGGAAAAGAGTATTTTCAAAACAAAAGTGGGCTGGAGTTCAGAGTTGGGAACTATTTCTGCCACTAAAGAGTAGTAAAAATCTAAAATTCAAGTGCAATATTATTGAATCAATGTCCTAATTTTATTACAATTCTCTATTATTTTTTTCCTTTACAGTCCTTCATATTCATTTAAAGTAGTGTTTTATATATAAAAATATGTGTGTGTGTGTGCGCGCGCGGAGCTAAGAAAATAAAGCATTCTAGTATCAAGCCAGCTTTTTATGGTAAATATGATATCATGTTTACTAATAATGTGGCTATCAATAAGTTTATTTAGGCACCTTCTCAAAGAATGATTTTGGGTGATGTTAGGGTAGGTGATGGGACCAAAAATACATTTAATGGAGATGTTAACCTAGAGAAAGGTAATGGAGATTTCAAGGAAGATAGTATTCGAAACTTTATTGACGATGTCAGCAACATGGTTGTTGGTGTCAATGTTAGTGTTAGTACTAGTAACCCTAGTAGTAGTGGTAAGAGAAAGCTGCTCCAAATTGTTTCGATAAGAGTATTAAAAATAAGAGAGGTTTTGGGATGAAAGTGTAACTTTTTTTCGTGCTTAGATAAATTGGTTGACAGTGTCTCTACAAGAAGTGACTATACATGTAGTTTTATAGATAGAAAAGAGTGTGGCATTGAAGAAGTGATGGCAAAGTTTCACTCCATAGATGAAGTTGTTTTTGGGAGTTAATATTATTATTTCGCTACTGAATATTTCATGGTTAGAAGTAGGAGGGAAATATGGGCAACATTGAGAACTATAGAAGAAAAAAAATTCAATGGCTGAAACTAATGTTTTAGAGTAGATCGAACATCAAATCATGAGGTATGTCTCAATCTTTAAAGGACACTTCAATTATAGATCACTTCATATTGATACGAAAACCCAAAATATGTCATTATATTTTAGACAATTGACATTGCAATTGATTCTTATAATTCAAAATTATTTGTTTGTTAAGAGCACTAAAAATTTTAAATTAAATGCTGAGAATATTAATTTAAGATGCATTGTATTTCCAAACCTAACATTTTGTTCATTTTGTGCCTTTCCTGTGAAATTGATGTGCAATGTGTGAACTTTTGTTTTTGCAATATGATTGTTTTGTGTTTCTGTTAAATGTTTATGAGAGACAAATTGACACATAACTTTAATTACAGATGTTGGACTATTTGTGCTAGTGTCTTATATGTTGTTGCTGCCTTTAGATGGTTAAGATGTTGCTAATGTGGAGCTTTGTCTGTACTGCTTACTGCAAGTTTTTAATTGCCATCTTCGGAAGGACATACCATGTTTTTTTTTATTTGTTCTATGTGTTTGTTATGTTGTTAGTAAAGACTTATAGTTATGTATTTTATAACCAACATTTTCTTTATATTTTTGGGCAACTGCTGAGTATGCCTTTGTGTTATTTATTATAGCATGTTGGCCATAAGATTTTTAGAAGAAAAAATTAAGTTTGAATGTCTGATAAAGTGTGCTTGTATTGTATGTTCACGTGTCACTCTTTTTCACCATTTCAATAAAGTTGAACACCATTTTCAAAAACATTTATGAAATGACTAATTTGCTTTTACTCTCTTAAAACATTTTCATTAAAGTATATCAATTAGCATCTCATAAAATAGTAAGTTGTTTTTCTTTCATTGTATATCCATACTTTATTTAAGACTTAATTTGTTAATGACATTGTTGTTACTTTCGACACCAACAATATATGTATTAATATGACCAATTACATATTACTTGTGAGACATATATTAATTGTTTAATATATTTTAGGATGGGATAGCTTTTATTGTAAACAGAAGAGTATGATAAATTAATTAAATTGAATGGAATAATGTATGAAGATTCTTAAAAAAATAAATGCATTAATATGATAATAAAAATTATATTTTCTATAAAAGTAATGTGATTTATTGAGGTTTGCATGTAAAGCTTTCAATACATCTACATTAATACAACAATTAATAAGTTGTTCCTTACTCATAATTATTTGATTAAAATTATAAATAAGGATGCAAATTGGTTTAATGATCATGACGCTCAATACGTTTCACATGGCTATGCTGGTAGGAATAGTGGTAGTTATATCGGTTTTAGTAATGGTGCTACTAATGATAACAATGCAGATGATGATGGTGACAATGACGACAGTAACGAAGATGATGATGACGATGCAAGAGATTCATTTTGGCATAGAAAATTTGATCGTCGTAAACTAGTATTATAAACAGCAAGCGCACTTGCATTGCATTAATATAATTACATCTATAAATAAAATAAAATAAACCCCTATATGATTTTATACAACAAAGGAATGTAGTGGTTGAATGAAATTTTAAATAAGCATTAGATACGTTGTGTAAATATGTTTAGGATGGATGCAACGATGTTTTAAAGTTTTTGTTTTGATTTAGAAACACAATATGGACTGAAACCATCAAGGAGGATCAGTGTTATAGAAAAAGTTAGCATGTTTCTTTATATTTTAGTGTTGGGTGCTTCTAATAGGGAGGTTTAGGAGAGATTCCAACATTATGATGAAATGGTGAGTAGGTATTTCAATGAGGTTCTAAAATATGTGTATTTGCTATCAATTGACATAATAAAATCATTTGATCCAGATTTTTCAACAACACTATGAGAAATCACTATGAACTCCATATACATGCCGCATTTTAAGGTAATATATAAGATTATTAAAAAGTGATATTTATCTTTCCACTTTCATTATATAATCCATTTGATAATTAATTTACAATTAATATTTTTAAAATTTTGTTTTTAAAATTGTGTAGGAGCAATCGATGGAACAAATATGTGTGTTTGTATATCCTAGGAAAATCCATTTATTGAAAGGAAAGGATTACTAACGCAGAATATTATGACAACATGTAGTTTTGACATGCAATTTGTTTTTGTTTAGGTTGGATGAGAAGGTAATGCACATGACTCAACAATTTTTCATGAGGCCATCTATAATCCAAATATTAAATTTCCAAAGCTACCAAAGGTATTTTGGATATAACAATAAAGCTTCTTTCATAATTTTCATTTATTTAGTTTTTGGTCACGCAATGCAAAATATTTTGTGTTTTAAATTTCTTGGGTGAATACAGGAATGTATTACGTTTTTTACTCCAATTATCCAAGTGAATATGGATTTCTGAGTCTATATAAAGATGAAAGAATATCATCTTCTTAAATTTCATCGTTGAGGCCAAGCTGAAAAGTCAGGAGGAATTATTCAATTATGTTCATTTTCTTGATTTGATGTGTCATTGAGCAAACTTTTAGGGTATGAAAAAAATATGAAGAATTTTACTGAACATGCTAGTGTTTTCATATAAAGACCACAAGGTGCAGATTGTCGTCGCATCAATAGCTCTTCATAACTACATAAGAAAAAAGTTTGTATAAAATATTGTTTTTAATGAATTTGAATCATCCTAATTTCGTGTGGATATTTTACGGATGTTTCACGATCACAAACATATAGAGGACAACAAGACTTCGCATATGAATTATGTTGAGATGGAATTGCTTCAAATTTAATGAGAGAAATTGTAGGTTTTTTAACTTTACAAGTAAATCATAAATATGTATTAATTATTCAATGTCATTTATTGAAAAAATTAATGTTCTATTTGGTCATTTCATGTTCAATCACATAATTTTAACCAAATACTAATAACATGCTTTTGATAGAAGCGGCAATTTAAACCATAATTTTAACCAAACATATAATTTAGATAATGCAACCACATAAAAAAATATTTTTTTTTTTTCAAATCACAACCACAAAAAAACTACTACAATACCAAACATGGATTAATCTACTGAGATCAGCAACTATGTTTTCAACTCGAGCTTTCTTTTTCTTCAGTTTTGAGGTCAATGTCAGGCTTAGCTTTTTCTTTACTTTTTGATCGGGAGGTCAATGTCAAGCTATGAACAGCTATTTGGCTGCAAAATCAGAACTTAAGGGGCAAGACTTTGAGCTGCAACTTACATTGATACTCTTTTAAGCAACATGTACATTCCAAAAACATTCTTCTCTTGCCACAGATGTGGGATGAAAAAGGACCGATACATGGGAGGTGAGAGCTCCCTGTCTAGATAGGGCAATGCTGCAATCAGCTGAAATGCAAACAAACAGTTTTAGAAGGAGCAGGGCTCTGGCTTGATTTCCAATAAGGAACATGGAAATTTCAAAACTGAAAAGGGGGGAAGAGAGAGGGGGGAGACTTATATATACCTCCCAAGTTGACAAGTCACTTCCACGAGTAGGGTAATGTCGATCAAGCTGCAGCTCAACAAGGAAAGAGCAAGCTTCAAGATCTCGGAGCTGCAAGAAAAACTTGCGTTGTTAACTTATAACAGAAACGTAGTGATGATGAAAAGAAAGCACAACAAGGCTTGGGATCAATTACATATTGCTCATCCGATGCCCTGTTCTTGTTGTTAAAGTAAGGAGGTGATGCTGCATTCCCACCCGGGGTAGAATTGAAAGGTAATGGAAGAAGACCTCGGAATCCATCATCAATCCACCGAACTGCACTGATGTATTCAGGAACAAAAAATGATGACAGAAGCCGATGCCATTCACTTCTTACACAGAGTAGAACCTGCAATATTCAGGAAACCCAAGAGGTAGAGCAACAAGTTCACAAATCTTCTAATTACAACTCGTTCTTTTTCCATCCTGAAGCTACTGCCATACATTTTGCTACATTTACAAGTATTCTCGAGTACAGGTGACTTGCTGACTATTAACAATTTACTTTCTCCATCACCAAAACAAGCCACAACAAAAAAAGTTCTAAAAAATTGACAATTGACACATATAATATAGACTTCTTGCGTTCATTAAGAGTTAGAAGGTTTAAGACAGCAGATGACTTTTTCCCAACACAATATGTTGCAAGAGCAGTAGAACCGCCCAATAAATAAAATCAGTGAGAACGTTCTTGCAGTGTTTACTCCAAATATATGTTTCCCTACATCATCATAATGCTCCAAAATTTTTGTAAGCCTCAATAGCCATAACCATTAATCAATGAAAACGTGTGAGCCTGGGATGCAGATAATATCAGGCCAAGAACCACAGACCTAACAAATTTAGCTATGCATGAAAATGCTACATAAGTTTAAAGCTCATAAAATAGGCACAGAAATATAGAAGAATAGATAAGAAGCCTACCAAAACCAGCCAAGAATTGTCCTGGGGATTATACTTGTCTCGGAAAAGATCAGGAAAGCTCCCAATGACAGCTGAAGCAGCAACACAGACAAAAAGGCATATATTGGATAAAGGAACCTGCTGGTTAGAAATTTATCAGTCATCATAACATTTGACCCTTTCTTGTCTACTTAGATTGGCACTGCACACGGGATTGAGCATCTATTTATCTATAAAACATAGATTAACCGACCAAAAGGACATTTTTTATGCAAAGCAAAGAACTTGGAATGACAACACATTTGCAGCTACATGCAAACAAAAGATTAGAAAAAAGTGAGATAGTAATCCAGATCTTGATAAAATAGTTCTACTGCACATGTTTCCAGTATAAAGTTTGTGTAAATTGTGTCATGATGTAAACTCTCTATCAACATCTTCTATGAATTTGTGATCGGACAAGAAAAAGTAGGATTCACCATTGTCAGGGAAGTTTTAATGGTGCAGTTGTGTGCTTTACCTGTGAGGAGGAAAAAAACGAAATTATTTATAAAATTTCAAGAGACTTTCTTTCATGCCCACAAAATGTTGCAGTAGAGGCATTCAAATGAAGGAAACACTTCCCCTACTGATGTAACATGAATGAACAAAAAACCATATTAAGTAAGTACTGATTAGAGGAAGAGTCTATGACAAGTCTGACGGCATGACATGATTCTCATCCATCCAACTTATTTGAAAGTTCATGCCTTTACTCATGCAAGCTCACTCCAACGCATATCTCATAGTAGCGACTTGGATTCTTCTTGGGGAGCAAATTAAGATCATCAGGTTCAAACAGACATTTCTAGACTAAAGCTTAGTTGATTTTGCCGCAGAGCTTTGAAGAAAACAAAGTTCGTAGTTCATATTCATGAAAAGACCTTTCCCTTTTGTTCTCCATTTTCAAGTTACATTCCAATAAACAGAAAATTAAGAACATCAATTGTAACTCAAGAACTTCCACTCAATTCAACTAGAATTACCCTATTAGATATGCTTCGCACCGAGTCTAAACTTTCAACACCCTTTCTTGTTGTTCTTGCACTAGGCAATATCCTCCCAAACTCTCATTTTAAAGAAATTTAAGTGGCGTAGAATATGAAACCTGAATAACAAATGATCATTTCAAATTATTCATCCAGACAACTATAACCCCAAAAGCTGCCTGATAGTAATCATTCTGATGATTTGTAGGGAAATTTGGCAACACAAAAAGGATGCAATTGCCACTAACTTAAGGCGGGTTCATTCTGCACTAGAGTTTATGGTAACCAAAAGTATACCATAAACTAGGGACACAACTGCACACCAAGTACACGGCAACCTCGACCTTATCATGAGACAAAACTTGTGTCTAAAACTGGGACAGAGTATCTTCAACAAGTTGAAAGCAAATAATCCCGTGCCAATTTGTGCTACAAAAAAGTTAGCCTTGAGAGAGAAACTCCATAGGCAACATAAGATGTCACTAACCCTCAAATATAAGAAATTTATCGAGCCACAATTCACTAGAATTTAATTCGTAGTTAAGATTGGAGATTCTAAATGGTAAGAAAATGAACATAGCTAACTATAGAACAATAAATTTAATTAATGGAATGAAAAATGCCAAGACACAAAAATATGGAATGATTTGCAGAAACATTCAAATCCATATCAAAACTTTGTACAGGAAGATATGCACAAGTGAATACAAAAACCGAGGAACCTAGACTTTTGAGGCAACAGTGAAAAACAAACCTTTCTTCTTCGTGCGGTTGCAAAGACATAAACCCCAGCCAACAATGGACTTACAAGAAGAACAACAAAGGTGACCGCGCCAGCCGAAAAATTTGGCTTGAATCTTCTACCCAAAGAGTAAAATGTCATAAAACCAATAGAAACTTGGTGATGAATAACTAATAGAAATACAGCAATAAAAGAATATTAAAAGTGTAGAGATTAAATATAGAGTTTTAAGTTATTATTTTTTTGTTGATTTCAAAGAGTGAAACTTAGTTTCTTAAAAGTTAACCTAAACAATAATTTTATAATGATAATTATATTCACAACATAACAACCAAATTCTCAAAAAAAATTAAAAAATTTATTTTAATATATTTTAAAATAAAAATATTTTAAAAAGTAATTACTGTTAAATTATTAAATAGCCCCTTTAAAAAAAGATACACACCAAGAAAAGATAAATAGATGAGAAAAAAAATATTAAAAAAATTCAAAATGAAATAAATAAATATATATAATTATAATCCTAAATGACAATATTTTTATTATTTGGTAATTTCAAGTATGATTTTCTCTTTTATCATCTCTTTTATAAAGATTGACCTTTTGAGTAATTACTCTATAATTTTCCTAAAGAGTCTTTAACTTATTAGTTTCTTAATTGCAAGACCACTTTATAGTTTTAGTATTTGACCATAAAATACAGAAGATTGTTTTTTTTTTTTTTTTTTGGTATTTGTGGAGTAACAGAGGGCAGAGGCTCTGTTTTTCTGCTTTTAAGCCTTTAACAAACGTAAGATCATGCATAGTGCATGAATGGAGATGGTCTAAACCCAACTTTTTATCCCTTTCACATGCGTCTGTTCATGTGGAAGAAGATTAATTTTAAGGAATGACAGAGGAAATAATAGATCAAAAGTTGAGTTTAATCACAACATGACCAAAAACTCACCATATCATCGTTCGTATTGTATCAAGGCATACGACAACAAACAGTCATATAGCATATATACTCTATTTTGCATTAAAAACACAAGTGGTGAAGAGTTTATCTTCTGGTGTGGCCAAAACAAAGACCATTGGCCTCAAAAGAGTATTCAAGCACAGAAAAATGATCATACAGTGGGCAATATAGCCCCAAAGTTTAGACCACAAGGCCGATAATTTTGACAGCATCCCTGTCGATAGCATTAGCTTATTGTATTTTGGGCAAAACCCATCCATAGAAAAGGAAAGGAAAAGGATAACAGCCCGTAACCACCTCCTAGGTTCTTAACCAGTGTTCTGCATGCCAGCAGCAATACCCTTCATGGTCAAGATAAGAGTGTCCTCCAAACCAGGTCCATACTCACTAGTAGGGTTCAGTTTCACCAGTTCATCAGCTGGATTGCTTGATTCCATTATTTCCTTTGATATGTGTGGTCGTGTTGTTACATTGTAGTTTGGATCACGGATCCGTTTCAGTGTGTAGGCCTGGCAGACGTTGAGGGTTGTGATGTATGAATCACGCAGCCGCAGTCTTTGTTTCAAGTAGGGGTCTCCTTCAAGAAGATCCTTGTGTCCAGCAATCTGAAAAGGAAATGTATTAGCTTTTCCAACTTCTTTAAATCAACTGCTAGTTACCTATTTTGATCATTAGGACAAGATTTGTAATTGGGGGCATGGCGTCGAATTTTGGTAGGGACTCAACATTGAAAAGATTCGACTTTCTGTTGTTTAGATATTAGCAAAATGTAGAAAAGGATGGATAGATTAAGAGGAATTCTATCCTGGTGAATTTACCTGGAGAAGGAGGCCCTTGGTTTCCTCATAGTTGGCCCTCAACTTCTCGCCAAATGGCCATAGATCCTCAGAAACAAGGAGTTTGTCATTCAAGGCAGCGATTCCAGGGTCTCCCTTGGCGAACACCATTTCAACCAAATCAATGGTGACCCTAAAGAAGGGCCATGCATTGTACATCTCTTGCAGCATATGGAGATTTCTAATGTCCTTCTGAATGATATGTTTGAATGCTGCTCCAAAGCCTAGCCATACAGGAAGATGGAATCTTGTTTGTGTCCAGGCAAAGATCCATGGTATTGCACGTAGAGATTCAATTCCCCCACTAGGCTTTCTCTTAGATGGACGACTTCCAATGTTCATCCTACCATACTCCATCTCTGGTGTGGCCTACAATCATGAGAAAAACAAGCACTATTTACAGGCTTCTAATAACTCAAATGGAATCAGTAACAACATAGTAGATGTTTTACTTACAAGACGGAAATACTCCACAAATCGTGGTTCTTTGAAAACTATAGAACGATACTCCTCTGTCGCAACAACTGCCATTTCGTCCATCAGTGCTCGCCATTCTGGTTTTGGTGAGACTGGGGGATGCATACCATGCTCAAGAGTGGCAGCTGTAAAACGCTGAAGCGTTCTAAAGCACAAGTGCTCCTCTCCGAAACATTTCTCAATAACTTCACCTTGAACAGTGACACGAAGAGAACCATGAATAGTGTCTGGTGGCTGAGACAATATAGCAAGATGAGTGGGACCACCTCCTCTTCCAACAGTCCCACCTCGGCCATGGAACATTGTTAGCTTCACACCATATTGCTTAGCTACCTTTATAAGTTCCTCTTGAGCCTTGTATAACTGCCAGGCTGCAGAAAATCTTCCAGCATCCTTGCCAGAATCAGAGTATCCAATCATGACTTCTTGTATTCCATTGATACGGTTTCTGTACCAATCTATTGAGAAAAGCCGAACCAAAGCAGCAGGAGCTGCCTCCAGATCTGCAAGCTTCTCAAATAGGGGAACAACTCTTAATGGTTGTTTTACATGGCATTCACGCTGAAGGAGCTCAACTGCAAGCACATCTGATGCGGCAGTTGCCATAGAGATGATGTATGCTCCAAAGTTATCTGCTGGCAGCTCAGCTATGACATGAAGCGTGTCCAACACATCAGAAATTTCTTCTGTTTTTGGAAGATCAGGACCAAACAGTGGGCGCTTGCCTCTGAGCTCTGATAAAAGCCATTCCTGCCTTCGTTCTTCTGACCACTCTCGGTAGGAACCGATTTCCAAGTGCTTGGTAATGGCATCTAAGACATCAGTGTGACGATCAGACTCTTGTCTAATGTCAAGTCTCACCAATGAAAGTCCAAAGGTGGAGACTTGCCTCAAGAAATCAAGAAGGCTTCCATCAGCAATTGTTCGGTCACCACAAGAGCACAGTGATCTATAACAGAGTTCCAAAGGTTCCAAGAACTACATGAAATTATAAACCCAATCATTACCATGTCTATTTACATATAACTAAACACAAAAAATAGGAGGGGGGAGGTGACCAAAGATACGATACCTGCTCAACATTTATGAAAGTTGCTTCCTCTGGAATTTCAGAGATCCCATGGGATAGCAATTGACGAGAGCGTTCACGTGTCTGATACAGCTTATCCCTCAGCTCACCAAGAATCACACGATAGGGTTCATTTGGAGGAATTTGTTTCCAAAACTCTGCAACAAGAATAATGTGTATGATCATCACATCAGTAAGATAACTAATTTATGGTAAGAGACTGTCATGGATTAAGAATGAAATTTACAGAAACAAGGGGAAGCTATATTTAATAAACAGAAGGTTATATAGCTTAGGAAATTTTAATAGGGTTTCCTACTTTGAGGATACAAAATGCCTTTTTCCCCAAGTAGGGTTAGCAAGGGATAACTATAAGCGCACCACTATAACAAAATACTGTGAACACATTTTGTTAATCATGTCTCTTCAAAAGCATTGGTTGGGTTGGGAGGTTTTATGGGATGGGGGCAGCTATGCCTTATGGAGCCCATAGCCTAGTGGTCTCCTAATTAACTGAAGAAAAAGAAGTAAAAAACATATTTTGTTGATAAAAAATAAACCATCATGACAGTGTGTTTATATGAATTGCTTTTTCTCAGTGTTCCATAACAAAACAGGAACAGCTCGCTAAAAAAGTCATCTATGAACAAACAGCGTATTGTTACGTGAAATGGAAATAAGAAATTAACAAAATAACATTCCGGATTTTACCTATGTAGTGTTTTGCATCTCTCTTAGAGGATCTGTGGAGTTCATCTGCGCGAAGACGAAGCTCATCACTACAGCGCCACATGGACAACTGCCAGGGAAAAACAAGAGAGGAAATTAGCACCATGACAATGAAAAGGTAATATGTTAGAAAAGGTCTCTCTATAAATAACAAAGCTCAAACAAAATACTAGCAGAGAGGGACTGAAAACCTCAAACATCAGATCCTCTATTTGGGAATAATACAAGTTAGCAGCCATCATTCTTGCCAACAAGCAAACATCCCTCGTGACCTCAGGAGTTACCCTTGGATTACCTACATTTTCATATCAAGCAAATATTGGCTATGAGCAAGAGAGAGTCACAGGCTTAAATTCATACAAGAAATTCAAATATTCCCATGCCTAAGTGGAAACATTTTCATAGAAGGAAAAGATCATACCATCACGATCGCCGCCCATCCAAGACGAGAATTGAATAAGAGGGGCATTGTAAGGAACTCGTTCATTAATACCAATGTTTTTCAAAGCGGTATCAACACGGCGCAAGAACTTTGGGACACCCTTCCAGATTGTCTCATGGAAGTAGCTCATTCCAGCCCTCATCTCATCTTGGGGAGTCGGAGGGGTTCTTCGAATCTCATCTGTACGGAAAGCAGCTTGAATCTACACAGAAAACAAATATACACAGAAAGGGGAAGGAACATTAGCAATTCTTTTGGTTCTATGAAGTAAAACATAACTGATCTGTATATGTTTTTAGTACGAGGGCATCTGCTGGAGCATGCTGCAAACTAATTCTTAGTTCTGATGGAATATTTACAAACAACAATCCCATTCAAGTTGTATTACCCAAAAAGCCACTTTCTAAAGTCAAAACTTATACTTTGCATTGTAATGCATGAGAAGCCAAATAACCAGAAGAAGAAAAAAACACGTGATAAAGTCGAGTCTGTAGTTCGTCTAGGAATTTGACAAATTGTTGGGCAGTTTATATACTCACTCAAAGACATAAAACAAATAGGAAGGCTTTGCAAAAGAGGAATTATCATAGATCCTCTTTCTCAGAAAAATCACTTGTTCAGTGACCAAATGCGTCCTTTCATCAAAATTTCTGTACTAGAAAACCAATCTATCACCCTCACTTCAATTATCCAGTTAGTTTATGCATTTAGAATATAACATATTCTACTCGATTGAAGTTATTAACAGTTAATCAAGCTAATAATCTTTAGACATAGGAGATGTTCTTTCAAATTGCAGAGAAATTTACATTTCTATATTTCTTGCAGGGTAAAGGGGATTGCTACAAAGTTATAAACTTGCATGCAATATAATGTTCGCACTCATATTCATTTAAATATATACAAGAGGTTTCTAATAGAATATATGCAGAGTGACCTGCAGAATCAAAGGTTTAAGAAATAACAAGAGCACAAAGGTTGGTTTACAAATGTACAGAATAAACTGTACTTTGTATAACTCAAAACAGAGTTTAAGCAAATAGATACCTCTCGCTGCAAAGCCTCATCAAGCTCCTGCTTATCATCAGGAGTGATGTCTTTGGCATACAACTGAGCCAAGCAATTCCGTATCCTGGACAACAAGAGTAAGTAAAACAGGATGCCGTCAAAATCATTCCTCAATGGGAAACGACAAGAGCTGAAATCTCAAAACAGAACTGTAGGGTTAGAAAACAAACCTTGCATGCTTTTGAAGCAAAGATCTTCGGACTGATTGCGTAGGATGAGCAGTGAAGACAAGCTCTACAGTCTGATTCTTCAAAGCATCAAAAACTTCTTCAGGAGACTTCTTCATTTCACTAACAAGTCTCTTGAGAGTTTCTTCAATATCTGATTCTGTAGTAGCATTGTTCTCATCAGCAAAGTCTCCCTTCTTTAACTTGTTCCGTCGACGATGAGCAATTTGAACTTCTTCGGCCAAGTTGGCCAGGTTAAGCATGTGGGAGAAAGACTTCGCAATAACAATGGAGTCCCCAGGATCCAAACTAGTCAGGACACTTCCAAGCTCCTCCAATTTCTTGGGATCATGCTTCCCTTCATACTCAGCAGAAAGCTCATAGCACTCTTGGACCTAAGCAGAATGCATTAAGAGTTTCGTAAATTAATATACATCACTACATAAACATTATTCATCATGTCCCAAAGTAAGGCCCAAAAAGTTCAAGGATGTATATTTCATTGTGAAACTTTTGATCAAACTAAGTAAGACCGTACACAATATGGTATTTGATGCTTCTAAATCATCCAAAATCCCAGCAAAACCCCAAAAGACAAAAAAAAAAAAAAAAAAAAAAAAAAAAAAAACCATAAAGATCTCAAATTTACAGCATATCCAAAAGAAAAATTCAGCAATCAGGTAATATTTTAGTGTTTTGCGCCTTGGAGAAATCGAATTTGAGAACATATTTGTTCTCTTAATGATAAAAAAAAAAGTGAGATCAAGTTCAATAATGCTCACCGTTTCCTTGAGATCCTCTCCATGCAAATCTTGAAGAATGTCAAGAAACCGATCCAAAAGCAGAGCATCATACTCAATCAGTTTGTCATCTTCACTCACTTTTCCAGGAGCCAAAAGCCTAAGCTGTGCATCAATCGATGCCATCTTCTCTAGATTCCTAGCATGACTATGAGCCATGACTCAACACCTCTCTGTTTCAATCAAACACAGAAAAAAAAGACCGTTAAAATTTAAACAAACACGCAAAAAAAGAAGACAAAAATCACAAAAATCTGATCGCAACCTAATAGAATTAAGCCTGCAAAACCAAGATTTCAATATGACAAAATCCTCGTGTAAAGAACAAGAAAAAAAGAGTAGGTTTGATAGAACCAATGAGTTGCATGCAAGAACAGAGGAAACAGAGTATATGATGTCAAAAAGTTGTGGTTTTGTTGAGGCCCAGATGGAAATTATTGAATTACCTGAATCTGGAAGGGTGAGATTTTGACAAGGAAGAGAGAAGGAAGTAGGGAGAAGGGAAGGTAGAGGCAGAGGCGGAGGGTGAGATCGAGAGACAGAACAAGCAGCCTATATATAGAATAAAAGAAACAGAGGAGGGAGGGGGGGATTATTTATCTCTCTATTTTTCGTTGAAAACAATGTCAACTAGTGTAGTGGACCTGTATCATTACAGTAGTGTTCCTTGTTGAGATCCACCTCTACTTTTAAAAAAGATTATCTCTTTTTTATTATTATTAGAACAATGACAACTAGTGTAGTGGAACTGTGGCATTACAGTGATGTTCGTTGTTAAGATCCAACTCTATTTTAAAAAAAAATTAAAAACTTTTTATTTTTTTAATTTTAAATTAAATTTTTAATATTATATTATCAAAAATGAATTTTAAAAAATAAAAATATATATTATTTTAATATATTTATAAATAAAAAAATACTTTAAAAAATAATATTTATCATATTTTATTAGATAATGTAGTGGTGGTTGTTTTTTAAAGTATTTTTTACTTAAAAATATATTAAAATAATAATTTTGTATTTTAAAATTTTATTTTTAATATTATTATATATAAAAATTAATTTTAAATAATAATAAAATAATTTATAAAAAAAATAAAAATAAAAATAAAAAATAAAAAACTTTTTTCACGGAAAAGCAAAACAGGATAATGCTGCTTCTAAAAAAGAAAACAGGCGAAACTTTTGCTATAACTGACGTATCACAGTCTCTCTCTCTCTCTATCTATCTCTCTAAGTATTTAAACCTTTTAATGAGAGAGAGATAGCTTTCTTCTTTTTTTGTACCTTTGTGCTTGTCTTTTCAGACTTTGGTTGCTGGTTAGTGGTTACTAACAGAATATGCTTTCGGAAATGCTGTTTTTATTGATTTTTTTTTTCTTTTTACTTTTTTTACTATCGATGGGATTTGGGATATTTTATTCTTTTTAAATATCTAATAGCTTTTTAAATTTCAATAGGAAACGGAAAAGGAAAGATAGAAAGAATAGACATTGCTTTAATGATTTCTAATATATATATATATAAAGATCTGTTGCGGTATATAAGGACCGTGTTCGACAGGTATAAATAAGAATGATTATTTTCAGTTTAATTTAATTTTTATTAGAAAAATAATTAAATTAAAATTATTTATTTTAAAAAAAACTGATGTCGGTTTAAACTAACTAATTTTGATTTGGCTTGATTTTTTTGAATAAAAACATGTTCAAATCAGTTTGGCTTGGTTTTTTTTGGTTTGGCTCGGTCTTTCAGGTTTAGCTTGGTTTTTTCGGTTTGGCTCGGTCTTTCAGGTTTGGCTTGGTTTTTTTCGATTTGGTTTGTTTTTTCGGTTTCAAACTTATAAAACCAAAAACGAACCGGTTGTTTTTTTAAAAATTTAATCGGTTTAATCAGTTTTTTTTCACGGTTTGGTTTTTTCGGTTATTTTTTTATGGTTTTCTCGGTTTCATAAGTTTTTTTTGTTTTTTTGCTCACCCCTATAAATCAAGGTTGTTAATTTTGTTCCGTTCCGCCCGAAATGACCGAAACATTTCATACCAATTCAAAAAACGAAACAAAACGAAACAAATTTTATCTCATTTTAAATCTCGGTCCGTTCCGGATTTTTCGGCTAAATTCCGCCCGAAACGTTCCGGTTTCATTCCACATGTTCCGTTCCACTCTTGAAAAGCCATTGAATCAAATTGAACCTTACTCAATTTCATTAACTAAACCACTTGATTAGAAAAGGCTCTTTTTCATTACTATTTTCAATAGCAATGATATTAATAATAATATTGAAAATTATTATTACTATTTTCATCAACAATGATATTAATTTTTTAAAATTAGATTTATCACTAATATATATGGTTTATATTCATGTTGTTTTTTTTCATGTTTATACTTTGTAAGAAATTGAGCAAAACAAGGAATGCTTTAGATTCCATTAGCCACTTGATAATATTGACCTAACTTTATATTTAAAATATTTTTGTTAAAACATTTTACTTTTATAATATTTTGATATTTTTATTTAAATTGAATTACTTTAAGTTAAAGATCTATTTAATCTTGACTATTTAGAAATATTTTAAATTTTAAAATTATATTTGTTTGGCATTGTGTTTGTATTGTATAATTTATAATTAATTTATCTTGAATTTGAATTATGTTTGTTGAATATATATATATGAATAGTACAACCCCAAAATGGCACGTCGAAACATTCCAAAATTGAAACATTTCATTCCAATTGAAAAAAATAAAACACCTATCGAAACGGAATTGACAACTTTACTATGAATGGGAATAGACATTCAATAGAAATATGATTTCGATTTTATTCCAAACAAAATTCTCCCTTCTTCTTAATTCTATTTGAAAATTAATTTCTTTACACAAAACACTAATAAATTAAATTTGATGTTATTGGTAAGTTTCAATTTGTTTCCTTGAGACTTGTTATTCATGTCATTTACCAACCTACAAATGGAATTTCTTAAAATAATCTAGTAAGATCAAAATCTTGTTGCGATTGAAAAGGTACAAAAAAATACCAAATATATATTTATATTTATAATTAGATTTTATCACTTTTTTTTATTTGGTTTAATTGAAAACAATGGAAAACAGAAAGATTATTGTAATGTTATTTTTCATGTACTCACATTAGCCTATTGAATATTGTACTTAATTTTTACTTCTTGATCCATGAGATTTTTACTTCTTCACAAATTGGTCATTGCACTTAATTTATTTTCATTTTTATCCTTCTAAGGTCTTATTTCATGGTTTGATGTATAGATTTATATTTATATTCATATTCTCAAGCATATCTTGTGTGTTATTGAGTATATTATAATTGATGTATTAATTTCTACTTTCTATTTTTTTTCATAGCTTAATGTATATATTTTTATTTTAAATCTATTGTCAAGAAAATTAAAAGAATAATGACTAAAATTAACAATGATAAAAAAAGGGTGTTTTTTTTAGAGGGGAAAACCTGATTTTTTTCCCTAAAGTTTTGAATTACATGCATTTGGTCCCTGTTAACTGTAACTCCAATAATTCCGCAGATCATGTCTTTTTTGCTCTAAAGAAAGCACTGCGAAGTATTTTATATTGGTAACGTTTTGGATTTTAAGTTTAATATCAGATAAGCTTACTCTCAGACAAATATCGGCGAACACTTTTAATTAAATAAATAAATAACTTTATTTACATAAATAGGATTCCTTGTCCTCGTAACGATCATCGACAATAGACTGCCCATTAACCACTTGAAGAGAAAGAGGGCGAGGAAGCGTTTCCAATGTTACAACTTACAACAACAACGACATGCCTAGTTATTTAACTGAGAAAAAAATAAGATATACATTAAAAAATTGAATAATCAAATTACAAAAACTAGATATATGTTGTTGTTGTTATAATAATAATAATAATACAATTCTTTATTTGCATAAACTGAATTTTTCCGAGTATTGACAACAAACCATCCATTTATTTATATACTAAAACGTGTGGGATTTTCATTATATATTTGTTATTGGGCAAAAGTTTTTTTCAGTTTGATGGCATCCTCGTGGCACTAATCGCCTAAAACGAAATAATGTTCAAACCTCAAAAGGTTGGAAGTAATTGCAGAAACAAATATATTAAAAGTCAAAGACGTGCTTGTGCGTGCGGTAAGAAGCTTGTGTCCGGAGAGCCTGACATTGGTTATACGGAGCAAGCCCCTCCGGTCCAGGGCATGTCTTGGAAAAGTACTATCAGCTCGACAATTACAGGTACAGATCCTCTCCATCTGTGCCACTCCACAGATGCATGAACCAGTTTACTGTTCACGTCTCTTAAGAGAAGTCAACTTTCCGAGAGAGTGGATTCCTGTGCGAAAAAGCATGCAGCATTACGCAGCCTCAGATGTCACCTGTGATCTCTGCATGCATGCTTGCGTACTGTTCTACGACCCTTTTGTCACGTCTTCTTCTTTCTCCTCTTCCTTTTTTTTATGCTAAAACCCGTGGATCTAATTAGTCTGCATCAAATGTCAGCTGTGATGTTCACAAATATACTTTTATAATCTCAACAATTGAGTTTTTTAAGATTGATTCAGTGGGCGATTAAGATTGATTCAGTGGGTGATTGGGAGTGGCATGGGGCGGCTGATTTAGATTTTTATAATTTAAAAAATTAAATTTAACAAAGAACGATAAATAAAAATATCTAAGATAATCTAGGTTATTTTTAAAATTTATGAAAACACCTATAGAAAATAAAAAAAATAACAGAGCCCAATCTCCAATTAAATAAATGTTGAATGATGAAATTAAAATAATAATAATAAAAAAAAAACACGAGTGAATTTCCTAAACCTCAGTTAATGTTCCAAACTTGTAATCCATGAAATCATATACCTGATCTTAATTAGGAACCTCAATACCCAATCAATTTGATGTTCAAGGATCAAATCATAAAAAAAAAAATTAAATTTTTTTTCTTAATAAAACAATTAGCAATCAAAAGAATAAGGATCAAATGTGATAGAATAAGAATTTAAAGAATAATAAAATTGAAAAAAAAAAATCTAATGTTATAAATTATTTTTAAATAAGATAAATAGTAATAAAAAGATCATGGACTAAATTTGAAGGAAAAAAAAAATTAAGGGATGCTTTGAAAACTTCAAGGATCAATTGCAGAAACAAAGGAGGAGAGAGGAAAAGGTCGTGGATGTCAGACAAGAAGTTAGTAAGTCATGTGCATCACCCAGGGAGGTCGTCTTTGGCCACCAAAATTCTCTGCACACGTTGCTTAAACATGGCATAGAAGCGGACGCATTATTGCATGCAATGCACACGATAATAAATTTTACTTTTTAAATATTATTTTATATTTAATAAAATATCAAAATTTTTCTAGATCAACTTGATTATAACTAGAAACATATGATAAAGAAAACAAAAAAACTCATGGATGTCAGCTAAAGAAATTTTATTTTTAATAGTAAATTTAATTATTTTATTATGTTGTAAATATATGAAAAAATTGAGTTGTTCTTAATCAATCTGATAATAACTAATGAACATTGTGGGAAAAAAAAAATGTATTATCTTTTCAGCCAAGCTAATGATTTTTGTTTAGAAAGGTAAAATTATCATTATACTATTCCAAAATATAATAAATCTATATCTAGTGAAATATTGATCTTTTTTAGTTTATTTTTTTTATATAATTCACACTCAATAACTATTTTTATTTTTTAAAATTAATGATGTTATCCTTAATCTATTTCATAGTATTTAATAATTATTTTTATATTTAAATGTAATTATTAAAGCTAAAATTACACAAACTGTTATACGAAAAATAATATATCAGGAACGAATCTCATACTGTACAAAAGTGATTTTCTATTTTATTAAAAAACTTGATTGTTATATAATATAAGTTTTAAAATAATTAAATAATATTTTATTAGTAAATTTTAAAATAAGATAAATCTTGTGAAACTGTTTTTTTTTTTTATATATACCATTTTAGTCCTGAATTTCTTCTATGTATTGCCAATGTTTTTTTCTCATTAATTCAAATTTTATATTAAATTTTAAGAAAATTAATTACTATAAATAATACATTAATGGTGGCTTTTACGTGGATTTCAAAAAGCTATCGTTTCACGTCTCTCTCTCTCTCTCTCTCTAGATTATATAAAAAAGTAATCTAGCCCTGTGGTGATATACGTGCATCGAACCTACTGTGTGTCCTTCACCATGTTGGAGGCCATTGATACGTTGCATGAATTCCACTTATGGTCTAGATAGCGTATTAACTTGACTTGATACAGCGCGCTGCTTATCAGCTTCTACATCGAATGAAATTCTCCACCTCAAATTGAATTAAATACTCCTACTCTACTCCTACATCTAATCAGGTTGAGTAGCATGGACTCCACGCTTGAAAACATGTGCATGGACAAGCATATAACAAGAAGTCCAATAGTAAAAACTTCATATTAAAATATATATTTTTTTAGATTCAAGTTATGTGATTATTAATATAATGATAACTAAAAATTTATATAATTATTAATTTTAAAACTTATAAAATTAATCGAGGTATATTAAAACTGACCGAACACTTATAATAATAATAAAAATATACATAACTTATTTAGCGGCATGGCTCATGAGGTTGACCTTTATTTCCAAGATTCCAATTTGATTGTTTTTTTGGGCTAGAGGAGGAATATGCCATCCATCCGAGGTGGATCTTTTATATCATGCATTGAAAAGCATGATCATGATGCCCTAGCGCCGTCCTCTCCTTCAAGTTCCACGGTCATATTTGAATAAAATAAAATAAAATAAGAAAAAGCTATGGATCTTTCCATGGCCACCAATCTCGCAATTTTCCTTGGTGGTACGCAAGGAATGGGAGATTTTTGGCATATGAGTGCTGCAAAGGGTAACCGTGTAGGAGGCTGCGAGGACATTCATGTTAGACTTGGCTTCCTGCATAGAAACTACAATTCTATTTAGTTGAATATTGTCAAAAAAATAATTTATTATTCGCATTTATTTAGCATATTCCATGTGGATGTTGAAGATTCTTCTTGTTTCTTGCCGCTTTTCTTGCTGTTAAGGGCTTTGACTGCAAAACTGGCCAGTCATTAATTTCCACTGCATGAATAGGACCTATCAAGCAGACTTCACACTACCTGGAAAAAAATGTGTAGAAATTAGGTGCAAGGAAATGGGATCGATTTTCTTTCTTTAGTTTGTGTTATTTATTTATTTATTGTGCTTCTGAATATTTTTTTAAAATATATTAAAATAATATTTTTATTTTTAATATCAGTATATTAAAATTATAAAAAAAAGTCTCTTTTTATATCAAGTATACTTTTAAAACATGGGTTTACCGCAATGCCAGAAACACCTTTTAATTTAAGAGACCATTTGGTAAGGCAGTAGAAAAGCTCTTTTCAAAAATTTTGAAATTTTTTTTTTGCTTTGAATTAATATGTTTTTAATGTTTTCAAATCATTTTGATGTACTGATCTCAAAAATAATTTTTAAAAAATAAAAAAATATATTATTAGCATGCTTTTCTGAATAAAAAAACACTTTGAAAAGCAACATCAACCATACTCCCAAACACGCTAAGTGCAAACAAGAGGTTTTCTTGGAAAGAATCGAAGTAGATGGCAAGCTCATATAAAAAAAAAAAATGATACTTCCAGACACTACTAAAATAGTGTTTGATATTATGATTGAGATTACTTTTCGCTTGAAGATATGTTAAAATAATTATTATTTTTTAAAATTTATTTTTTATATCAAACAAGCCAAAACAACCTAAAAATTTAATAAAAATTAATATCATTTTTTAAACTATTTTTTCAAAAATACAGAAACACCACAAATACAATCGCCAGCTTACTATAATGCAGCTATAATAAAATAGTGGTTTGGCCAGCTCTATTCAAATATATGTTGATGTAACCAGCTAACAAAATTTCCATTAAGTTGACTTACACCGAATTATTATAATTTTGAAGTGACAGATTGATGGAGAAAAAATTAAATAAAATGACAATAAAATAATAACTAACAGTCATATAACTCAATAATTCTCTTGTCACAAACATTGTTTAAGCTGTCATGTGCGTTTGGTGACTCTTTTATTCAGCATTATTCCCTGACTTATATGATAAGTTGTCTCAATTATTGAGAGAAGAGAGATTATTTTATTAGTTCACAGTCAAATTTTCATCCTTTAAAAAAAAAAAAAAATAGCAAAATGAGAACAGCACTCCCGGTCTAGTTACACTGTGAAGCTAAAAAACTATTTGGCTTAGAGGCGTGAGAAACTGTTTTTAATTGTTCTTCATTTAAATAACATCTTCGAGATACGACAAGCTCCTAAACTCCTTTTAAAAAAATACATAGAAAAGACAAAAGAAATATCATGTTTTGATATGTTTTTTATTTTGTTGTAAATAATCTTATTTGTAGACTTGAAGCTATGAGATTGTTAATAAAGATTAGTTAAGTTTTTCAGTTAAATTGAATGATTATCGGTCTAATTCCAATAATTACCCTGCTGATTAATTAGTTTAAGGAAATTACAAATTTAATTCATTAAACAATTTTAATTTCAAATGTCAATCTTTTATTATTATAAATATCCATATTCATATGAAGATCCTACAAGAAGGATCCATCTATCAATCAATGCACTCACTTATTTATTAATAAAACAATAAAAAAGAATGTATTTTTATTGTGCATCACAACACAAAAAACTATTCATATTGATAGACTTAATAGATTTATACACCTTTCTCGAGCCCAACACTCAAAAATCTTTTCAAAACCTTCACGTGGATCCCTTAGTATTTTTATATTGATCCAATATGTATTATTTTAAATAGAATATAATTCAAAACATCACAAGGATAAGATTACACTTTAACTCTTTTTTTTATATATAAAAATATAAGACTCATAGGTTATAGATACATTATGAATCCTTTAAATTTAAAGTTTATAATCTTTTTATTCTTAACACTTTCAGTATATATGTTTTGAGAGCCTATCTTTCTAAAATATCATTATATCTTGTATATCTCTATAAAG
This sequence comes from Populus alba, assembly GCF_005239225.2. Classification (NCBI taxonomy): domain Eukaryota; kingdom Viridiplantae; phylum Streptophyta; class Magnoliopsida; order Malpighiales; family Salicaceae; genus Populus; species Populus alba. The sequence goes on along the minus strand of NC_133284.1, from coordinate 44,316,962 downwards.
TTAATCATTTAATAGTTCTCACATTTATTAAAGAATATTTTTGACAAGTACCAGCTAATAGCCACTTTAGCTCACCAAGCACCACCAGTTACCAATAACCTAGATTTTTCATATCAAGTCACCAAATATTTTATCAAGAGAGAATGAATCATCTTGCCTGAATTGAGAGATTAACTAATTATTAAATATATTAATACTTTTCCTAACTATCTTGCATTTTACGACTCATAAGTTTGTAATAAAAAAGGACAAATATTTTATTTTCAAAAATATAATTCTCTAAAAATCCTTTATAGGTGGAAACATAAAAATTATAAAATTTTTAAGAAACTTGTTTTCAAAAAAGTTAGTTGCCATGAAAAAGTAGAGTTTTCTATCAATAAAAAATCTCATTAGTCAAGGTCAAATATTTTAGGAGTGATTGTGGTATGTTTGATTTTTTTAAAAAAATTAAATTAAAAAAAATTAATTTTATGTATTTTTGAATAATTTTAGTATGATGATGTCAAAAATAAATTTAAAAAATAAAAATTATTATTTTAATATATATATATATATATATATATATATATATATATATATATATATATATAAACAATTTAAAAATTAACAAATCTCATTACTTAAAAAAAAAAAAAAAAAAAAAAAAAAAAAAAAAAAAAAAAAAAAAACTAAGGTTGCATTTTGATTTGGTCTAAACACTCTGGAGGAAAGTGATTTGTCTGGATCCGCTCTCATCGGGAGACAAGACATGTGGGGCTGCTATATTGCCTTGGAATTTGTGAAAATGTTGGACCAAAGCTGAGATAGAAGTAGCCTGCTGTACATGCTCACCGCCCTCAGTCCCGTGCCTTCATGCTGGAACAGTAATCAACTCAAAAAAACAAAAGCGGAGGAGCCCACCCACCTCCCCCTACCGACGTAAATTAATCCGGGCTTTATTCCCTGTTTATTGTCCTTTTATATTTTTTATTTATTATATTTATTTATTTCATTACTCTTAAATATATTATATCTTGATCGAGATCTTATCTTCTTTCAACTCCATCCCAAAACCCCAATAAATATAACACTCTTTCACTGTCAAAATATTACAGATATCAAAATTCATATTCAACACAGATCTAGAGATAAAAATATTATAAATCTAAGATCTTTTATTTATGCGATTCTTGTAAAAAATCGATCTTTAGAGCACGAAGGAACGTTCTAAATATTAATGGCAATAAATGAGATGAAAATGAAGAAAAGAACCCTAAATCTTAAGCATGGAGATCTCTATAAGGGAGAAGAAAGTCAATATAAAGTGAAAAAAAAGCAGTCTCCCTTGTGTAACGGACTATCCAGCTACAGATTACGCTTTCCCTTTTTGTTTTTCTTATGATATCTTCCCGTCCCTGCCGTGTTTCAATTTGGAAAAGAAGCAATGTTTGGTGAAACTGTCCGGCAGTGGTGGTGGTGCTTGAAGCCAGCTCAGATCACAGAGGACTCGTTTCTGGATGTTGTGAGGCAGATTTAAAGCTAGTTTTAATTTCATTATCTGTGAAAGTTTTAAGGAAATTTAAATCTTGAAAAAAATGTGTTTTTTAAATTGATTTTTTTTCATTATTTAGTTATGTATTTCTTTTCGACAGGACATGTCTTCTTCTTTATTAAGAGCATTGTTTTTAATGGAAACTCAAAGTAATTTAAAGTAAACATCTTCTCAAAAATATCAAATAGTTTGAATTCATAAGGAGAAAAAAAAATATTTATTGATGCAAAACTCCCATTTTCATATTAATTTCTTTTTATAAATACATGTACTTTATATTAGCAGCATGTTTTAAAAAAAAAACAAATTGATCGAAATCTAAAATGCAAGTTTCAAACAAAAATAAAAAAACATAATGTTATCATAATTTTTACGTGGATGCTTGAAAAAAATTATGAAAGAATAACTAATTTATGAAAACTATATAAAAAAATTAACAACTCACACACTATCCTCATCAAATATTTATGTTCACTTTTCTTTTTACAATTTATTGCATATTATGCTCATATATAATTATTAACAAAGTTATTGCAAATATAACTACAGAAAGTTCTAATTTAAGGAGGAATTTACTTAAAATTAAAAATAAAATGTTTTCTCAAATTTAGGAGACAAGCAATTACGGACATGGAAGACCACACCCACATATTGTCTTAGAGTTTAGAGAAAGTAACATGATAAATATAGAGTTTAAAGATGTGAATGTAAACATGTAAAAGCACAACGAAATGCATGCCCTCGTGCCTCTTCAATTCCATCTCGTGAGCTTATTTTGCCCCCAAATCGTAGAAGGTCCCACTTATCTTGCATTAAAAAAAAGAATCCCATGACCCAAATCAAATCAATACTAATTGTGTGAAAGAAATTTTATGGTGTCTTTAATGTGACAAGAACATCACCGGTTGCTTCAACATTACCAATCATATATTTATAACCCAATTAATTTTATTTGTTTAATTCCCTTTTGAATATGAAATTGACCTATTTACTTACCCATTTTATGCACCAACTATATATATATATAAAATAAGGATTTCATAGCTAGAAAGCACCATATGATTCTTCTCCGAACCGAATGCAAGGACTTGGAAGTTGGTGGATCCATTCTTAATGGGCCGTGGTAGTCCAGCTTAACAGGCTGTTCATGAGTGCATGCAAATATTTTGCACTTTTGTTTGGAAATTTGAAATTAGAGATAAGCTCGAGTTTTATCATTTTTTATTTTGGTTTGGTGTTTGTTAAAAAATAATTAAATTAAATTTTTTATATATAAAAAAAACCAAAACCGGTCCAAACCAACCGGTTTTGATTTGGTTTGGTTTTTTTCTGATTTAGCTCGTTTTTTTCTGTTTAGCTTGGTTTTTTTGTTTGACTTGGTTTTTTCGGTTTGAGTTCGGTTTGATTTTTTTTTATTTTAAGCTTATAAAACTGAAATCAAATTGAACCGGTCAGTTTTTTTTAAAAATTTTAATTGGTTTAATTAATTTTTTTTCATAATTAATTTTTTTGGTTATTTTTTTTATTTTCTTGATTTAATTATTTTTAAATTTTTTTTTACTCATCCTATAAACAAGAATAAAAATAGTTTCTGCGTTTGTCTTCCTAATGGAAAATACATGGGAAAAGTTTTACAATAATAGTAGAATAATGATGATAATATATATCTTGGTGATAATAGTAATCGGCGGTGGATGCGATGGTGATATAATAGTGGCAACGATAATAAAGGTTATTGTAAATAGTAAAGTAGTGATGATTTTTTAAAATAATTAAATGGTATTATAAAAAGTCTGAAAAAATACTTTAGAGGTGAAAATATTTTTTTTAAAATAAAATAAATTTAAAGGTTGATTATAATTTTTTTTTGTTACTCAATTTTTTTTTTAAATATTTAACAAAAAATAAACACAAGATAAATTAGAAAAACAAAATTTATAAAAATATCTTATACAAATCAAACTCTTTTCAGGTGTAACTTTAAACAGATATGCATGGACGAAGATTATTTGTTTTAATGGAGTTTTAGAAAAACCACGATGGCAGTAAAATAACAGTGAGTGATGATATATCCTAGTAACGGTGGTGATGCCAATTGGACTGGATGTGATGGTGGTATATCAATGGCAAGGATGAAGGTTGTGGTTGACGTGGAATAATGATGGTTTTTTGAAATAGTTAAATAATATAAATGGATAATTATTAGAAAAATATTTTAGAGCTATAGATATTTTTAAAATAAATGAAAGTAGTTTAAAAATTAATAATATGGGGGCATTTGTTTTCTAGAAAGTGATTTTTAGAAAAGTATTTTCTAAACTTTCCTATGTTTGTGTGCTATTAAAAAAGTTGGTCAATGAAAATACTTTTCGATCAAAGAAAAATTTGACTTGGTTTCCAGGAAAGTATTTTCCTTTTATTTTGGACGGAAAACACTTTCTAGAAATTATAAAAAATTTAGAAATGTTATATTATCTGTTGATTATATTAAATTTTGGTTCTCAAACTTGTGATTGCTATATATATTTTATTTTGAATATTTTTTTTTAATTTCATCCCTTAGAATTTAATTTTTTATACTAACTTTGGTCCTCATTTTTATAATTATTATTTGCTTTTTCCTTATCATTTTTTAATTGAAATTTTTTATCTATCAAATTTGGTCCTTATTCTTTTGATTGTTATTTATTTTATTTGAAATAATTTATGAAATGGTAATTATTATTATTTTAATTTCTTCATCTTTCAATTTTTTTTTTAGATTTGATCTCTATTATTTTGATTATTATTTATTTTATTTGAGATAATTTATGAAATTATATTTGTTTTCAATTTCATTCTCATTCAACCTTTTAATTTGTAAGATTTGTTCCTCATTATTTTAATAAACTGAAAAAAAAATAAAACATCAATTAAGTTATTTTCCAGCTCATTTTCCATGACATAACCAAACATTGAAAATTGTTTTCCAACTTATTTTTCATTACACTACCAACATCAAAAAATAATTCACTTTCACGGAATTCATTTTTCAAAAAAAAAATTATTTTCCAGCAAACACAATGGAGCCTATAATTTGTAGTTACTTGATTTTCTTATAAAAATAATTTACAGCAAAACAAAAAAAAATTCATAAAACTATTTTTTTTATCAAATAATTTACTCACAACAAACTCCTCACAAGTGCAATTTTAAATCAATTTACAAGAAAAATGATTATTTATTAGGGTGTTAATGAATATAGTGGGATTGGGTTTTGATATATATTTGAATCTAACTTAACTTTTGATATTTTTATAGAATATAATCTTACCAGTTCAATTTTTTTTGGACCCGATTTGGTTAGATATATCATATTAGGCTAAAAATTTTATGGATTGCATATATCTTGAGTTAGACATATTAATTCTCTTATTATTTGACGATCATAAAAAAAGAAAAAAAAGAAGATCAGGTTACAACTACTGAAACTAGATAAGACCCTTAAAATACATATATTAAAGAGAAGATAAAAAAAATATCATATTTTCAACATAAAAAACAAAACAAAGCAAAAATTACAGCCAAACATTTTTATCAAAACAGTGATGGTGCAACATAATACAAAGATGGACTATCTGGAAAAGACTATAAAATGCTTTTGAGTTTGTGATTTAATTAGAAAAATAGAAGTTCAATCTGTATTTTTAAAGTTTTTTTTTTGTTTTTCTTATGATTTCTTGATTATCAAATATAAAAGATTGTAATTATAAAATGCATCATTGCTTCATCATATCAAACTTTAAAATTAACAATTATAATTTGTGTAAAAATAGAAATAGATAGAAGGGAAAAAGATTAAGAGCGTGTCTGAGATTGTGGTAGATATTTCTTTTCAAAGTATTTTTTTCACTTGAAAATGCATAAAAATAATATTTTTTTTTTTTATTTTTTAAATTTATTTTTGACATCAACACATCAAAATAATAAAAAAAACATTAAGAAAAATTAAATATGAAAAAAACAATTCAAATTTTTTTCAAAAACACAGTTGGATTGTAAAAACAAACACTTCCTAAAAGAATAAAAGGTGGTTGTTAATGTGAAGGCAAGGGAGAAAAAAATAGAGAGAGAATAAAAAATAATATTAATACTAAGAACTTGAGTTACTTGCATTGAATTACATAAGTTGGGTTGGGTTGATTGAGTTTTAAAAATTCCAACTAGTACTTGATCTATGATATTTACTTATTAGATTTTTTTTAACCTACTATCATCCATAATATCCATGTTATTCAAGGTTGAATAATCAAGTCAAATAAGATAATTTAGAGTTGGATTTTTTTAAACATCCCTACTATTTGTTCATGTAGTTTTTGGTCCAATCGTGATTAGCAAGTGTTTAGCGTGCTTCATGAAAATTAAATATTATTGGTCAAAGAACTAGAAACACATAAGATACATGAACCTATGAACCTATTATGTTAAAGTGTAATGCTGCAAGAAAATTACATTAAAACTTTACATCATTGTCTGAGAATTTATTAAGCAAAGGCCAGGCAAAGCAATGACACATGTGAATGTGCCGTTCTAGACGTTGGGTTTTCTTAAATTACTGGATTGGATTATCCGCATATATCATATGCAAAATAAATTATACGAGATGATATATCTGTGCGCTACCACAGGCTTATAAAATAAATGTACTTGATAGTATTATAATTATGAATCAGCACTAGATAAGTAATAAAAACTAAAGGTATGATGGAAAAAATATTTCATGACAGAAAAAAAGGTTGTGTTGGTGATAAAAAACTTAGAGACTGAACAAAATGATTTGTAGCAATTCATAGTGTTTTGTGAGGAAAGATACAATGCTTTCACCACATGATTTAGCTTTTTTGTTAATAAAAAGAAAAAAAAATTCCAAAACTAAATTCTCTACCACCTTAATATTAAAAAAAACCAACAAAGTTAATTTTTGAAGGAAAAAAACCCACGAAAAAAAACGTTGTAGCAATTGACAATGTTTTGTGAGGAAAACTACAATGTTTTCCTCAATAAAATAAAATAAAAAACCATTTAGAGAAACACTGTAGCAATCCACAGTGTTTTATGAGAAAAAACTATAACGCTTTTCCCATATGATTTAGCTTATTATAATTATAATTCTTAACTAACTCAATATTAAAAAAAAAAAAAAACAACAAAGATAATTTTAGAAAAAATCATAAAAAAAATCATATGGGAAAATACTACAACAATTCACAGTGTTTTAAATAAAATAAAATTATAAGCTAAATTCTTAATCAGCTCAATATAAAAAAAATAAAATCAATAAAATCAACAAAGACAATTTAAAAAACAAATAAAAAAATTCAAAAAAGGGAAAAAATCATGTTGGAAACACTGTAGTAATTCACATTGTTTTGTGATGAAAGCTACAGTGCTTCTCCACATGATTTAGTCTTATTTGTAATGATTTGTAATTGTAATTCTCAAATAACTCAATATTAAAAAAAAAATTGATAAAGATAATTTAAAAAACATTATAAGAAAAAAAATCATATGGAGAGATATTGTCGCAATCCACAATGTTTTGTGAGGAAAGCTACAATGCTTTCCCCACATGACAAAGCTTTATTACAAAGTTAAATTCTAACTAAATCAATATTAAAAACAAATCGACGAAGATAATTTTAGAAAAAAATATTGCAAAAAAATAAAAACACAAAAGAAACTGGAAAAAACCATGTGAGGAAAATTGTATCAGTCCATAGTGTTTTGAGTGGAAAAAACTTGTATTTACTTGTAATTGCAATTCTTAACCAGCTTAATATTTTAAAAATAAAATTGTCAAAGACAATTTTTAGAAAAAAAACATAAACAAACAGAAAAAATTCATGTGGAAAAAAACACTGCAGCAATCCACATTAATTTGCAAGGAAAGTTATAGTGCTTTCCTCACATATTGTAATTATAATTTTTAACCAGCTCAATATTAAAAAATAAAATAAATAATTTCGAAGAAAATCATAAAAAAAAATTCTCAATCAGCTCAATATTAAAAAAAAATCGATAAATATAATTTTGAAAAAAAAATGAAAAAAACTATGTGGGAAACACCGCAGAATTCCGCAGTATTTTAAAGGAAAAAAAATTACAAAGCGAAAATTTAACTAGTTTAATATTTAAAAAGTAAAATAAACAAAAATAATTTTGAAAAAAAAATAAATGAAAAAAAACAAAACAAAGGAAAGTTGAAAAAAAATGAAGAAAAAAGGAAAAGTTAAAACAAAAATGAAAAATGCAAAAAAGAAAAGAAAAGAAAAAGGAATGCACTATGAATTATTGTTGTAATCTACAATAATTTTGGGTGTGGAAAAACAGCAATTCCCCCACACCATTTAGTGTTATGTATAATACTCAACACACATACACGAAATGGCATGTTATTATCATTAATTATTTGTAACATTAAAAGTTGCAAATCGAGAAAATAGAAATAAATAAACATAAAATAAAATTTATAAAATTGTATATATGGTGTTCTTAAATTAATTTCATTTTATTTCTTGATTTGTTTTTATATTAAATGAATAAAATATTATCCTTTATTTCATAACCCAATTTTTGACCATTTTATTTTTATTTTATTTATTGAAAAGGATAATAAAATTGATTAAAAAAAATAATAATGATGATGAAAAAACAAGTAAAATGAAATAAATGAAGAATGAATTAAATTTTGGGTTAAGGGCAATATGAATGGAAGTTTTGGGGTTTAATTAAACTTTGGAATTAATCTAATTAAGCTTGGAATTAATTTATTTAATCCAATTAAGGGTTTAATTGGATAATTGATAAATTTTTAGACTTAATTAAGCTTGAAATTAATTTAATTCATCCAATCAAGGATTTAATTGGAGAATTAATAAGTTTTGAGACTTAATTAAGCTTGGAATTAATTTAATTAATCCAATCAAAGATTTAATTGGAGAATTAATAAGTTTTGAGACTTAATTAAGCTTGGAATTAATTTATTTAATCCAATCAAGGGTTAATTGGAGAATTGATAAGTAGTTTTGAGACTTAATTAAACTTGGAATTAATTTAATTAATCCAATCAAGGGTTTAATTGGAGAATTGATACGTTTTGAGACTTAATTGGACTTGGATTTAATTGAATTAATGAAATCAAGGAATTAATTGAAGAAATATTAACGTTTCGGGTCCAAATTGTGAAATTAAAATCCAAGGATTACATTGAAAATAGCGCGCAAATTTAGGGGCCAATTACAGTTTAAAACAGGGGCTTAATTACAAGATTTTAAAAACTGCATGGGTCAAAAAGTAAAATGGCCGGTTTTTATCTCCAAACGGCGTTGTTTTGAAGACGTTGTCGGCTGTTCATCTTCTCCTTTAAGCCAATGACCGTTGCCGCAATAAAGGAGGCTGAACATTGCAGCAATAATCGTCGTCCGTTGGCTTCAGTTATGGTCGCCTTAATGGTGGTCGACCCTCAGCCTACCGCCTCTTACCACTCGTCGAGCCCTATATAAACCGAGCAACACCGAGGGCAGGGGCTGGTTGGAGAGTTAGAGAGAGAGAGGGACGAACGAAACCAGAAGAGAGAAACACACTTATACCAGCTGATTTTTTAAACCTTTTTTTTTTAGAATCCTACACCAGAATTAAACCTTTTCCTCACCAATACTAGCCTAAGGCAGCGAACACAGAAACGAACTGAGAGGGAGTGGTGAGAATTTGAAAAAAAAGAGCACGAGTTAATTTTTCAGACGAGGGCAGAGGAAACAGAGGGCAGTAAGGCAGAGGTCAAAGGAGGAATTCTAGCTTACTATTGACGGACGCCATCGTTGATCGTCGCCCGACATGTTGACACTCCGGCAAAGCAACCTGTAACAAGGTAAGCTTCCTTTGTTTTCTTCATTCTTTAACTTTTGAAATTCAAGTGCATTTAGCACTGTGTGAACCTTCGCACAGTGCCATGCACACATGACGTTGGGTCATGCGTGTTGTGGCCCAGCCTATATGGGCTGAGCTGGGCCTAGCCCAAAAAATAATAATAAAAAAATAGAAAAAATAAAAAATAGGAGAAATAGAAAAATAGAAAAATATGTGTATGAATGAATAGAAATAATATAAATTTACTGGTTTATTCACCAACGCTAGAGTCGGGAATAAAATACTGGTTTAAGTTTATATTATTTTTATTCGTTATATTTTATTTTTATTTAGCAAAAAAAAAATATATGTGCATGTATAAAAAAATAAATTTATTTATTCACTGACGCCAGAGTCAGGAATAAAAACACTGATTTAATTATTTTTTTTTAACCACATAAAAAATAGAAAAATATGTGAATGCGTAAATTTAGTTTATTTGTTCATTCACTAGCGTTAGATTCAGGAATAAAAAAATATTAATCTAAATTTATTTTATAGCTACGTAATAGTTACCAACGCCAGAGTTGGAATTACCCGTAGTTGAATATTCACTAACGCCAGAGTTAGGAATGTTGTGAATAAATCATTAAAATGTAAACCAATAAAAAATTAGCAATTTAAGATAAAAATAGCAATGCAGTTTGCCTTAGGCAGAATGTTTAAGGGGTGATAATATCTTCCCTTTTACGTAACCAATCCCGAACCATAGAATCTCTGTTGACCAGTTAGGGTTCTTAGTAATCATAATACTACGTGACGACTCCTCAAACAAGACATTTTTTCTAAAAGAACCAGATGCAAGAAATCTGTTCTTTTTCCATATTAGAGAATTATTTTGTGGGCCGCCGCGATGTCGGGTGCGACACTTTAATTTAAATTCTACAAACAATGCATATACTCTTATGTCATTATAATAATATTTCTGGAACAACTTTTTACTCACCAACACAGGTAACCAAACACTTTCCAAACTTAATTTTTTTTCTCACAAGCATGTATTTTTTAAACTCTATTTTTTATACTCAAATATTATTTCAATGCAAAACAAGTACTAATAATGAATGGTGTGAAGTATTTGGGCCTCGTAGAAGCCCATTAAGAAGCAAGGATGCAGTAAAGAAACATGGGCTTTAATGAGCCGAGGCCATATGCCCAATGGACTTAATTAGACTTTGTTAACCCATTTTTTGACCGCTCCCCTCTTTAAAAACGGACACAACTAGAACTTTCAAAGTGAAACCCTAGTCACGAAACGTGACGGCTGGACGCAGCACGCAAGCTTCTCTTCTAGCTTAAGGTAATCTCCATTGCTTCTTTTTTGGTTGATGATAACGAGATTGTTGTAGTTGGTAAGCAAAAAAGATTTCTTATGTCAATGAAACATGAGTTAATGCTATCTGGTACTACATTTTTGCTTCCAGGTTTGTTGACATGGGCACAAACAAAAAGTAGAGAACTTTCATAGTTGTGTTTCAATGGCTGCCTTTCATTGTATTCAAGCTCTTAGATTCCCATCAAGAACCCATGTTTTCTTTCCTATTGGAGATCAGAACAGATATAATATTATCAACAAGAAGCAAAGGGGTTTTCTAGTTTTTGCTTCTGCTGATAAAAAATCTGATAAAGAGCTCTATCTTAAATCAAAGGTACTTCAAAAAGAAATGCATTTTTGCTTGTAATGATATGTTTTTATAGTTTCTTTTATGTTTGGGACTGCCCAAGATTTTACAACCAGACATAAGTCAGATGTCTACCGTGTTTATTGTGGTAGAGATTGTTACATGTCTGGAAAATTGAGAAGAGAGAAGGAAATTTGATTAATGGGGTTCCCACTCGTCATTTAACCCTCTTGAAAGTGTCCATCGTTGCCCAATAACATACATTTAATTGTTATTTGAGCTACATCTGGACACTACATGTCAAATTTTATTTTGCACACATTCGACTTCATGTAATTTGGTAATGCGACCTTGATCTCTTTACCAACAAATAACCTGAAAGTCTGTTTTGTGAATAGAAGAAACATGTCAGACGAAATACCATTTACATTTTTGAACAATGGTGTCTTTGTGCTGATAATATATTCAGAGAGATGTGTCTTTAGTTTTCCATTTTCTTTTTTGGTGATACATGCAATGGATTTACATAACCTACGCAATTTTAAATGGTTTGTATATATCAACTTTGCTGGCAGTCAGGACCCATAGTCTAGGGCACACTCGGTTTCCCCCCTGTATTTCCTTGTAACTTTTGTTTTCTTTAAAAACTATGATGATGATCCGCGTTAAATTTAGCTGTTTTGGCATTTTGGTTTAATGGTTGGTTCAATTTGTCTGTGAAGATGATTTCCATTCAATGAACGTAACATTTTGGTTTTTCTTATGATTTCTTTTGCAAGAGGCTGTACATCTTAAACAGATCGAGTCATGTATTTATTTCTCGTTTGTTAGCTCTATGTGAAATCAGACATAAGTCAGATGTCTACCGTGTTTATTGTTGTAGAGATTGTTACATGTCTGGAAAAATGAAGAGAGAGAAGGAAATTTGACTAATGGGTTTCCCACTTGTCATTTAACCCTCTTGAAAGTGTCCATCGTTGCCCAATAATATACATTTGATTGTTATTTGAGCTACATCTGGATTCTACATTTAAAATTTAATATTGCACGTATTTGGTTCTTATATTTTGGTAATGTGAACCTGGCCTCTTTGTCTTTTATAAACATCAAACAAGGGCCATGGTTTTAAGCTTGTTCTGGTATTTTGATTTTAATAGCTACTTTAGATCATATGAACATGATTTCCAGCCAACGGAAATTAATTTCTTTTATTTTCTTGTTTCTTTTTCAAGAGGTTGCACGTCTTAATAATTTGAGCTGTTCTATTATTCCCAACCGTGTCTATCTGAACTAGAAGGAAATCTCATCCTATGTGTCATTGAACTGTTAATTTGCTTTGTGCTGCTCATTGATTGTTTAAATATACGACAGATTATTTATTTATTTGTATAAATATACGTCTGACTTTCCTCTACAAACACTTGGAAATAGAGACATCTAATTGTCTGATTTTAGGTCGAGACATTGTTAGACAGTGTAAAATGGGACGGCAAAGGTTTTGCAGTGGGCATAGCTCAAAATATTGACACCGGAGCAATATTAATGCAAGGCTTTGTGAACAGGGATGCACTAGCTACAACAATTTCCTCTCAGAAGGCAACATTTTATAGCAGGTCACGCTCAGCTCTGTGGACAAAAGGAGAAACATCGAAGAATTTTATCAATGTTCATGACATCTATCTTGATTGTGACCGTGACTCTGTATGTTAATTCTGTAGTTGGAATACATTAACTGTCATCTTTTGTTGTGCATGGAATTGATTTAAATGGGTTCTTTTTCAGATAATTTACCTTGGGAAGCCGGATGGACCTACCTGCCACACAGGGTCAGAAACTTGCTACTACACATCAGTCCCGGACTTGTTAGAAAATAAACAGGTGACTATATATCTAATCACTTCTATTTTATTTTATTTATGAATGATGTCCCCGTTTATTTTATTTCTATATTTATTAAATTTTGATCATTGATGGCAGGTTGATGGAAATAAGTTGGCGTTGACAACTTTGTACTCTTTGGAAACCATAATTTCCCAGCGCAAAGCTGAATTAGCATTGCCACAAACTGGAAAACCCTCATGGACGAAACGATTACTACTTGATCATGACTTACTCTGCTCGAAAATCAGGTACTTAGCTTTATTTGAACTGATATGTAAGAGTTATCCTCCTGCTCTTGAGAAAGCTTAATATAGATCTCAGAACTATTAAGATCATCAAATTTCAGGGAGCTGTTACATCCTCTACTGTGTTAATTGATTGTCCAGTTTATACTTCACTACCATTAAGGTCAAGATTTCTGTTAATGTCTTCAGTTTTAGATCATACTGTCCTGTATTTTGGTTTACAGGGAAGAGGCAGATGAATTATGCAGAACGCTAGAGGAGAATGAAAACCAGGCGCGGACCGCCTCTGAAATGGGGGATGTTCTTTATCATGCCATGGTTCTAATGGCAGTTAAAGGTGTAAAAATAGAAGAGGTGCTAGAAGTTCTACGGAAGAGATTTTTTCAGTCAGGTATCGAGGAAAAGAGAAGTCGTGGGCAGGCAAGCTAGGCGTGATAAGTGTGTATGGATTTGTGCTGTTTGTGGTCTTGGCTTCGGAATCTGTTGTCACGTTTTGTAACTCGAGCTGTTTAAATGATTTGCAATGCCCAATTCTTGCAATTGAGAGAGATAAATGAGAGCACCATCTTGATGATCTGCATCTACAGTCTGGTTTTTTTTAATCATGATTTTAACATGGCATGGAAAACACAAAACCAACAAAACCAACTTGAATGGTATAATTGCAAGAAATTTTAAAATATATTAATAAAAATTTCATGCTTCAAAAAAAAAATTAACATAGTTTACAAGTATTTTAATATAAATGTTTCAAATAAAAATTCATATATAGATCAAATATTTTAAAACATAAGGTTCAAATAAAATTTTAGTGTTATATAAACTAAAATCAGTTTCATTGTCTTCATCTTTCTTATTATTCCTCGGATATTCATCAATGTGATGAATATTAGTGCTACTACTAGTACAATCATTAATATCATCAATTAGGGCTACTACTAGTACCAACATCAATATCATTAATTTGAATTTTTAAAATCATCTTCAAGTACCATGACTTTTTATTTTAGCATCATCAGGAATTTCTTCTTTATTATTTTCATTTTCATTATCATTTTTTTTTCGTGTTGCACTGTTAATAGCATTAAGCAAATCAATGTTTCGAATGTTTTTTTCCCTTTGGTTATCCAATTCATCATCAGATAAAAGATCATCTTCTACACCAAAATCATCAGCTTACTTTTTGACTTGATTATTATTCAATTTCAGATTGCACATTACAGATACCAAGTCATTTATTTTTCTCTGGTGCAAACGATTTCTTTGTTTTGTATGAACTTAAATAACCCATTCAAATTTATAAGATTTTTATCAAATATTTCAACATTTAAAATAATAAAATAAAAAAACTCACTATTTCAAATGCACTTCAGTTACGCTTACATCTAGATGAAGTATAAGTTAAGCTTAGAACTTGGATTGCAAACCTTTGTAATTCTGGACATTCATCAACATACGAATCCCACCATTGAGTTGGAGATTTTTTTTTTTTATCTCGCTGTCTTGGCAACCTCAATGCCAAACAACCCTTTTGTATCCTTGAATAATTCAAGTTGCAAGTCAATTTTGCACCTTTCACCTACATTAGGCACCATCCTTTCTAAGCATTGATATAATCAAATTTTAATGTTGTCATTAAACTTAAAATTGAGATTATAATGATAATAAGGATTCAAATAATAAGCTGTTGCATGTACGGGCTTGTGGAGTTGAAGTTCCCATCTTGCATCAACAATATTCCATATAGGTATATAATTATATAAAAAAAACAATAAAAATATCATTACAATCTAGGAATATCTCAATTGGAAGTATCTCTAAAGACATTTATATTAATAAATGATAACATTTGAAATAAAAATTAGCAAGATATATACCTTTTTTCACAGAACCAAAATTCACTTGTATCTTCTCTTTTGCTTCATCCATTGCTTTATATATAAAACCCATAGCTGGTTTCTCATCTTTAAATAACTAATCGAAGAACTTTAATTAAAGGATACGCTGCTTTAAATACATATAGTGACATCATGCCAAAACCTGCTGTCCGAAACACAATTTTTAATTTGTTTCCCTTCTTCTATTCTTACAAACCTACATGAACTCCATTGTTTGGAAGTAAACATAGTCATCAGTTACATTTTATGATTATTCAAACATCTTAGAGTCAAATATACAGTAGCAAACCTAGTGGTAGTAGGCCTAATCAAATCCCTTCCTTTCATAAAGTGTCTTAGCATGGAAATAAGAATAGTTTTTGAATAAATATATGAGGTGATTCTCCTCCCCTTAGCTATAGTTACTTGATGAACCTCTAATTTCTTCTTAAAATCTTCTAATATTAAGTCAATACAATGGGCAACACATGGTGTCCAAAACAAATTCTTTCTTTTTTTCATCAATAATTTTCCCGTTGCCTTATAATTGGCAGCATTATCGGTGACTATTTGAACAATATTTTCCTCCCCAATCCTTTCCACAATGACATCTAACATTTCAAATACCTTATCAGCAGTCTTGGACATATTAGAAGTATCCACTAATGACAAAAAAATTGTCCCTTTAGGACTATTAACCAAAAAGTTACAAATACGTTATTTTTATTTGTCCATCCATCAAACATTATTCAACAACCTTTTTTTTTTTTTTCATTCTAGCTTGTACTCCTTAAGCAATGTCATTGTTTGATTCACTTTTTGCTTCAAATACTTCTATCTAATATTATGGTAGGATAGAGGCTTGAAACCTGGCCTATGCTTTGCAACCAATTCAAGTGCCTTTACAAACTTAGGGTTTTTTTTACATAATTAAATGGAATTGCACTAGTATAGAAAAACCTTGCAATTTGTTGACATGCTTATTCTCTAATATTCTTTTTTAGCAATTGATTTAGGGTTGTTTGTGTACTTCCACTCCTACTAGCTACTATCTTTCCTTTGTCCTTGGAGCTAATTTCTTTAATTTCATCATCATTATCATCATTTGCACTATATTGATAGGCCTTTCCTTTCTTTTCATTTACTTCTGGATTTTTCACTAAAACACCCAAAATCATTTGCTTAACATTTTTTGGAACTTGCTGACATGACTCAACATCCTTACGAGTGCAAGCTAAATGCTATTTGAAACGAAAAATACCTTTACTGATAATTTTTTGACAATACTTGCACTGAACTTTTCTAGAATTCTTATCAATATCTATACCATGTTGCCATCCCACATTAAGTCTATTACCAAAAGAATTTTTTCTAGATGCCATAAGTTTAACAATTCAAGAATCAACTCAAATCAACCCTATAATCATTCCAAACATTTTATGATTGTAATTAACTTTTTGTTATACATAACAATTCACAAAACTATAATACTGAAATGGCATCCTAAAATCATTCCACAGTCCACACCATACAGAGCAATAATCAACAACAACTAATTAATTAAATTCAATTCAATAGTCCACACTCCACTGTATAAATGGATAGAAAAACATTCAAAATCATTCCATCAATTCCATTCAATTCATTCCATCAATTCAATTCAATTCAATTCAATTCAAGGGACATAAAAACATTATAAATGGACAAATTACAGGACTGACAAAATCATTCCATCAATTGTTATTCAAAATCATTATCAGGACCGGCAAAATCAACATACAATTACAGGGCAAAATCAAAATCTATAATTACATTATGAGGGGAATATACAATTATAGGGCAAAATCAACTATTGCTGTTTTACATTTTGAAGGCAAAATTAACTTACGATGAAAAAGAGCCGTTGATGATGAAGGCTGAAGAGGATAGAGCAATGTCACCTGCTGCTATTGATGAAGAGGAAGCCGTCAGTTGTTGATGATGGGAAAGAAAAGAGATCATTGTCGGCTTGCCGCTGTTGATGAAGATTGAAGAGGAAGCCGTGAGCTGTTGAGGAGACCGTCGCTGCTGTTGATGAAAAGGAAGTCGCGATCATGAGCACTGATGACTGGAGTGAAGACTGGACTGATGAATGGAGTGAAGAAAGAGAAGGAGTGAAGAATGGATTGTGACCGTGATCATCGCCGCTTTTGTGGTTGCCGGTTGGTTAATTAGAGAAGGGGATTAGGGATTTGTTCGGTGAAAAGGAAGAGATTTGTTCCGCGCGATGACTCACTGGAGTGAAGACTTTGTCACGCCGCGTGACTGTGCATTTGCACAGCCAATAGGCGCCGGACAACTGGAGCGTGGGGGAACATTTTTCTTCAGTGCATGTGTTTTGGTGAAATAGCGAAATCGGTTTTGAAATCATGATTTCACCTGATTTTACCCATTTTTGATTTTTTCAAACAATTTAGCATGCAAAACATGTTTCGACTCGTAAAATCGTATGATTTTACGAGTACAATTTTATGAGTCAAAATGTGATTTTAACAACCTTGGGCTCTGCTATCCAAGTCCTGGGTTTTGATTTATTTCTTTGCTAAATTAACTAAAAGCAATCATTCACTCACTTCATTTTCATCAAGATTTCTTAAGATTTTAGTCTTCATTTTGGTTATTGATTTTTTTAAAGACAAATGCAAAGAAATTTTATAAAATGAAATAACTCGAACAATGTTGAAGGTTCAAGAGATGGATGTAAATAACAAGTTGTCAGAAGATACTTAAGGGTGGTTGCAAGATCTTAATAATGTTGAGGAAATCCTCTACTGCAAATTCATAAATAAAAAGTTGTTATAATTAGATTTTACATACGTGTCCTTCCATGATAAGTCATCTTCTTATGAGCATTTAGAATATATTAACAATTTAGTTCTAAACTTGCTTGTCATATAAGATCAATACTTCTTGTACTCAGATCTGTCTTTTAAAGGCTTAACATGACTCATAAAAACCAATATGGATACAAAGAAAATGACAAGAGTTATAAAAATAAAATGCTTGTCTTTGATTCCTAAAAATTTATTGTTTATAGTCTATCAGTGGTCTATATATAAGATGATAATGGGTTTACTACAATGAGTTAAGCCCTGGTTGTTGGTTTAAACATAACCATTATATAGTTTGGTAATTTTTTACCACTCTCAGTTCTTATCCTTAGTGAATTGACAATTCTAAGCATTCTTGATCACAACTCGTGACTAGTTGTTGATCAAGTCAAGTTAATGAATGATTTATGAGCTTATGTTTAGCCCATTAAACCTAACATAAATCTTAGAAGATGTTCATGGAAGGTGCCTTGATGAGGTTCGTCTAAGTATCACTTGCATTGCAATATTTACTGAATAAGATTGATATTCTTAATTCTAGCATAAGTAAAAATTATGTTGAAAGTTCTTAGTACTAATAATTTGATGTTGGTGACCATACTACGCTAACTATCAAGAAGAACTTCATGACTTAGGGTTCAAGGATTTCATCAACCAAGCTCTATACCATGTTTTCAATATGAAAAAAAAAAAAAATTTTGGTTTTTCTATTTTTAAAAAAATTAGTAAGGAAAAATAAAATAAAATAAAATATATATATATATATATATATATATATATATATATATATATATATATATATATAGAGAGAGAGAGAGAGAGAGAGAGAGAGAGAGAGCTAACTTGGAAAACTATAAATTAACTCTGAATCTCTATATAGGGAATTTCAATAATGCGGAGCTTGAGTGTATGCATCAGGGGTGGTGTTATAAAACACAAGTTGTAATGGGAAATGAAAGATAGGGTAAATTATAATAATATATACTTAGTACTCATAGTAATTTTTTAAGATAGATAAAAAGAAATTTATAAATTAAAAATGACAGTTGAGATAAAATACTCATTGTTAGTAAAATTAACTTTTTTACTTTAGTCTTTAATTAGAATTCATTCATTCATTTATTTATTAGTTAATATATTTTTAAAATTATCGTATTTATATAATAATTAAAAAAAAAACAATGATGATGTCTACATCCCTTACATTTGAAATTAAAATACAGTTATACCTGAAACATATACTGTTATATCGTGTCAAAGAATCAATTTAACCCAAAAACTTAAGCGATTAAGTGAGACTTAAAATATGATTTATTTTAAAATATAGTCCTACCTGAAATATATCTTTCTTTAGAAAAAGCTTTTTAGATTTGAAACTTGCATAGGTCTACATTACCTTGTGTTTAATTATTTTTTATCAAACAAATAAGAAAATAAGAATGATGAGATTCAAACCAATTCAACCTAAAAGCTTGATCATTAAGATTCTAATACTATGTCAAAGAACAAATTTAACCCAAAAACTTAAATAATTGAATAAAATTTTAATATATAATTTATATTATTATCTAATATACCAGTGCACAATATATTTAAAATCTTAAGTTTCGCCATAAGAAAATAACAATAATATTTTTTATTTGATAGAACCAAAATAATAATATTTTATAACAAAGCGAGAATCTATTTTTACAATATATTTAGTGTAATCGGCCCTGAATACATCTAGGGCTGAAATTAATGGAATCCTCCCATTAATTTAAAAAGGAAAAGAAAGAAATTGAAATGCTCAAATGTTTTTTATTACCACTTTTATTTTGCTACAGAAGGAAACAGTAAGCAGAGAGATCAGGCACTTGCGAGCAAACACTGCTCCAGAAATGTCAGCAAGCGATAAACTAGCCTCGCCAAGTAAACGATCTCAGTATTCTACTACATGCCTTGGTGAAAACAAGCAGGCCAGCTTCACTGGTGATTCGGCACTTTTATGTAACCCACATGTGTAGAATTTGCAACCCTCGTCAGAGTTTGCAGATCATAAGCAATCCAACACATAGATGTCTTTGTGTTGTAAAAGTAACCTGAACACTTGCAGTCACTGGAACATTCCTTCTCACAATCGTTCTCCTTCAAGGGTCCATTTCCTTTTCCATACTTGCTCATGGAATGATCAACCCCTTCTAGTTTATAGTAATGGAAGTTCTTGTTACATACAGTCACCTTCACAGGTTCACAGCTCTCGGTCCAGTTCCCGAGCCCATTTGGTAACGGGCAACCAACGCATTGGCTGTCCTCACAGAGCCCAAACTTGCCACATTTCTCTGGTAATTGACACTCACTTTCCCAAACACCTACATCTTTGGAGAAAAGAGTGAAAGTCACGTCCCAAGAAGCTGAAGTTTCCTGGTTGTTGAAACTGTAGACTCTAAGATTGCCATCTACCCCAAGCCGGAGAAATGACAACGTGCTGTTGAAATCGGGCTTAGAGAGCAAGGGTCCACCACCGGTAGAGAACTGAAGACTCAGGTCATTAGCCGAATTGATTAGCCTCACATATTGTAGACGCCCTTTCTGTATACTAAACAAATCAGATGTGTAGTAGACGTATGGCTTGGGAGAGTTTGGACTCTTATAGTACATGGCTATTCTTTTGGGTTCTAATACCAGACTATAGGCTCCGTTTGTGTTCATTTTGTCAGAGGCTCGACTCACAAGCCTGGTTACGGCTCCAACACGAAGAGATTGACCCACCAAAAGAGTATCAGTGGGATAATCAAAACTTTGCCAGATGAAATTGCCCTTAGAGTCATGAAGCACCATGTTACCATTCGGTAGCATTTGCAACCCTACAACACCTTTGTCGGCAGTGTTGGTTTGCCAAGCAACCCTGCCATCAGCATCGGCCAAGATAAGGTTTCCGTCCTCACCAAAAGTGAGAGTGGCATCTTCACCAACTGGGTTGCCTCGGTTGGCTTCCCAAACAAACCGCCTCACTGCCGGTGACCTCCTCGTACCCATACGTATTGCGAGAGTGAATGCATTAGGGGTGGTGTTATAAAAGCAAACTTGGAAAACGGAGGTAGAGATGTCCAGGGCACGAAAATCTGAACGGTACTCTGAAATGGCTTCCGCCCACTCTCCAGTATTGACTTTCTTAAATGTGGAATTTGAAGGGACAGTAGATTGGGCAACGATGGATACTGAGAAGAGCAAGAAAAGAGAGAAGAGCAGTGACCGTTCCATAGAGGTGGAAGATTGCATCTGCTTGTCTATGTAGCTCCCAAGTGGACTTTATATAAAACCAGGCAGACACACCGCCCTTTATAGCGCGGATGAGGATGACATATTAGTAATTTGAAGGATGAGGTTCTTTGACTATTTGTACATCTTGGTGTCAAGAAAACATCTCAAGTCAAGCACATGTTGCTTTTTAAATGTTGCTGGGCTGATTACTGCGATTCATTCTAGAGAGACAGAGCAATTTTCCAAAGTAAGATCAGTTTTTTTTTTTTATTTTTTTTTTTTTTTTTTTTTTTGACATGGGTTTACGTGGAGTCCTTGTTCACCACCACATCTGTTATTTTGCTGGCTATAGGACCTCTGCTTTATATCAGGTTAGATATTTTTTTTCCAACGACAAAAAAATAAAATAAAATAAAAATATTTAGACTTTTTCAAAAAAAAAAGTTTTTTTATATAAAAAATTCTAACTATAGATGAAAAAACTCATGTATGTAATTAATTAAATAAATTAAGAATTATTTATATTGATAAATAAAAAATTATTAATAACAACTAAACATGAAATTGAAAAAATTATGAGATAAATACATTAAGTTATTTGACCTTATCAAACTGAAAAAAAAAAAATCTCGAGTAAATCCGAGTTAATGTGATAAACATGTAACCTGGATAATTAAAAGTAACCCAACCTAGGTTGGGTTAACTTGCAAAGCCCTAGTGATTTAGATCATGAGATCGAGATAACCCGATATAATTTTTTTTTTGAGAAAAACCACAAAGCCAATTCGTTTTTTAAATAAAATAATAATGTTAAATGATGAAATTAAAAAAAAATGAATAAAAACCAAAAAAAATTTCGACCTACACTTCAACATTTCAAATCTATGATTTGGATTCATTAGATAAGAAACAAAAAAGATCTTAAATACAAAATGTAATTAAAAAAATAAAAAAAAAATAAAAATAAAAAATAAATGAGGGCGACAAAAATATTTTGATTGGAGGTTTTTCCCTCTTGATAGCGGCAACAACATCAAGATATAGCCTTACCATACTAGCCTCCTTCTCTTACTAATTACTCCTCTCGATCACAACACCACCTAAAGAAGAATTAAAACCAATAAGAAGAAAAATCAGAAAAAAAAAATAAAATGAAAGTAAAACAAACTATTTGTGTGTTTTTTTGTTTTGTTTTGCAAGTGATGGTGTATTGACATCATCGATACATATAAATGTTGATTTCTTTCTCCTTAAAATAAAAAAAAAAATTATCATCACAAATGAGCAATTGAAAACAACATGGAGTGATGACTCAAACTCTAGCTTAAATGATGAAGAAAAACATTTTAAAACATGTGCATGAAAAATTCAATGAGCAAACATGTGTTTCATGGAAAATTAAAAGCGATAATGAGATAATCTCTTCGTACGATGAATTTGATCTCTTATAATGAATTGCATGATGAATTTGAGATATTGTATGATGAATTTGATCTCTCATCCATGGAAATGGTTATTAAATAGTGCTTGCTTAATACATATGACCGGAGATAATTCATTATTATCAAGCATTACAAAGATTAGTGATGGAAAAGTCACATATGAAGACAACTAAAAAAGAAAAGATCATTTGAGCTGACAATATTAGAGATAAATCATATCTCTCATCAATAGAAAAAAAGTATTTCTTGTAAATAGTTTGAAACATAATTTGCTAATTATTTATCAATTATATGATAAAAGCTATGAAATTATGTTTAACCATGCATATTACTTAAATCATTGAAAATGATAAAGTTCTATTTGATGGTAATAGAAAAGAAAATGACAAGGTTAACCCAAAGATGAATAAAAAATGTCATGGTCTCAATATCCAAAAACATATTATAATAATTCTTGATGGCATCTTTTTTTTTTCTTCGTTGACAAAAAAAAATATTGCTAGCTAGTTGTGGGCTAGTTTATGAACTATTATATAATGAAATTTTTTTTTTAATAAAAAAATAAAATTATTAAACTTAATAGAATTTATGATATGGGTTATAAATTTGATGGATTAAGATGTGAAGACCATGTCAATCTAATATGTTATCATTTTAATATTAAAAAAATATTATTTTTATTTTTTAAAAACTAAATCATGTTTTTTATTGGTTATTAAAATTATCATTATACAATTAAATTAATTAGATTATATTTACAAAATTATATAAACTAATTTTAAATTTTAATCAGACTAGACTAGGGTCGGTTCAATATAATTCAAAATTAATCCTCGTGGTCGAGTTTAATTTGTATTATTTTTTATTTTTTTTTATTTGACCTGTGGCGGTGGCCAGAAAACTAATACTAGTCAATCTATCTGGAATGACAGCTTGGAAGATGGAAAAAATAAGAGATGTAGGAGGCAGGCTACCTATCCCTTTTAACTTTCGCTGACATAAATCATCATTGGTCTCGATTGATGTCTTTAAGAAATCCATCAACTTGGTCCTTGGCCAAGCTGTTTTTGGAAAGTTCTGACCAAGATGTCCAGCCATTAATGCAAAATTAGTAATTAATGGTGAGGTTTTTTTTTTTTAAAACGGTAAAATATTTTTCAGAATTAACACAACTTGAGAAAATAATTTTTAAATTAGCACAACAATTAATAAGTAATAAGTGCAGATAACGAATGCAAGATTAGGTGTTTTGCGCATGTAGTGCATGCATAGCTCAAATTTCAATTTTCTTCTAAAAAATCAACATGCATCTTTTATAAACAATCAATGAACATGAAATATGAGTAAAAATAATTTTAAAAAAATTACATGAAAAAAAAGGGATAAGAGAAAAAAGAAAAGAAAAAAAAAAAAATAATATTGAAGACACATTAGAACTCTAATAATAACACTCTCGATATTATCATAAAGATAATGAATTCATAAACATCATGAAATGTTATTTTTGAAATTGATGATGAGATGCTAGTAAGTAAGCATATTGTTGTTTTTAAATGGCATGTGTGATTCACGACTAGTTTTGAAGTTGGCTTTTCATAATATCTATAGATTTATCTTATTAATATCTTTACGAAGGTATTAGAAATATTTGTAGCTCTAATATGTCTCCAACGCCTCATTCTCTTTTCTTTTCTTTTTTTTTTTTTGTTTTTTTTGTCATGTCATTTTTTAGTCATTAAATTTGTTTATTTCATAGCATTAAATGTTTATAAAAATTGCATGGTTATCTTTTGAGAGCATGGAATTAATTTGGAAGAGAATTGAAATGTGAGTTGCACAAATGCAACATGCATATGCTATGGTATATTAATTATTGTGCTAGTTTAAGAATTTTTTTCAGTTATATTAGTTTAATTTATTTTTTCTTAGAATGCTAGTATAGTAAAAAACTCTTGGAATGGACTATTACCCTCATACTAATCCAAAAGGGAAATAGCTAGGTCCCTGTCTCACTTTTTTTTTTTTTTTTTTATTATTATTATTATTATTATGTGGGTTGTTCCGTAAGTTTTGACCAAAAAACCGACAGATTGGATCGTACCCAATCTTCTTTGACCAAAGTTGGGTTTCCCTTGTCAGATGTCTATCAGACTATCTCACCTTAAGTTTCAAAAACCACTAGCTGATGTGTTGTCTGACACTTTCTTTTTTGCCTTTGAAACCAGCATCAACATATCTAGTATATGTTGATTGATATAAAACTATTTTTCTTTTTCTTTTTTGACTTCTTTTATTAATGAAAAAAATAAAATACGAATTCATTCTTCAAGAATAAAGTCGATTTTTTCATTATAAAAATAAGAAATATGTTAATATTACAACTATTTTTCATAAAAAATCATAATCATAATATATAACAATGATCTTTTGTAATATTATATTCTAATTTTAGAATATTAATTTTATTTTATTCAAATTAAGATTCTTATGAAAAAATTATATTGTTAGCTCAAAGAAATCTATATATTATATTTATAATATAAATTAAATTTATGATAATACATACATACATACATATATATATATATATATATATATATATATATTAGTACAAAGAAATTTCTAAATTTATAATCCATTTCCATAGTACTAGTCACAAATTAATAATCTAAAATTTAAAATTCCATGCTATAAGTACGCTAGTTCCAAACCAGGATAACTAGTTTACTAGTAGTCGTCCATCAGAAAATAAATTAACAATGTAAAATTTATCATCATGTCATATAAAATTTTCATTGATCATAGAGATGATTTAAATATATAAAGTTTAAAAAATATTCAAGGTGTTAAACACTTACCTGATATTTCTATCCTGCTAGTTAAACTTTTTGCTGAGTGGTTTCTATAACCTTGTCTACTCATGTAGGTTCATTTTGTTACCAATTAAATTACTACATCAGTAATGTCACCACATTACCAATTTAATTTGTATTATTTAATTATTTTATCAACAAAACCACCACACAACCACTTTAATTATCAAATCAACACTATTAACTCATTACTAATTTAATTACTTCACAAACAATATGACCACACAACTCATTTAATTATCAAATCAACAATATTAACTAATTACTAATTTAATTACTTCACAAACAATATGACTACACAACTCATTTAATTATCAATCAATAATATCAACTCATCATTAATTTAATTACTCCATCAACAACATTACCACATAACTCATTTAATTATCAATTAACAATATCAACTCATAACTAATTCAATTATTTCATCAACAACATTATCACATAACCTATTTAATTATCAATCAACAATATTAACTCATCACTAGTATAATTACTTCATCAACAACATTACCACATAACTTATTCAATTATCAATCAACAATATCAAATCATCTCACAACTAATATTATGAATTGCTAAATCACAATTCAAACCAAATAAACATATTTATATTATATGCATATTTTATACCATTTTGATTGGCCATGGGTGGTTAATATAGGTATGTCTTCTTCATTGATTTTTTTCCTACTAATCTAACACCCTTATACTAGTCATCCAAATAATGTTATCATCAATTATTGATTCAATATTTTCATTTTTTTTCTAGGCCGAAACCCTTTCTCAAGAAAGGGAAGGGAAATAATATTTTTCTTTAATTTTACAAATTGAAACATTATCCACTATTATTTCATTTATTTAAATATTAATTCATCACAATTTCATAGATTAACCCAATCAACCTCACAACTCATACCATAATTATACACTAACACAATTAATAAAATCTTAATACACTAAATTGATCAATTTAATTAAGAGGGAATGATTTGTTACCTTCTAACTTTAAAAAATAAATAATGACAACCTTGAAATCACCACAAAAATTTATTTCCTCCTTCCCTTTTTATTTTCCTTTCAATGCCGCCCCCTTTAAGGAAAAATTCTTTGTTCCCTTTTTCAAGATTTTCTTGTTCAAACTTTTCCTAGTATACTTTAATCACTAGTTCTATCTCTTTTTTTTTTTTTAATTGTTTTGGATGAATCTTGATAATGTTTCACTCAATTTCTTCTCCCCCTCAAGCCCTAACATGGCTGGCTAAATATAACTAAATTTCCACTCTCTATTTGTTTAAATATTTACAAGTTTTTCTCCCCTTTTCATTTAAGGACTTCCTTGTTTTGTTTTAAAATAATTTGGCCCAAAAGTTTGACTTATTCAATTTCATCTTTGTCCAACATTAACCTCCTTAAATAATAATTTCTACTCCATTAATTTCTATTATTTATTTATTCATGTTTTTTTAAATTTAAATCAAAATACATGAATTTACCTAAAAGTTACCGTTATACTAGGAAACCAAAAAAACTAATTATAGATTTAATTTTATCTTTAAAGAAAATTCTACCTTGGTAATCCAAGAATTTTATTCTTTCTTCCGAAACTATTAATTTTCCACTTTATTTATTTTTAAATGGCGACCATGTGAGAACTTCTCTTTATGGAAGGTGTTTCATAATTATTGATTTTCCCATAATCATTTGATTCCTTTAAAATACCTACCTTATGAGAACTTTTCCTTTATTGAAGGCAATCCATATTTATTTATTATTATTTTTACTTGCCAAATATATAATATTATGTTAATTCCCTATGATTTGGTAATCTTTCTTTTCATTGTTTGAGATTATGCTACTTATTAATTTTTTAATCTTGACACTTCATTACAAGATTTCACAATTTTACCGACAAATAGATTTCGTCGGTATGAGATTCAGAGTTCATTGATAATTTTTTTACTGACTAAATTGGCGATGAAAATAGTCGTCAGCATACCATTCGTCGGTAATGCATTCCATCACTAAGGTTGTTGGTAAAAAAAAAATTTACCGATAGTTTTACAGACAAAAATTATGTGCAAAAAAAAAAAAAAACTTCCCGCTGGAACCTTACCAATGGATTTATTCTATCGGTGATTGTAACATATATAGTAAATATTTTTTAGCTATTGGTGAAAGGCCGATGGATGGTATCCGTTTGTAAATTCATCGGTGAGTGTGCATTTCCACCAAGCTTTTGTGAAATGCTGATGGATACAATCCATCTATAAAGTCATATGTGATAGTGGCATTTCTCACTCTGTGTCAAATGCCGACGGATACAATCTGTCGGCACATCCTCTGTGGGTAGTTTTATTAAAAAAAAAAATTATTTAGAATAAATAATATAAAATTATATAAATTAATAGTAAAAAAACCAATTATGCAAATAAAATTTTATTAAACATTAAGAAAAAAAATAAGTTAAATAATATTCATTATAAATTGAATGTGTTTCAAAAAAAAAAATATTAAATTAGCATAATGACAGAGGAGGAGGAGGAGGAGGAGGTTGGTTGTTATACAGCCAAAAAGGGGGTGAACATATATCACCACTCTGTGAATTCATGTTCATGACCATTTGTCGGAGTTGTTTATAATTTGCCGAGAGTTGCTCGTTTTTCTTGGTGAGATTAGCCGTGTGTTGTTTCAAGGCCATGATATCCTCAGTTTGAGTGCTTGATACTGATTTGGAGCTCCCAACGGTTGAGACTCTATGGGCCAACCGCAAGTTTTCGGCTGTAGTGTTGGAGAGCCTGTACACCCGATTTTTATCGAGTCCACTGAAACGATCCGACCTCCATCCACAAATCCTGATCGAAATCCGGATGGGTCGAAGGATTGTCCCCATATCTCTCCCTCAACCAGCTATTATAGGTCTCTTGAAAACGAAAAAAGAAATCATCATCATCATATTCAATTCAATAAAAATAATAACTTATGAAATAAAATGGTTGAATGAACATACCACAAAGTGTTGAGTGCGGTTGTCAACGAACTATTGCACCCTCTTTTGGCAGTCTTGACTCCGTACGTGCGTCTCAACAAACAGCTCCATTGAGTTCGGCTCACATCCAAGAGACGTATCTTGTAATGAAAAAAATAATAATTAAGTAACAACAAATTATTTAACAATATATTTCATTTAAATTAATTTTACCATTTGTTTCACATGTGCAACAAACATAATGGAGTCACTAGTGTGCGTTGTCATCGAGCCATGAATTGGCTGGTTCCGATTGCCAGCACTAGACTGTGAGCGTCATGTGAACCACTTAGACATCACGTGCTCAAGATATTGCAGCCATATATTTGCCGAGATGTATAGCGGTTTGAAATCCATTCAAATTGCCACGTCGTTCCAGCCTTGGAGACCTTTATCTCTCGCGTTTTTTTTTTTTTATCTTTTTTTGTGCTTCATACCAAAAATCATGCAACCTACTTCCATAATGAGAAATTAGATTTTGAAATATAAATTTTTTTCAATTTTTTTTTTATTGTTTTCGATGTTACCTAGTTATCACGTGATTTTCCCACTCCCTCCTCACAACGTTATTTTCAATGTGCATAACGTCAAGGTTATAGCGGAGCAGATTGGTCTTCCAATAAGGAAGCTCCCAAAAGATACTTCGCTTTACCTAATTATAGATTAAACCAAAACCAAGAAACTTTTGTTTACCTGATTGAAGACCAAACACAATGTCACCGTACTATGATACAACATCATGCAATTCTTCACCAGAAAGACACGGGGATGCAACTTCCTTTTCAACTCTGCCAACAAAGAAATCTTTTATGTTTTTTTTGTACCTGTGATTTGGTGGCAAGAAACGACGGTGATAGTAAAAAAAAGAAGCTTTACCTTTGTTTGTTAGCATGAATGCATTGTTGTTTTTCATGCAGTATGGACATGCTAGTTTTCCATGCGTGCTTCAACCAGAAAGCATTCCATAAGCTGGAAAATCATTGATAGTCCACATCAAAACCGCCCTCATAACAAAATTTTGTTTCCTCAATATATCATAAGTCAAAGTTCTAGAGGACCATAACTTCGTCAACTCATCAATCAACTTAACATAGGTTGATAATTTTTTTTTTGTAAAATGGGCTTTTTATTTTTTTAATTGGGTTATTTTAATCTCATAATCTGGATCGTTAGGTGAGATATCCTGAACTGACTCGACTCTAATTACCTAGGTTACAAGTTTTTCATGATAACTCAGGTTAATTAGAGTTGGTATTATCTTTTTTTTATCGACAATAGATGAATTAATTTTTTTTAAGTGATCATGATAATATGAGAAAAAATATTTTTTCAAAAATAAACAAATAATAAACTTTAATTCACAACCTATTACAATTGAAAATTTAAGTTAAACAAAGATCTGTGACGATAAATTTTAAATTTAATTTACTTAACCAAGTTTAATTATATTATCAAAATATCTTTTGTGCTCTTAATATTCTCTTTTATATATTTTTTTAAAATTAATCTGACCAAGACTGAGCGTGAACTGGTATACTACGAGACATTCCATATTGGATGCCCGAAACTAAAGATAAAAATAGAAGTTATAGCAGTGGACGCATGTCTCTGCCACTAAACGCCAAGGCCATGGCGGCTAGAAGTACATGATGGCTATCCTTTATTGCGATTCCTTCCATTATTTTTGAGATCTTTGGACGATTCAGCTCGATTTGTTTGGTTTTCAGTAGCAATTAAAGCCATGAGAGAAGAAAAGCTTCATGAATTATATGAGTTCCGCATCATCTTCCTGCCTGAATGTGTGAAAATCATTTCTGCGATCATGGCTATTATGATTTTTATGTGATTGTAAATAATTACAATCAGTGAACTGATTACATAATCACACAGGAGCACTCAAAAAGAAACAAAGATAAATAATTTGGATTTCATAGAATAGAGGGCAAAAACTTTATTGACCAAAGAGCACACCGTTATAGAACTACGTGGGCAATAGAAGACAAAAGAACAGCAGCAATAATAATGTTGATGGATGACAATTTCAGAAAACCTTGTCGTGAAGAGAACAGGTCTAAAATGATTTATTAAAGCCACCTTTAACTGCTATAAAAGGGAAACCTGCAGGCCTTGATTTCACATGTTCAAACCATTCCATCCAAGAACCTAATTAGAAAAAAACAATGTCTTCCCAGCTTAGAGTCTCTCTTTTGGCATTGCTCTCAATCATTTCCATAATTGCACAGGCTACAGCAGTGAGTGTCCCTCTATCTTCCACATTTAAATATGTGAATGAAGGAGAATTCGGGGATTATATTGTAGAGTATGGTGCAAATTATCGAGTCCTAGATCCTTTCAATTCTCCTTTCCAGCTTTGCTTTTATAACACCACCCCTAATGCATTCACCCTTGCTCTGCGCATGGGTACCGTCAGGTCTACATCAACAATGCGTTGGGTATGGGAAGCCAACCGGGGAAACCCTGTTGGAGAAAACGCCACCCTCACCTTTGGAGAGGATGGAAACCTTGTGCTGGCGGATGCTGATGGCAGGATTGCTTGGCAAACCAACACTGCTAATAAAGGAGTGGTTCACTTCCAAGTGCAACCCAACGGTAACATGGTTCTTCAAGACGTAAAGGGCTACTTTATTTGGCAAAGTTTTGACTATCCCACTGATACCTTGTTGGTGGGTCAGTCTCTGCGCGCTGGAGGTGCAGCTAGGCTTGTGAGTCGACGCTCTGAGAAGCAAAACTCAAATGGAGCGTATAGCCTGGTAATGGAGCCCAAGAGATTGGCCATTTATTACAAGAGCCCAAGCTCCTCAAAATCCAAGCTTTACTACACATCTGATAGGTTTACTGTTAAGAATGGTCGTTTACAATACGTTACATTCCAAAGCGAACCCGTGACAGAGGAGGGATTTTCCTATGATTTGGCTTTGGAGTTCTCTACTGGAGGGAATGCCATACTCGCTACACCCAAATACAACAGCACATTGTCATTCCTTCGACTCGGAGTAGACGGAAATGTGAAGGTCTACACTTACAATGATAAAGTGGACATAGGGGCCTGGGAAGTCACCTTCACTCTCTTCCCTGGTGGTAAACCTTGACCAATCAAGTTGCTTATAATTAAATTCTACTCATGTGGGTTACATAAAGGCTCCTAATCAATAAGAAAAGCTAGTAAAATGGGGTCACTGTTATTTTGTTCCTTAGATAAAGATTGGAAGGTTTTTTTTTTTTTTTTTCTTAGTTGATTGTCGACTACACTAATAAATGAGATTTTTGTATTTTAGAAAGGGTACGCCCTTTCTACAAAAATTTGAAAGGAAGCCTATAGTTGGCCAAGAAGAATAAAAAGGAATTGAATTGTTGTTCTTGACATTGTTATGCTAGGATATAGATAAGATAGTTATTGATGAATGCATTATGAAGAAAAACCTGAATGGATTTTTGGTGTTTTTCCCTTATACAGGGGGGTGGGGGTGGGGGGGCGAGTCTTATATTCTTTGAGAAGATGGATGAATCAAGTAGATCGACATGTATTTTTGTACTCTTATAATATATGATGAAATTAAAAATGGAATACGAAAATGGAAAGAAAATTGTTGAAATGTATTGTTAAAGAAGCCAACCTTGAAAGAAATGAAGAAGAAAAGGGGACCAAAGTTGTTAATAAACAATTATGACCATGTTATATGTATGAATTACATAATGAGATTGATGATCATATAAATGAATGGGGATGTGTCTAAGAAAACCTTAAGTTTCTGCAATATTGATTTGAAATTTGAAATCAAAATTCAATTAAATTTTGGAAGAAGTTATTTGACTGTTAGGGAATTTGAACTCTGAGAATATAATATATACATGATTGATATGCATGATTTGAGAACATGGTAATGAATTAAATTGTTTTAAGGAATGAACTAATAGGTAAAATAGTTGTGCATGAGACTAATTATTTAAAATATTTTGTAATTAAATGCAATAACTAAAATATTTGGCTGATACATGTTCTCATCCTAAGGCTGATTAGTGAACCATTTCCTTTTACTTTTTATTTAGGTTTAACTATGTAATTCATATGGTATCAAAATAATATATAACATAATTCTATATATTTTTGGATCATATAACATATAAATTCACATCTTTATATCGCTAAAACTAACTATCTATAATACTTTTGATTATTTTTTGAACAAATATTGATGCATATGTTGATGTAAACAACATGTTTTGTGCATCATAAAAATTTATATATATTTGGAAACCCTGATTTCAATGAGATGAGATAAGGTTTAGGATGATTGAATCATGATTCGTGTTGATAAATGGTGATGAGAAAGAAGTTTGTTGATAATTTAGCATGATCTAAATATAAAGAAAACTTTATTGAAATTTTGATAAGTTTATAAATAAATAACTAGAATATACCTTTAGAATGAATGAAATTAAAAAGAAAATCATCATCATTTCAGGATTAACCTAAAGGATAGTCATGTGATTATGTATTTAAGAAATTGTGGTTGTTACATGGGAGGCGCCTACACTCTATGGGCCACTCCTATAGTGCCTCATAGTGACCAAAAATAGCTAACCTCCGTGTCATCTAAAGCATCGAGTAGCAACTCATTCAATGGGACACCACGTATAAGGTGGTTCACAATAGTTTAGCGTTAGTTGAATTTTTTCTCTCCTCTATCATTATCTCTCCTGTCATTAAACTTCATGCTAACCCAGCCAAAGTCCTCCCATTTTGTTTTTATTTGTAGTTCTCATTTTTTTGGTTGCTTTATATCTGTCTTGATTTTTTATTTTAATTTTATTTCTTAATATTTGATGCTATATAATTTTTATATAAATTTTAGTTTTTATTTTTTTATTGCTATTTTTAAATCCTTTTCTTGATTATATTTGTTTTTCAATTCCATCCACTTATTATTTTATTTTATATTAAATTTGATCCTTATTCTTTTAGTTGTTTTTTTAATTGATTTTTTATTTTTTAATTTTATCTTCAATATTGGATTGGTTGAAAAATTGAACTTCATAATTTTTTTAATGTGTTGATCCTAGTCTTATGACTTAGGCCACTGTTATGAAATTTTAACACGAATTGACTTTGATTTTTTTATTTTATTTTTCACATCAATTTATTTTTTTAATTTTATCATTTAATATTAGATTTATGAAAGATCAAACTTCTTTATTTTTTTTGGCCTAGCCTCATGACTTGGGTTACGAATTTGTCATACTAACTTGGATTGACTCAGTGATTTTTTTGTCATTTTGTTTTTTCAGATTTCATCCTTTAATATTGAATTATCTTAAAATTTAGCTTTATAATTAGGAGTGTTAACCTATTGGTTAACCAATGTTCTCTATATATATGTATAGGGCAATATATAATAGTAATGGTAGAGGTTACACATAAGAGTATGACTATAATATTTCCTATATAGTATACCTATAATATTTCTTATAAGTGCATTCTAAAATAAATTGTAAACAGTTTGCCTAGTCTTTACATGATTTGGTCCTTATTGTTTCTTCAAGTCTCCAATTAAGTTATTGCCAATGAAAATCTTGCAATTCAACTCTGTCTAATAATTAATTGAAGGATGTTTATTTTGGGTGTGTATATATATATATATATATAGATATATATTCTATTTTTGATGTAATTTTACTTGAGAGAGGTACACCCAGTAGATTAAATAGATTTTGTATCAAATAGAAATTTGATTGGAAGAGAACACAGAGAGGCGTCCACGGCATACGCATCCTATTTGCTTAAATTGTGAGTTCTTTGAGGACATTAGTATACATAGTATCTTTATTATCCTCCGATGTTAATTTTGAATTTTAACATGAATTTTCGTAAAAAGCAGAGCATCCCATTCTCAAGAACTTATTTGGAAAAGAGATTAAGATTTCGAATAGCTCTCAAGAACTAGGCAGGTTGGCACTCAAGTACCTAAGCCCGCCAATTATTTCAGTCTATATCATTTTTTTGTGCTTCATTGTTTTCATCACTATTAGATAGACAAATTATAGGTGGTATTACTGTTATTACTTTTTGCCCTCCTTTTCTTTTCTACAAGAGCGAGAGCTTTTGTTGATATTTAGTGATATTCTATAGAAATTAGCGCATAGATCAATGGACAATGGACTTGGAATGGAAGCAAATAAAGAACAGATAGCAACGGAGAGGGGGATGTTGTCTGTGAAGTGAAGACATAAGTGGATGATGAGCAGTAACGTTGAGGTACAGCACATAGATGCTGTTTAATATTGTGGCTGTGGATGAGGTTCATCCGCTGTTATAAATATTATTGTTTGGTAATGATCTTACCACAATTTTGCACTGATAGATCCCATCATTAATTGTAGTACAACCACAAGTCTATAAAAAGTAGCTCGTAACTGCTTCTGGTAAAGAAAACCCATAAACAATAGAGCCATGTTTGCATAGACATTTAGTTGAGTTTTCTGCATTTAGTCGTTTGTTATAGACATGTTTTATGCATTAACGCTGAGGTACAACAACATTTAGTTGCATTGACATCAAACTTCTTCAGTTTGAATGCGATCATTTTGAATCCAACCATTACATCTTTCAAGTAGAAGGGTTGGTCAAACTATGCATGAGAAATGCGATCGTTTTGAATCCAACTTTTTTCAAGTTTTTCAACTATGAAGCTGAGTTCGAGGAAGGCATCTATGAATCAAATTTGGTGGCTAACGAATTCTTTTTTCAAATTGAAGTGGTGGTGAACAATCCAGATTGCATAGGTGGTCCAATTCCAGTTTTTGAAGAATAGATCCAATTTACAGCAATATTTAGGTCATTATTCGCTTGTTATAAGCTTTAATTAATAAATTATATGTGCGTAGAGCCTTTTTTAGTAATTATATGTGTTAGCAGACCACGAATTGTATCGGTGGTAACTACATATGCTAAGCATAATGCACATGACTACTGTTTTTTTTTTTTTTTTTCAATTTAAATCCAATTTGATTGATGATAGCAGGTCAAACAACATGCGTTGTCCAGTGTTTCAATTATAGGGCAACTGTGTTGTGGATGTATTCAATTTGGAGCAAGGATCTTGAAACTCTTCTTTTGCAATAAAATAGTGATTACTCTGTTTAAGGGGTATTTAAAAGTGTGATAATGGTTTTTTTTAAATTATTTTTTATTTAAAAATATATTAAAATACATTTTTTATTTTAAAAAAATTATTTTTAATATTAACACATTAAAATGATATAAAAACATATAAAAAATAAATTTTCATAAAACACTATTTAGAATATAGTACTTTTTAATGGGCGACTATTAATGACTTCCTCTAAGTTTATTTTTTATTTATTTATTCAGCTATAAGAGTATTTCAATAAAAACTTTTATATTATTAGAAATTAAATCCTTTTGTACATTTAAATTTCTCTTCATACATTTCTAAAAACTATACTCTCCACATAGATTTCGTGCATTCATCGGAATCATCTTAAAAAAGCATTCTCTACCTACATTCTAAGTAATTTAATAAATTTTACCTTAAAATGTGAACTCTCAAAAAATTATTTTTTGAGAGAATGAACAAACATTATTAATTAACCATCAAGAGAACCTTGGCTTAACTCCTCTTATTTATATAAGAAAAAATAAAGGTTAAATAGATTAGGTTTAGACGTGCATCTACAGGAAAAACATGTTAATATTATAGAATAAGATTCTAATATAGGATGTTATAATCATTATAGTTACTGCAGTGTTCTGCTGCCTCTATATAAATAGGAAGGTTGGCTAAGGCACAACCCAACACATTCCATTATTCTCAACTTGGTATCAGAGCTACAAAACCCTAAAATAAATTAAACCTACTTTTCTCCCAGCCTCCCAGCCTCCCTTCTTCAATGGAAC
The DNA here is from genome assembly GCF_005239225.2 of Populus alba. Lineage (NCBI taxonomy): Eukaryota > Viridiplantae > Streptophyta > Magnoliopsida > Malpighiales > Salicaceae > Populus > Populus alba. Next base: position 44,280,467 of record NC_133284.1, on the reverse strand, counting down.
AGCTGCCACATACATCAAATTTTGCAGCACCAGTAGTCCAGCTTTCTTCTTCTCCGACAGTGCAGCCCTCTTCTCTTGCAGCGGCTCCTTTGCTTTCTTCTGCTGTGTCACCGCCTCGATTCTCCTCTGCCATGGCTGGTGAACGCCTCCTCTTGCAGCCCACGTCTGCTGCCTCTACTGCCGCAAGCATTATCTCCCTTTCTCACACTCATCAAGTCATCTCCCTCAAATTAACAAACACCAATTATTTATATTAGCGTATGCAAATGCTACCTTATCTCCTAGGCCAAGGAGTTTTTGGTTTTGTTGATGGCTCCAACACATGTTCATCAACACATGTTCTTGCCCATGATGGTATCTCTCTTCAGGTAAATCCGCTTTTTCAAACCTGGAAACAACATGACCAACTCATTCTAAGTGCTCTTCTTTCCTTCCTATCTATGGAAGTTTTGCATCTTGTTGTTGGCTATCAAAGTTCTTGTTCAGCTTGGGGCACTCTTGAGCAAAATCTCGCTTCCACCTCCAACTCTCGTATTATGCAACTTCACGGCTCTCTTCAGGATCTTCGACAAGGTGATTAATCAGTAACTCAATTTATGCAAAAAGCGAAGGCCTTATTTGATGAATTGGCCGCTGCTGGTCGACCAGTTTCGCTTGAAGATTTCAATTTATATGTGTTTAGTGGTCTTCGGGGAGAGTTTAAAGACTTAGTTACCAGTCTTATTACCAAGGCTGAACCTTTATCATATGCAGATCTTCACAACCATCTCCTCACACATGAATTTCTTCACAAATCTTCTTTTGCCATACATGCTCCTCTGCTGTCTACACCCAGCATTCCATCTTCTGCTCTTGTTGCGCAGCGCCAGACTTTTGGCAATTCTGGCCGCAGCAGGGGCCGTTTCAACAGTGGTTGGCGTCCCAACCAGTCCAACAACAGAGGCAACCAATTTGCTAGCTCCAGACCTGATCACCGCAGCTCCCAAAACTCCTCCTTTGGTGACAATAGGCAGGGCTGTTGGCAGCGCAATAGGGGGCAGAATCCACGCTGCCAACTGTGTCAGAATTTCAGTCATACAGCTCCCCATTGCCCTCAATTCCAGCAGCGAGGTTATGGCCAACAACCTACTGCCAACCTGGTGCAGCGTAATCTCTCCTCAACCGGTTCTGTTGATTGGTTTCCAGATACCAGTGCCAATCAACACGTCACACCTGATCTTGCTACCTTGACCGCTTTAGAATCGTATTTTGGTAATGATAATTTGCATGTTGGTGATGGTAAAGGCCTTCCTATATCTTATCTTGGTCATATAAAAATATATACACCACATCGTTCTTTCACCTTATCTAATGTTCTTCATGTTCCTGCAATCACAAAACCTCTGCTCTCTGTTAAGAAATTTTGTCTTGATAATAATGTTTATTTTGAATTTCACCCTCGTGTGTTTTATGTCAAGGATTTCAACACCCATAAAGTCCTCCTCTCAGGTCAGAGTAAAGATGGTCTCTATGCCCTGACCAAGTCTTCCGTCACGTCAGTTCCTCAAGCCTATTAGTCTCCCTGCACTTCTGCCTTTGTCGATTTATGGCATCATCGACTAGGTCATCCTACTTCACGTATTTTTCAATTGTTAATCTTGAAAAATAAGATCATTTGTAACAACAAACGTCTTAATTTTCAATGTCAAAGTTGTCCTTTAGAAAAATTATCGCGTTTGTCTTTAGGATCTACAGGTCACAAAACTTTTGCTCCACTTAAATTAATTTTTAGTGATGTATGGGGCCTTGCTCCTCTTTTTTCTTCAGATGGCTATCGTTATTTTGTTATCTTTGTTGATGCTTATACTAAATATGTATGGTATTATCCTCTCGTTGCCAAGTCTGATGTTTACTCTGTTTTTCATCAATTTCAGACTCTTGTCGAACGTCAATTTTTATTAAAAATAAAATCTGTTCAAACTGATTGGGGTGGTGAATACCGAAAACTATCCATATTTTTTCAGACCATTGGTATTCATCATTGTCTGATTTATCCCCACACTCATGAACAAAATAGAACAGTAGAGCGTCGTCATAGGCATATTATGGAAACAGGTCTTACTCTTTTAGGACAATGTAAAGCACCTTTTCGATTATGGAATTATGCTTTTGAAACCTCTGTTTATCTTATAAATCGCATGCCTACTCCTATTCTTGCCCATCGCTCTCCGTTTGATTGTTTATTTGAACGGTCTCCTGATTATCATTTTTTGCATACCTTTGGGTGTCTCTGTTTTCCTTTTCTGTGTCCATATAATAATCATAAATTGGATTTTTGTTCCTCTCCATGTGTGTTTTTTGGATATAGTTCCTCGCATTTTGGTTATCGATGTCTTGACATTGCATCTCACCATATTTATATTTCCCGTCATGTCCGCTTCCATGAACATGTGTTTCCATTTGATAATTCTGAACAGATTGCAAAGGTCTCCACCATAATCCCCACCCCACCCGCTACTGTCACCCTCCCAAATCTGCTAAACCACCCACCGCTACCCACTTTCACTAGCCACCCAAATAGCCCACAACACTCCACTTTGCCACTCCAAACAGCCACCCAACCACAGCCTCCACCCATCCCTTGGCCATCATCCCATGCTTGTTTATCTAACCCTTATGATGCAGGTTCAGATCATCAACTGGTCTCCTCTCCTCATGGTCTTGGGGCACTTTCTAGTCCCTCCTCTGCTTCACCCTTCCTGGCCAGCACTCCTGCAGCTTCAGTCTCTACCTCCAGCCCCTCCTCTGTTAATAGTCTTGTGCTTAAGGCTGCTTCTTTATCATCCTCTCCCACTGGTCTGCAACTTATGGTTGATTTGTCTTCTTATTAGCTGCCACAGGTCTCCTCACTACAACCGTCTTCCCCTGCGTCTCCACCAGCACACAACAGACATCCTATAACTCTTAGACCGCGGCAGCCGAAGACAGCTAATCTGGTTGCTTCCGCTACCGCTACTTCTACCTCCACACGGGTATTGTATTCTCCCTCTTCTGAGCCTTTTGCATTCTCTGATGCTGACCGGTATGCAGTTTGGCATAATGCTATGTGTGATGACATTGCCGCTTTACGCGAAAATCGCACTTGGTCTTTGGTTCCATTTCATCCTTCGATGAACGTTGTTGGTAGTAGATGGGTATATCGGATCAAATGTCGTGTTAATGGTAGTATTGAGAGCTATAAAGCGCGCCTTGTTCAACATAAATATATTCTTGACATCCTCACCCAAGCTGGTATGACTTCCTGTAAACCAATTGATACTCCAGTCCCCCCTTCGAAAGTCATTTTATTACCGGATCATTCATTCTCTAATCCTACACGATTTCGTCAAATCATGGGTGCTCTTCAATATCTTACCTTCACCCGTCCAGATATATGCTTTGCTGTTAACATAGTCTGTCAGTTTATGCATGCTCCTATAGATTCTCATTGGGCCGCTGTCAAACGTATTTTACGCTATCTTAAAGGTACGGCATCTTATGGTTTCCATATCACTCGAGGCTCCTCTTTTGCTCTACATGGCTTTACAGATGTAGATTGGGCTGGTAGTATTGATGATCGCAAGTCTACGGGCGGCTATCTTGTCTTTTTTGGTCAGACGCCGATTTCTTGGAAATCCAGCAAGCAACGCACTGTTGCTCGCTCCTCTACTGAGGCTGAGTATATAGCCCTTGCTGATGGTACAGCTGAAGTCATTTGGCTTCAATACTTGTTAACAAATTTGCAAGTTTCCTCAATCTCTACCCCTACCATTTGGTGTGATAATCTTGGTGCTACCTATCTCTCAGCAAATCCTATCTTTCATGCTCGTACTAAGCATGTTGAAGTGGATTATCACTTTGTCCGTGACCGTGTTGCCAAGAAAGAAATTCAGATTCGTTTTGTTCCCTCTCGGGATCAACTTGTCGATGTCTTCACTAAACCGCTTCCTGTTGCATCCTTTACTGCTTTTCGATTCAAGCTTTGGGTTGATCCCCCACCCTCAGCTTGAGGGGGCATATTATAGAATAAGATTCTAATATAGGATGTTGTAATCATTATAGTTACTCATGTATCTATCAAAATATGATTCTAATATAGAATGTTGTAATCATTACAGTTACTGCAGTGTTCTGTTACCTCTATATAAATATGAAGGTTGGCTAAGGCACAACCCAATACATTCCATTATTCTCAACTTGGTATTGAACTCAGAGCGAAGTAACCGTATAAGGTGATGGAATATAACAAAATTACTACCCTTGAACAGAATATCATCAACATGAAACATGTTAATAATAGTAAAATCATCCTCTGGGCGTAGCGCGAAGCACACGTAAACTAATCTATGCATTGTATTCATCTGAGAACGGGTCACATATCCTGACATGTATCTAGTTGCTTCCAATAATAATAATAAAAAAAGGCAGAAGGCTGATGATAGTGATAGATACTAGAGTTTGTCATTTCTATTTGGTAATTGTGACACCTATTTAAAGAGTGAACACCGCAAAGCCACGCCTACTCTCCTACACCAAGTATTTCCTTTTATCTGCCTGCCTCCTTTCTTCCTTCCCTCCTTCTTTGTTTCTCTGTCTGTCGCATTGCTTCTAATGGACATGGCACGGAAGCTAATGCATGCCTTGCAGTATGATAGCTATGGCGGAGGCGCCGCCGGTTTAAAGGTTCTATTCTAAAACAAAAACCTGCATATTTGTTAGCGTAATTATGTCACTTTTCTGTGATGGCCAGTACTTAGCTGGTTCTGTATTACTAGCTAATTGTTAGGTTATGGAAATGAAGGTTAGATTTTTGTTTCTGGATTAAATGTTGTGATAATAATAACAACACTGAATTACAGTTTATTACTTGTGAGGTTTGGTCAGATTCTTTGTTGCCGGATGAAAAGGCATTGATGTATGAACTACGGGTTACTATTATATAACTAGTTTCTCTTGCTTCTTGCAGCATGCTGAGGTTCCAGTTCCTAGTGCCAAGAAAGACGAGGTTTTGCTCAAGTTAGAAGCAGCTAGTCTAAACCCATATGGCGCGCCCTTTTCTGCCTAGAAGTTTCCCTTACATCCCCGGTAATTCATCACTTGGTGTGGATATATTTTGTGTGTGTAGGATCTATTCTACTAATTATTTTACACTCTCCAGTTTCTAACCGCAAGCAAGTTATTCTTGATAATGTTAGTTGATTGCATGATTATCTTCCTTTGGGTGCTTAAGCATAATATTTTTTTGGATTTTAAGTGTTCGACTGTTGCATCTTAACTGATTTTAAAATGGGATTTATTGTTCCTTTGTTTACCATTCAGAATGAGAGAACTTTGAAATACAATAATCTTTTATGTTATATGACTTTGTGAATACAATAATCCATGCTCAACAGTTTCAAATATTTGCCTGTGATATCAAAGTTTTGGGAATTTTTGTTCTTCTTGGGTATTGTTTGGCAGATGGTTTCCTTTTCATAGTTACACTCTTTCAGTTCTGATGACCTGTGGGTGATTTAGTTGGTGTGGTTCGGGCAATCTAAAAGCTTAAGAAGAGGGTAGTTGCAGTCACTGCTCTAGGACTTACACCATTCTATCAGTTCAGTGGCTCACACCATAACTTTGAAAGCGAGTATAGACGGAGAAGCAACTGATTTAAACTATATTCCCAGCACCCTTCCCAAAGATAGCTCGTGATCCATGTGCATAACATTCTTTGAATCTCATACTAATAAATTAATTTCATAGTCTTAGCAATATTCTGTGTTTGCCGAGCATGCATTCACACACACACGCCGCATTTGCTTTTTGGCTGCAAAAATCTCTATCGCAACAGCCCTTGATATAGCGGGAGAGGTTGTGGCGGTTGGACCAGGAGTTGAAGATTTCAAAACTGGTGACAAAGTTGTAGCTGTGCTTGGCGCCTCTGTAAGTGCTCCTTCATTATTATTTTTTTCCTTGTCTTAATTTGTAGTTTTTCAAATGATTTACGTTGGTGAGGCATTACCTTTAGTTTATCCTTTTCGGTTTAATGGCTATGTACACAACGGGAGCCAACCTTCCTCTCACATAATCCTATGCCTTAATGACATCATTGTAACTGCTCTTTTTGGCTAAAGCAAACAGGTCAAAGCCTTTGATGTTTATGAAGTTCGAGTTTTACTAGTTTGTAATATTGCCAACTGGAGGTGCATTATGGAAATTATTTTGCTTAAATGCCTTGCTCCTGGATCTTGTATAACATTAACTAGTGTTATGTAAGAGTATGGACATGGGACGTAATTGGCACCTGCTGTTAATCTGGTTGCACACATATGGAGAGTAGTGCATTTTAGCATCTGGCAATCTTATGTGTTTTTGGTCTCTGAATTTTGTTTCGTTCTGCTTCTTTGATTAAGTGTTTTATGTAATCCTAATATCAGAGTGGAGGTGGACTAGCTGAATTCGCAGTGGCTAAGAAGAGCTTGTCGGTTGCAAGGCCACCTGAAGTTTCAGCAGCTGAAGCTGCAGGCCTGCCTATTGCAGGGCTCACAGCTTACGAGGCTCTCACCAAATGTGCTGGGGTCCAGCTTGATGGAAGTGGAATCCAGAAAAATATTCTGATCACTGCTGCCTCAGGTGGCGTGGGTCACTATGCAGTTCAGCTAGCAAAGCTCGGAAACACTTATGTGACAGCCACTTGCGGGGCTCGTAACCTTGAATTTGTCAGGGACTTGGGGGCTGATGAGGTTCTGGATTACAAAACCCCTGAAGGAGCAGCTCTGAAGAGCCCATCTGGTAAGAAATATGATGCTGTGATCCACTGCGCACCAGGAAGTCCAGGAATTCCATGGAGTACTTTTGAGCCAAATCTGAGTGAAAATGGGAAGGTTATACGTACATATATCTCCTAGCCCCAGTACCATGATTACTTCTGCTGTGAAGAAACTTACTTTCTCCAAGAAGCAGCTAATACCGCTGCTTCTTACTCCCAAGGGTGAGGACCTGAAATGTCTTGTTAATCTGGTAAAGGAAGGGAAGCTTAAAACAGTGATCGACTCAAAGCATCCATTAAGCAAGGCTGAAGATGCTTGGGCTAAGGTTATCGATGGTCATGCAACTGGGAAGATAATTGTGGAGCCATGAATGAAAATAAAGTGCTTGACTTGTTAAAATGTTTGTATTATTATGAGTTCTTGCGTTGACCATGTAGATTCGATGGTACACACAGCTGAAGAGACATTTTACGATGTGCGATCCTGCACATCTTTTTTTTTTTTTACTTGATATATCTGTAAATGATAGGGTTTGGGTTTGGATTTCATCACTATATATTGTTTACGTTTGTTCCTCAATGTTGAATGCCTTTTTTATGTGATAATATTATTTATTTAATTACCTGAGACCGTTCCTCAGGGGCCAAATATTGTAGGTGCCCCTCCAACGAGTTAAAATGAAAACAGAAAATTGTTTTTACTCGGCCAAGAAAATTGAAATTTATATTCCTGCCTGAATCGCGCATTTTGATTATAGTTTTAATTAACGATGTCAATGGTTATATAAGTAAGCGTCTCTTCTTCTCCAGCGACAGCTCCAGAGTTCCAACCATTCCTCCTCCGCAGTGCAGCTGTGAGGCTCCATGAACACTTCCAGCAGTGGCATCTCGTAGAATCAGCTCTACACTGGCTCGTCAGTAGCTTCTTCATCAGTAGCACCGTGGACCTCTCCAAGCCCTGCACAGCACCGTGAACAAGCTGCAACTCCAGCGTTCCAGCCTCAGCTACTTGATAGATCGCGACGCGCAAGGTGAAACAGTGAAGAACGACTAGAAATAACCCAACAGAAAACAGAAGTGGAGGGGAAGTTTTGGCCAGCCACCACCTTCGTCATCGCCCAGACCAGATCTGTCACTGTCGTCGGCCGATATCTCATTATTCTACCGTTGGATCAACTTGATTTTTGGGTATGTTATGTGTCTCCATAGTTCCTACATCCAGACCGGAGGGATCGTTCATATATGCTGCCGTTTAAGAAATCTAATTGTTTGAAGATTTCTGGACAAACCACTCTCGGAACAGTAAGCTCCGCCGGCCTTTTTCTCACTTTTATACCGTTGGATCAATCTGAATTTTGGATATGTTATGCTTATGGTTTTATTAAACATTCTGAACGGTGGAGATGAGATGAAACCCTTCCAGCAAAGTTTTATGAATGTCTAAATGGTGGCTCGTCAATCTCAGGTCAGTTTTGGTCTAACTCCGATCTAGGGAGATCCAACCGTTAACTTGAGCTGATATTTGGATATATGCTGCATAAGATGTGTGTTTATCTTTGTACCGTTGGGATTTGATATTGATTGAATTGTTCGTGAGTAATTGATGTTTGAAGCTCTGTCCGGAATCTGTCATGACTTTCAATCCGAAACCCAAAACACCCAAAGCTAACATCACCCCCTCAACCACTAAACATCCCACAAACCAACACCAAAACACCCAAAACACAGCCTCCCCATCGCAGGTTTGATTTCCAAAATCCCACAAACCAACAAACAATCAAAAATCCCTTTCCAACAACCATCTCTGCCCAAAACAGCAACCACCCTCTAAACACAATTGCAGTATTCCTAGCCCAAAGAACAACGATACAATAACAAGATTTCCCAAAATGCTCCCAACCAAAAAGCCTTCGCTCACCCCTGCAAACCAGACCGTAGCAACGTTACTCAAACCTCACCTGAATAATACAGCCTCTCAAACACCTTTAAACACAACCTTCCCTGTTACACTAAGCCTACCGAGACCTGTGCACCACACAATAAACGTCCAGAACGTTAATAAGCTTTCTTCTAACACAACCTTCCCGACCTTTACCCCTTCTAAGTTCTTTATTGAACGTTTCCCATCATGGTTAGATTATCATGACCTCAAAAAGACGCTTGCAAAGATTGGTCCTGTTACCAATCTTTATGTCTCCAGGAAAAAAACATCACTAGGGAGACGGTTTGGGTTTGTTTCCTTCCTCTCCACCTTAAAAGAATCAGACATTTGTGACAGCTTGAACCTTATCTGGTTCGATTCATACAAAATTCGTGCAAACCCGGTCAGATTTCAGAAACCTCTAGACAAAAAAACAGACCTTGTTATAAAAACCACAACCAAAAAACCATGCCCAAAACTCACCTTCAGAGACACCCGGACCTTCGTTGAAGCTCTTTCTATCACAAAGCATCCAAAGAAAACAGTGACGTATGAGTCTATCCCCGATGACAAGGAATGGCTTCAGAGAAGTTTAGTGGGATTCATAGCCACAGATGTGGACTATGCTCAGCTTGAGCATATGGTGCTAAAAAATGTCAAGCAGACAGTTGGGTTTCGTTTTTTGGGAGTAAGCCAAGCAGTCATCACCTTTACAAATAGAGAATCTATGGAGAAAGAGCTGGTAAATGGATCCTCTGTTTTGGAAACATCATTCTTTCATTTGAAACCATGGGAAAAAAGAGCTAAAGCCATAGACAGATTTGTGTGGGTGTCCATATTAGGATTACCTTTGATAGGATGGAATCGCAGATGTATTGAATCCATTATTGAGAAAGCAGGGAAAATGCTTGGATATGACATTACCAGCGTGAGCCAAGGATCTCTCACAGGAGTTAAAGTGCTGCTAAGCACAACCTCATTTGAGACACTAAATGAACATGTTTTGCTGGTTCTAGATGGCGACGAATTCGAAATCTCAATCATGGAAATGAAACCGGATTTTAGTCCCATGCTGTCTACAATCAAACATTCAATGGGTGCAACAGGTATTCAAACATCAGATGAAGAGTTATGCAGTGAATTTACAGCTTCAGATGAGGTTACGGCAGCGAGCACAAAGATTACTGACACTGACGGTGATCATTGTGCAACAGACATTATTTTAACACAGCAACAAAAGGCGGATACGGATAGTGATTTCTCTCTCATTCTCTATCAAGGGTACACTGGACCAACAAACAACTTGGATCATACTGACACAAGTTCAAAAATTGCCTACCTTTTTCCTGAAACAAAAGAAACACGTGATGAAGGGGCAACCAACAGTGATAGCAACACAGATGTCTCAGCGCATTCAGTTACAAGAGTGGGCCTTGTAAATAACGGAATCACAGGCCAGGTGAAAGGAACAAGGCTAATCAACAAGGCAATAAACTCATGTAACTCATTCTCTGATTTCATACGTGACCTGGCAGAGCCCCAAGAAGTAGTGGAAATGGAACTACAGGAAAAAAAAAGGAAAAAGCTTAGACGAACCAGAAGACTTGGCCCTAAATATACATACAGAAAAGGGAAGAAGGGGAAGAAAAACAGGCATGCTTTGGCTCTTAATGACACATCAGATATTGTTCCTGACTCATTCAACAACACATCTCAAAAAGAAAACGGCTCACCCCCTTCTATTAAGTCATCTACTGATCAACATGAAGATATTACCTCTAATCATGCATCCATGGATACAGAGACTAGTGATACACAGGCTCATCTACCAACCCTTTTGAACTCTCAGTGCAGCCAAGAGGCCTCCTCAGAAGCGATCAACGAAAACAACAGGAATGCTAGAAGCAAATCCAGGAAAATAAAATTGTTGCAAGCTAATGGTAGTGTAGCTAACACTACTGAGAAATGTGTCTCTTCTGATTCCCTCAATTCGGGAATTAAGCAAGGCAATGTCCAGTTCCAGACAACCTGTGAGAATAATCAAGCTGATGGTTTTGATATAGATAAGGAAACCCTGGAAATGTTACATGATGCAGCGGCTTTGGGCTTGGGACCATTCCAAGATCTTATAGGGTATGAAGAGGGAGTTCGGGGGAACATTGACAGAGAAGTAGACGAGTGGAAATCAGTCAATCAGTTGTAAGTTTCTTAACTTGCTAAGTTTTGCTCTGTCATGGTTTTGATCTACCTATGAATATTTTTGCTTGGAATAGTTGTGGGTTGGGTATGTTGAACAAACGTCATTCCATCCGGAATAGGTTGCTCAACAGTAATGTTGATATCTGCTTTCTATTAGAAACAAAAAAAGATAATTGTTGCGATTCATACATCAGGAATTTGTGGAATGTGGTAACTGTTAAATGGGCTTTGCTAGAGTCTGTAGGCAAATCAGGAGGGATACTTGTGATGTGGGATAGTTCTATCTTTGAGGTTAATTCCATAGAATTTGGGGGGCAATGGATCAGCCTATGCGGTAAACATGTTCATTCTTCCTTTAACTGCATGGTAGTTGGTGTATATGCTGCATCTTCTGTGCAAGATCGTGCTAAGCTGTGGGAAGACATCACTACTCTGAAGTTTGCCTTTGAATTACCAATGGTGGTGATAGGTGATTTCAATGAAACTCTTCAAGCTAATGAGAGAAGTAGCGGCTACATTAATCATTCAGGGTCAGCTGCTCTCCGTAATTTCCTGTCCGATTGTGCTCTGATTGAATTCAAACTGCAGGGCAACCGTTTCACTTGGTTTAGGGGGGGTTCTATGAGCTGTATTGCAGGGCTTTCGCATCTCCAGAGTTCCACCTCCAGTTTCCATTCTTATCACTCTACCGCTATCCTAGGGGGATGTCTGATCACTGTCAATTGCTTCTTCAGGCACCAAAGGTAGATTGGGGATGGAAGCCTTTCCGCTTCATAAATAGTTGGTTGTCACACCCTACATTCTCAGCTGATTTTGAGATCTTTTGGTTTGATAGTTGCAAGGAATTTCCCGGTGACTATAGCTTGGTAAAGAAACTAGGAACTTTAGGGAAAAGATTGAGACAATGGAACAAATCCACCTTCGGTAATCAAAATTCAAAACTTGCAGACATTCAGAACTCCATCACATCCATCGAAGACTTAAGCGAGGTACGCCTCTTGTTTGAGACTGAAAAAACAAAGCTCAAGAATCTGAACTCTGAACTTTGGGAGGTTAGTCGGAATGTCGAGGGCATTTGGAGGCAGAAATCCCGCCAAAACTGGTGCAAAATGGGGGATAAAAACACTCGGTTCTTCCATCTTTCGGCAAGTTTGAGGAATGGTCAGAACCGCATTAGCAAGATTGAGCAGAATGGCAGATTTTTGGACTCTCCAAATGACATCAAAGAGGGTGCTGTCAACTTCTTCTCAACTCTGTTTGCCAAGCCACAATGCAGAAGAATTGAAATGGGAGACTCAGGGTTCTCTAAAATTTCAGAAGAAAGTTCAGTTTGGTTAGAAAGACTACCTTTATTGGAGGAAGTGAAGCAAACCGTATGGGATTGTGATGGTTCAAAAGCCCCCGGTCCTGACGGGTTCACCTTCTCCTTCTATAAAAAGGAATGGAATCTTATCAGCCCTGACATCTTTGTGATGGTCACAAAATTTTTCAGAACAAGTAAATTACCAAAGGGGATCGGCTCGTCCTTCGTGACTTTGATTCCAAAGACCAAGAGGCCGAGCACTTTCTCCCAATTTAGACCAATTAGTTTGATTCATGGGTTTTATAAAATAGTGGCAAAGCTCTTGTCCACTAGGCTCCGAAGCATTCTACCAGATGTGATAAGTGCAAACCAGTCTGCTTTCATTGCCGGACGTCAGATTCTAGATGGGTTCATGATAGCAAACGAGGTTGTCCATAGTATTCGTAGCAAAAAGGACAACGGGTTTTTGCTAAAGGTAGATTTTCATAAAGCCTTCGACTCGATTTTATGGGAGCATATCGATTCTACCATGGGTTATATGGGTTTTGGATCTCACTGGAGGAATCTGATCTTTGAATGCATATCCACTTCTAAATTGGCCATCCTGATTAATGGCTCACTAAGCAGAGAATTCAGTATGGAGAGGGGTCTCAGGCAAGGGGACCCCCTCTCTCCTTTCCTTTTTGACATAGCAGTTCAGGGGTTAACAGTTCTATTCAACAGGGCATCAGATTCAGGTTACTTTAAAGGTTTACAGACTTCGCAAGGACATCACATAACCCATTTGCAATATGCAGATGACACTCTGATTTTCCTGCCGAATGATTATACCTCTCTATTGCATGTCAAGAGGATCCTCCGCTGGTTTGAGATCATTTCAGGACTGAAAGTTAATTTCTATAAAAGCTCATTTATAGGAATTAATTTGGATAACAAATACACTTCAGGTCTGGCTAACACAATTTTCTGTCGCAGTGACTCCTTCCCAGTCAGATACCTTGGGTTGCCTCTTGGTGCTAACCCAAATAGGCTCTCCACTTGGAAACCGGTATTGTCCACAATCAGAGCAAAGTTAAGCAAATGGAAAGGGAAGTTTTTGAGCATGGCCGGAAGGATATGTCTTATTAAATCTGTCTTAAACTCTCTACCTCTATACTATATGTCGGTCTTTATTATGCCAAAGGGCATTGCAAAAGCAATATCCTCAATCAACCGTTGTTTTCTCTGGAAGGGCTCCTCAAATTCACATGGTATTTGTAAGGTTGCTTGGCATAAGGTAATTAAGAGTAAGCCACTAGGAGGTCTCGGGCTTGGTTCTATTCACAGTAAAAATCTGGCTCTGATGTTTAAATGGCTTTGGAACCTTGACAAAGGAGTGGTAGGAGGTTGGCAAGAGCTCATCTTACAAAAATACCGGCCACATTTTTCAAATGGCCTTCCTGTGTTCGCAGGTTCTTTATCTCCAACTTGGCGTGGCATGGTATCTGCAATTTCCTTAAATCACAGCATAGCCGCTCCCATCCAATCCAATGTTGGGTTTAAGGTGGGTGATGGGAGAAACATCAGGTTTTGGTCTGATTCTTGGCTAGGCTATGCAGCCCCTCTCCAGTTCATGTTCCCTAGGCTCTACAACCTCTCCCTGCAGCAATCTTTAAGCGTTGCAGAAGTTCATAACCCAACAGATAACTCAATCAATCTTTCTTGGAGAAGACCACTTCGATCCCGAGAACTCTGCATGTGTGAAAGCTTGATAGCAGAAGTGGAACGTGGCCTAGTCTTCTCTGATGGTGAAGACAACAAGATTTGGAAACACCATAGCTCCAACAATTACACAGTCTCCTCTGGGTGCCATCTCTTTGACGGTTTAAATATTTCAGGACATCTGCACTCCCCTGCTTTGCTTTGGAAAGGGTTTGCGCCTCCAAAAATAGATGTGTTCATATGGCTTCTTTTCAATGGCAGTGTCTGCACAAAGGGTTTCTTAGCTGAGAGGAGAATCATCAATTACGAGGAAGCTCTTTGTCCTTTCTGCTGCAAGGAGATTGAGACTACACATCATCTTTTCCATCTTTGTCCAAAATCATGGTCTCTTTGGGGCAGACTATTTAGTTGGTTTGGGTGTGTAGGTTGTCTGCCAAAAGAACCATATCATAACCTTCAGGAATGGTCCAACATGGTAAAAGGAAAATTCCAGCGTCAGGCAATTACCCTTCTCTGTAAAGGATTATACTGGTCAATTTGGATAGCGCGCAACCACATGATCTTTGACAACAAAACTCCAGACTGGGATGTGATTTTTGACCTCACCTTTCATCGGTTGGCCTTTTGGTTGAAGTCCTTTGTTAAAAATTTCAGCTATACGGGCTCTGATCTTTATAGGAATCCTGAATGTATTATGAACTGGACTAACTAGTCAGGTCTTTAGATTCCTTGTTTTCTTAATGTATTTTTATTTTTCCATGTAATCTTCCTTATCAGCCCTCATCTCCTTAATGGGGGCATATTATTTATAATATTCTCGATTACTATAAATAAAAAAAAATGGTTATATAAGTAAAAACCCATGCAGGTATGGGTGGGTGAGAACTAGCCACAATACATTTTGGTCCCTTGAGTTTTGTTTTTTTTACGGATTTTATTTCTGTAATTTTAGTTCTTTACATTTCAATTTTAAAACTTCTCTTTTATCATGTGTTAGGAGATAAGAGAAAGAGTTGTTAAAAAAAAAGAAGATAGATAAATATCAGTCAGCTATAAAAATACTAATTTTAGTATCAATAAATTCATTTTGAAGATGAGAAGGAGTTAAATTGAGATGTAATATGGCCTGAACTTCCAAATCCAGCAGCAGCGCCATGAATTGCAACTGAGAAATTTCTCAATAACCTTCGTGTTGAGTCATTAGCAAGAGCAGCTTTCTACGAATTCCTGCAAAATGAGATACAAAAACTCATCGAATTTAATCATTTATAACTCATTTAGTTAGCAACAAATAGGACAAAAAATTAGAGCACAACTAGTATAATTTTTTTTTAAAAAAAACCACACCAAGGCTTGTAGCCCAACAGTGGCAAGGAGTTTCCTTGCCTCTGCATTCTGGGTTTAAGCCTCAGCATGTATGCCTGTAATCCCCGCGGTGCCTTATATGCTCACTGAGTTTGCAGAATGTTCAGTGAGCCGTGGAATTATCGTGGTGCGCGCAAGCTGGCCCGGACACCCATGTAAAAAAACAAAAAAAAAAACCCTTAGATCACAGATAGCACTAGCATCGGTAAAATAGATATTCATGTCATTGGGTCCATATCGAAACCATTGCAAGCGACAAAAGGTTACCCTTAGGCCTACCACAGATAGCTCCACTAGCGATTTGTCTAGCAAGTCTCTCATTTGAGTCAGCAGTCATAATAAGCATCTGCTTTGTAGATCAATTTTGTGACACAATATTATACGCCAAACCCATAAGCATACCGACGATTGGTCCTTTTTTTAATTATTAATGTGGATGTTTGTGCCAGCTTGTACGCATCTCGACTAATCTCATGGGCTCTGAAGTTAATGACTATATAATTCTCCAATGACTATCACATTAGCAACCACAAGACTCAAACCTGAGACCATAGGAGAAGCAAACCCTTTAATTCCAAACTCTTACCACAAGGTTACCTACTGGATAGTTAAGATATGTCATTTTATCATGATCCATGGTGGCATCACATATGCTACAGATTTAAATAATTAAATTTAATATAAGATAATATAGTAATTGTTTTTAAGAAAAATTATATATTATAATATATATATATATATATATCATTTTAAAATGCATATTCGATATGAATACATTATCTATTTTGTTATTTATTGTGAATTGTTATTTAATTTTTACAAATTAGTTATTCTATTATGTTTTTATACAATCCTATAAAAATTATTGAATCATGATTTTTTTGGTTTGTTTTTATTGTAATTTTATTTTTAGATAATGATGAGTTTTTATTTGAGAATGGTATATTCTTTTTATATATAACTTAAAACAGTTAATTTACTTTTGTAGAGGACTTTATAAGAAACTCACAAATTACATTGTATTGAATTGACACTAAATAAGTTATAATAAACTTAGTTGTGATTGTGGCTCATATTTTTTCTTGATTTTACGTTCAAGAATGGCTTAAACATCTTATATAGGTTAGGGATAGGCTTCCCATCCAGTTTTCTTAAAAACTGGCAAACAAGGTCTTTTTTTAGTTAAATTCCCGAGACTATGATTTGCATGTTCTTTATGAAAATGGAGCCATAAATCATGAATTGTACGATGCACATCTCCACTATGATGAGACTTAAGAGTCAATAGAAGATTATCTAAAGATTCTCTATGTTTTGAAATAAATCCCACATTTTGACAATTTTCACAGGTTTTGCAGAATGCATATGAGTCCTTGAACATGGTGGACCAATAAAATTCACTTTGTAAGATTTTTGTAGTTGTCTTTTTTACGAAAAATGATCCCCACATGTCTTAGAGTGACAAAATTTAATGACACTACTTACCTCTTTGTCAGGAATGCATCTTTGAAATATTTGAATAAGTAAGGGTAATCCCAATAAAAGTTTTGCATATCACTCAAAAGCTTTCTTTTGTCTTGGTTATCCAAATGAGCTGGAAAAAATCCTAAAGCAAGAAAATTAATATTTTTAGCAAACCAAGGCATTGAACTAAGAGAAAGTAAGATTCATCAGGAAAGTAATCATCGATTGATGTAATGTCAGATGTTGAATTTATTGTCAATTTTTACAAATGATCCATAACAACATTTTCGGTGCCTTTTTCATCCTCGATTTCTTCTTGTTTGAAAGTTTTAAAGATTTTAGAATTGTGATTGACTTCCCTTTGTTTAGTCATGGCATGAGGAAATGGAAGTGCTGGCGGAGAATCAATCTTTTCTTTGCAATGTCCAGATTTAACCCCTTCCTTACCCTCAGAGATTGACTTATCATCTTTTTTCACAAGGTTCAAGAGTGGTTTTTTCAATAACCTTACCAATATAAAGAGTGATAATTGATTTGACTTAATCCATATGTTGGCTTTCGAAACTACTTGCATTTGCATTGTATTGCTCCTTTGGATTTTGGTGTGGTTGAGATGGAAACTTACCTTTCTCCTGAAAACTGAGAGCAAATGTGAATTTTGCAAGAGCATCTTTAAAATCTACCATGCTTTGAGCAAGTTGAGTATTGATTGTCTCTTGCTTTTTCAATGAATGCATGCAATGTTTTCTCAAGATTTCTTTTAGAAGGTGAAGCATAAGGAGGTGCATATCCATGAGAATTTTGGAAATTATGGTGTGCTTAAAATGGTGGCTGTGATGTTTATGCATTATTGCTATCACTTTTTTCAACTGAAATTTTGGGTGATTTCTCCAACCAGGTTGTATGTTTACAAGTATGGATCATGATTTGGCCATTCGAAACTATTTAAAGCACTGGCTTATTAATGGAGACATTCCTTGAAAGAAGACAAATTTAGACAATCATTAATTGAATGTTCATTAGTTTCACAGATTTAACACATAATACCTTGAACATATTTTAATTAACCACTCATTTTCAATTCTAATGCCTTGACTTTTCTAGCTAAAGATGCAAACTTGGCTTGGAGGTCATGATCTTCCCTAAGGTTGTACATTCCTCCACTAAATGTATGAGGTTGAGTTTTACTTGGTGCCTCATAAATGCCTGTAGTGTCCTAATTTTGAGCATTTTCAGCTAGCAAGTCTAGGTACTCTATTGCTTCATTAGGGTCTTTGTCTTTAAAAGTTCCATTGTACATCAATTCCACCATTTGTCTATCTTTAGGTTTTAACCCTTCATATAAATGTGAAACCAATCTTCATGTTTTAAAACCATAATGAGGGCAAGTATTAAGCAAGTCTCGATACCTATCCTAACATTGGTAAAATGTTTTTCCTAGTTTTTTAGTGAAAGTGGTGATTTGTCTTTTGAAAGAGTTTGTTCTGTGAGACAAAAAAAACTTCTTTAAAAATTATTGTTGCATTTTATTCCAAGCATGAATGGATCCTGACTTAAGATTTTGTAGCCATGTTTTAGCTTTATCTTTTAATGAAAAAGAAAAAAGCTTTAATCTGATGGTGTTCATGCTACAATTTAAGTCATTATAGGTGTTATACACTTTCTTAATTTCTCTCAAATACAAGTATGAATTTTCTAGATTTAAGCCATGAAAGAAGGTAAAAGTTGAATAATGCTTAGTTTAAAATTAAAATGAGAAGCATCAAGAGGAAAAATGATACATGAGCACGTACTTGTTCTTGTTGGATTCATATAGTCTCTAAATGTTCTAATCTAATTATTCTCATTATAAAGCAATTGTTTATTCTCTTCAGCCATGTTTTCTAAATAAGATGAGGATATCTTACAAAGTCTATCATTTAATATACGTGACAAAACTCTCATGCATGTGTAGGAAGAGAATAAAAAGAAAAAGAAAAAGAGACAAAAACACAAGAAACAAAAAGTTAGATAAAAGAAAAGTGAAAAGAGAAGAATATAAACAAAATTTATATTTTGTACAAAAATTTACCTTTTATGACAACGACACCAAAAAACTTGACAAGACCAAAAAATTGATGTTTTTCCCAAGTTGCGGGAAGTGTCCGAAGTAATAAATAACTAGGTAAGACCGGAGTCGAACCACAGAGAGGTTAACTATAGAAATTAGAAATAACAACAACAACAACAACAACAATAATAATTATAATAAGTTAAAGAGGACTTTGAGATGTAAGATTAATGTAAGGATTAAACAATGATAAAAACAAATATCAAGGTTAGAGGATCCACTAATGATATTAAAAATAAATGTAACATAAACTCTTTTCATTACTCAACTAGAAACCATACATAAAGAAAGTTCCAATCAGATGATTTGGCATTAATAGCTAATTATAAATTGTTAACATAATCATAGTAATTATCTTATTTAAGTAACACCAAACTTTTAAATATTGTCAGGAATTCATAATGCTAACTTTTGTTAACAATAAATCAAGTTCCTTTCATAGCACAAGTGTAGGTTATACCATATGGTTGGCTATGAAAGTGCCAAGCATTTGCTATACCAAGGTATTAAGAATTAGTAAGATAAAAAGATAAGATATGTTAATACCAAACTTTCTTGGATATAAACAATGAAATCCATTTTAAGTTTATATTATACCTATTCTAACACCATTATTAAAACCTTTTCACATTGACATAATAAACCTAGCTAAACATAATGAATAAGATAAACATAAATAAATAACATAAGAACATAAGTATAGTAAATGAAATGAAAAGCATAAACAAGAGATTAAGAAAAATATAACATAAAATAAAACTTAAACATTACAAAAATATAAAGAAAGAAATAAAGAGCATGATCTTGATCTGAAAACCAAGATGTCTAAATGCATGGCAAATGCCTTCTTTTATAGACTAAAATTTAGAGCTATTGATTTGATGACTAATAGTTAAGTGGGTGGCCACATCTTGACTTGGTAACAATCCTTATCTTCTTGTATGAACAAAACGTCATTAATAACGTTAGAATTTGAACAGGTTCATGTCATGAAAATTTTAGAAAATTGTCTCAGCTTTCCAACAAAAAACGAATCGGTGCATTTGTACTTCTAGAACTCGAGATATGGGCTGAACACTGAACAGTGTTTGGGCTGCAGGATAGATTCAGACTTCTCAATTGTTGCTACAATTTGAACTTGAAAATGACCTTTTTGAATCGCGGACTCTCATGAAAGTTTTAGGCCTATATATTAGCTTTCCATCTATATATAGCATACCTAAATCCAAGTTCTATAGCGCCGGTTATGATCTAATAACCGAATGTTATTCCAGTTTGGATTGAACCAGCATCTCTTTTCTAAGCTTAGCCCTCTCTTTGTTTTCTCAATTTCAGTAGTTAAACTCATCAATCAATCCTTTGATTTATGTAATAGGCCTGCATTTTAGATGAACATTCACCATAAATTAAAGTTATCTTATATTATTAGATATGTTATTATAAAACATACTCTAGCTAAGGAGTTATTGATACTTCAAGTGCAAAATGATGATATAAAAATCTTTGATAAAAATGCACTTTTTTAAGTACTAATCAGTAATCCTGGATGTGTAGTTGAATTTAGGCTCTTAAATCACTAGATTTTGATCTATGAAGCTTAAGGTATTCCTGTTTGAATATCTAGTTTAAAAACAGATAATCCTGCTGTGAGTAAGATTCTGCCCCGAGTTTATAGATCTGATTAGAGATCCAAAATGAGATTTGATTTTTTGTTTTTCATAATACCTACCTTGAAAAGTTTTGACATGTGTACTTCAACTTAGATTTATCTCATGTTCTCATGGAGAAGCTCTAATTTGACGAAACACATGTCATAAGAAATTAGATCCAAAACATAAAATGCATAATTTTTTATTATTAGCGATTAATTCATAAAATCTTTTTAGGCAATGCCAACTCATAAAGATATCTTGTTGATAAACTTAAATAAGCTCAAAAATACATTAAAAAAAATATACTGATTAGGCATGCCAACTCATAAAGATATCTTGTGATAAACTTAAATAAGCTCAAAATACATTAAAAAATATACTGTAAAAGGAAAAAAAACATATATATATTTTTCAGACGAAGGAATTGCCATTATAAATTGTTGTCAGATTGCTAATGGGAATTAGCCATATTAGATTTAAAAAGCAAAAGGACAGCAAAACAGGACCATTAATTAAAGGCAAGTGCCTTTTCACCCCGTTGAAACAAAAACACAGTTACAACTCCTTTATTAGCTGATCAACGCAGAAAAGAAGGAAAACAGATAATCTCAATGGAAGGGAATAAGCAGGAAAAGATACCTAATTAGCGTTTAGGTGCCTTTATGCGTAGAATTTGCAACTGTAGTTAGGGTTTCGAGATCATATAAAGGCAATCCAGCACTTAGATGTTTCCTTGTTGTGAAAGCAGCCCAAGCACTTGTAATCATTTGAACACTTCTCTCCACATTCAACCTCACTCATCGATCCGCTTCCACTTCCATGCTTAAAAGTAAACATTTGTAGAGCTGCATGAGGATGGCTTCACAGCTTCACAGTCCTTGCTCCAGCCCGCAAGCTTGTTAGGCGATGGGCATGCAACACACTGGTTATCCTCACAAAGGCCGAACTTACCACATTTCTCTGGCAATTGGCATTCACTCTCCCAATTTGAATCCCTGTCGAAGAGAGTGAAGATCGTCCCATGCACCTATATCTACTCCTAGTCGAAGAAATGATAGTGTGCCATTGTATTTGGGCCTGGCGAGTAAGTAATTCCCTGCAGAAGAGAACTCCAAACACAAATCATAGGCAAAGCCTTCATCTGTCTCGGATTTACTTTTTATTTATTTATTATTATTTACATGGGTGTCCAGACCAGCTTGCGTGTACCACGACTAATCCCACGGCTCACTGAACATCTTGCAAATCCAGTGAACATGTAAGGCACCGCGGGGGTAACAGGCCTGCACGGTGAGGGTTGAACCCAGGATGCAGAGGAAGGAAACAAGTCCCTTCAACCACTGGATCAAGACCTCAAGTGCTCGGATTTACTTTTTATATCACGTTTGGTAGACGACCATTTCTTACACTAAACATGTAGAGATATGGTTTTGGAGAATTTGGGCTTTTATAGTGCATGGCTAGCCTTTTGGGCTCCAACACTAGGCTACAAGGCCCATTTAAGTTTTTTAATTTTTTTAAGAGAAGGGACTTAAATTTATTTCATGATGCAGTAATGATTGTTGTTAATTTTTTTTTAAAATATTTTAAAATAATATTTTTTATTTTTAAAATTTTATTTTTAACACGTAACATAACATTTAAAAAATAATTTTTAAAAAATTCTAACTTTTTTTAAAATGCTTTTAAGAAACAATAACAAACAGATTATTAAAATTATGGCTGCTACACCAAGCCACAGAGACTGGCCAAATAAAGTTGCCCTTTGAGTCATGAAGCACAATGTCACCATTGGGTAGTAGCTGGAAGCCAACTACACCTTTATTGGCAGTATTGGTTTGCCAAGCGATTCTCCCATCGGCATCAGCAGAAGAAAGATTTCCCTCCGCACCAAAGGTGAGTGGCAACTGGGTTGTGTCGGTGGGCTTCCCAGACCCAACGCCCTGATGAGCTGGTATAAATTTTTTTATATAATAAATAAATAAAAAAAACCCCCAAAACTTATCGTGAATACACCTTGGGATGCGCTTGATTATTTCAAATAAAATATAGTGGACCTTCAATAAATAAAATGGCATCCTTATCATCTACAAAAGGGTACCGTGATGTCTATTTTGCATTATTGATTGTTAGTATCTTAACTTTAATTTTTTTTTATTTTGATATTTTAATTTTAGCTATTTTTTTTTTTAATTTTTAATTTTATTTTTTAATTTAAATTGACGATATTTATGGTTTTTTTTAATTTGATCCTTGTTTTTGTAATTTTTAATTTTTTTTCTTGATATTTTTGTAAAAAATATTATTATTTTCAGTTTCATCATTCGATCAAAACATTATTTTTATTTTTTATGTGAATTTCGATCATCATTCTTTGGATTTTTTTCTTTTTGTTAAATTGATTTTTTTTTTTCAATTTCCCCGTTCAATCAATCATAAAATTGCTTTTTTAATTTTAATTTTAATTTTTTTAATTGCTATTTTTTTTAATTCTTTTTCTATAATTAAAATTGTTTTTTCAATTTTATTCTTTAATACTTGATTGATTAATAATTGGATGTCAAAGTTTTTTCAGATAAGGTATTTTTGGTCTATTAACCTAGGACACAGGTTTTAAAAGTTAACATGATTGTTTTTATATAAAAAGGTTTTACAATCCTCTTTATTATTTTATCATGTTATTCCAATATCATGATCTTAACTACGAGTTTGACGAGATATCTCAGTTTAGTAAGATATCCTAAGTTAGCTTGGACCTGATTACAGTGGTTACAGGTTTGCATGCAAACTCAACTTCATTAAGACTTATTTTTTCATGTCTTTTTTTATCCCATTTTAGCACATGAATATAATTTTTTACAGTAAAATAAGTTCATCATCGCAACAAAACATAAGTATTGTTGGCTAGTAATATACTAAAATATAAATGAATATGCAATGTCATAACCCAATTCTAGGTTATTCTATAAAAAACAATTCATTTTTTTAAAAATAAAAATAAAAAATAAAATAAATGCCAGCAATGTGGAGAAAGCAGATCAAGGAGGACTACAAAAATAGAGAAAAATCAAGCTGCAATTTTTGAAGAAAATTCAAGGCCTAATTGTACTCCATTATGCCAAAGAATGAAGAAAAAAAATACAAATTCAAGGTCAAATTAAATAACTATTGGACTGATTTGCATAAAAATTAAGTCCAAGGACATAATTAATTTTTTAATAGGCTAATTTGATTTAATCATGGGCCAAATTGAATTTTAATTATGTTTAAGAATTAATTTGGGTCCAATTGAAGGAATTAATTAAGTGCAAGGACTTAATTATACTTTAAATGGGTCAAATTAATTTTATTTGGGGCTTAATTGGTGAAAAATTAAGTTTGGGAGCCTAATTTGGGCTTAATTGAAAAGATTGAAATTTTAAGATACCAAATTTAATTTTTACCAAGTTAATTGGTTCAAATTAGGGGCCAAATTAGGAGCAATTGAAAGTTTGGTGGTTAATTAGGGGTTAAATTAACAAATTCTGAGACCAAGGACCATATTACATAAAAATGCGTAAATTCGAGGATCAAACAATAATTTCGTAGGGTCCTAATTGCATTGAATCAAAATTTTAGGGTTAATTAGGGGTTCCATTAAAGGAAATTGACAGATGGAGGACTGAAATGAAATTTGGCTAAAAAACTTTTCATTATCTTCTTCACTTTTTTTCTGAAAAAAGCTGGTCCGGTTATCTAATTTGCAGCTGCATTTAGTGTACCTACCAGCCATCAAAGTTGACAAATCTTGCATGCCAATGATCCCCTGCAGTTTCTCTACTGCTTCTAGTAAACAGTTCAGTCTGATTGGCAGCGAGACGGCGCCAGCCTAAACATGTCAACTTAGGCAACCGTTTCTGTAGTTTTGACAGTGCACCATGCCTACTTTGAGCCAATGGTTGGGATCCTTTTCAAGTGAATCCAGGGCTGAAATTTTTCCACAACGTAGAAAAGATTGTCCTCTTTCACCGCCTATAAATAGGGGCGAATTTGATGGCCTAAGGGAGGAGAAAATTGAGTCCAAACTTGACCAAAAACCAGCCTTTTTGCCCCATTTCTGCAATTTTTTTCCTCCATCTCTCTCCCCGCCGTTCCAGCCACCAACAGGAGTCACCACTACCCTTATCACCAGTCTTCCCACCATAATCTCCACCACAGTAAGCCAACGCAACCACCAGCCAACCACCAAGAGCCACACCGTCGGTTTGTCTCTCCTCACTGCAGCCACTCTTGTGTGTTTTTTTTTTTTCTTCTTATTTTGCTTCCTCTGCCGCCAGCCACCATTTTTGTCACTGCCTTAGCCATCGTTTCTACCACCAACTGGCCACCAAGCAACCACCATGATCTTCTTTCTCTTCTCCTTCCAGCGTTTCTCTCTTATTTGCAACTTTTTTTCTCTTCCTCCCGTAGCCGACGCTGGCCTCCACCACTACAACCACTGGCAGCACACTGTCATCCTCGGCCAGACCATCACCACGCCAGGTTGTCTGCCCTCTCTCCCTTTCCCCTTTTTCTTCTTCTTCGCTGCCCCTGTTTAGTGAACAGAGGACATGAATTATAAATCAAGTCTTGCTGTTCATGCATGAACAGTGGACGTGAATTATGTCCACTATTCATGCAGTGGACTATACTCCTTTATTTTATTTTTAAATCCAAAAATTTTAAAAACAATCATTTCAAAAAAAATATGATTTTCTCGCATATTTTTCTACTAATACTGTATAATATCGGGTTGTATATTTACACTATAAATTATAAATCCAGTATTAAAATACTAGTTTCTCCAAAATATTTCAACAAAAAATAATTTCAAAACAATTGCAAAAAACAAAAAATATATTTTGTTGCGTACGGCCAAATCCCAAAATTTTTTCAAGCATATTTTTCATAAAAAACAAAAATTACATTTTTCATGTTATTTTTTAAATCCAAAAATGAACATCGTAACGAGTTTATGATTATCCATTAGGATTTGACCAACATGTCAAAAATCTTTTTCCAATTTTTTTTTTAGGGTCCAGATGTAGACTTTAATATTTGTAGCTTGTAAAATTACACGATAAAGTACATCCTCGGGTATTAGAGATACAAGGTGTAGAAATACAATGCTAAAATTCAAACTTTAGAACGGTTAGGATTTAATCCAATAAGGTAGAGAGTTTCTCATGAAGAGAGATCTGCCTTGAGCCTTAGAAAAGACCAACATAAACTTGACTCATAAAAAAATAATCAAACAACAATGCAGTTTAACTTAGGTAGGGTGCACTGGAGGTGATGCGTCTTCCCCTTGCACAACCAGTTCCTTTACTCATACTCTCATAGACCATAGGTTCCTAGTGACCATAATACTAGGTGGCGACTCCTAAACATTAATCATAATTTTATGATTAAATCAAAAAATCATTCCCAACACACAACACACCTCACCACAAGAGGAACGACAAGAAGCCTTCGCCATCGCCAGACGACGTTGCGACCCTCGCGACATGCAATATGAAAACAAAATCAAATATTAAATAATTAACAAAAATACAAATAAACACCCATTGAAAACAACTTGAACCACCTTATAGTATATATGTTTATTGGCATAATTTACACTTTGATGAGGGGAAATCATTGCTCCCCTCCTATGTTTGGGGAAACAATTAAAAACAACCTGAAGCTTTATGCCTCTAAGTATCATTTGTTCTTTTATCAGTTTATGCATTAATGAATAAAAGCTAATTGAGGGGAACTCATTGTTCCCCTTCTATGCTTGGGAAATCTTCCCATTATGTTCATCCTTTAAATTCAAATTGATTGATAATTATATTTTATGAGGTCATCTTAGTCTTATGACTCAAGTGACGAGTTTGACAGGTAACTTGGGTTGATTTGGGTTTTTTTGTTCTTTTTTAATTGATTTTGTTTTCAATTTCATCATTCAGCACTGGATTGATTGAGAATTATGCTTCATAATTTGGTTTCGTCTGGTTTCTATTGACCCAGGTCATTATCATGGTATAATGACCCAGGTTTACACCGGTTGACTCTGGTTGCCTTTTTTTATTGATTTATTTTTCAATTTCATCCTTTAATATTGAGTTAATTATTGGGCTTTAAAATTTTTTTAATTTGCTTTCTATGAGGTTATCGCAATCTCATAACCCAAGTTATAGATTTTATATGTTAACCTAGGTTGACCCAGGTGTTTTTGTCTCAATATATTTTTTAAAAGAAAAGAAAAAGAAAAGTTGAGGGACCAGTTTAGAAACCTAGTAACATTTTACCTATAAATACAGTTGAAAAATTTATAGGAAGGGGTAGAGAAAAGTTTAATGGGAGGAGGGGTGGAAAATTCACAAGAGAAACCCTAAAACCTAAAGAACTCCTAAAAAATCTGTTTTATTTGCAAGTCTCTGCCCTTCCCCTCTTTGGGGACTAAAACCAAAGAACCTCACGACTGTCTCTCCCTATTGGCCCCCCTTTGGTCTGCGATTTTTTGCTTTTGAAATAGCCCCATCTTCCTCTTTATTGAACCAAGAGCCCTCATTCTCTTCCATTTTCCTCTTCACTTGGCCACAACGTCCCTCTCCTGGTCGTCAACACACTGCCCCCCCATTTCCTCTCCTTGAACCAACAACTCAATAGACTTAAACCCCTCCTTCTTCTTCCCCAGCTGCCTCCATCTCTTTGCCAAACCAGAGTTGCCACCCACTGACACAGGAGACCAGCCCCACAACGACTCCTTTCTTCCTCAAACCAAACACAGCAGCAACCCTCGCTGTCTTCTTTCTAGTGTTCTCTTAGTCCCACCGTGGCAACAACGCCATAACAACACCCGAGCGCCACCATCACCTTCAGTATCGTCGAGGCCACCGCCAATAATCCAAGCACGACAGAACCCATATAACCCACCTTGGTCTAGCACAGCAGCCTCCGCCCTCACCTCGGAGTCATCAACCATCATAAAGAGGAAGAACTAAACTCAGATATGAAAAAGAAGAAAGACCGGGAACTTATGAAAGAAAAAGAAAACTAAATCAGACTGTTGTTGCGATTTTGTTGCTTTGCAGGTGACGTTGGTTCTCATCGCCAGTGCAATATGGAAGAGGAGGAGGAAGCCGTTTCAAATCTCCCTATCATTGGTCTTTTTTGCGGCTGTCGCGCATGGAGAAGACGCTCTGTCATTGCTCCTACAGTTCCAGAGGGCCTCTACTATTCCTAGACTTTTTAGGGACCTGTATTTTGTAATTTTCAGATTTTGATGTGTATATTTATATTACTGTTTGATTTATTTTGAATTTTGATAATTGGGAACATGTACATATGGGTGTATGAGAAAAACATAATAAAAAAGGATGTGTGTGTGTTTGTATTTTTTTTAATGTTAAAATTATAAAAAAAACAAAAATAATAAAAAGAAGAAAAAAGAACTAAGCGTTTTAATTTGTATATAGTCAAGTATTTTAAGGACAAATAAAATCATGTTGTACTTCCCGTGAAAATGTAAGAACATGTTTCTACATATATTTTGGGATTTAATAACTAATTTATTAAAAACTTTAGAATTTTACTAATATTTCAAATTTTCAAACCACATCAAACTGTGAAACAGTTTACCTTAGGTAGGGTGCCCTAGGGGTGCTAATATATTTTCTAGCTACAACTAGTCCCTTAACCTCAAATCTCTGACAAAGACTAGTACACTCGGGTTTCCTAGTAACCTTGAATTAAATACTAGGTGTTGACTCCCAAAACAAGCAAACGAACAAAAAATTGTCAAACGATGATGTGCGGGGACATGTGCCAAAATAGTGACTCCACTAGGGAAGGTACTGTTTTTTTACATTATTAGGCTAAGCTTTGTATTTTTGATGTGGTTTAAATTTTTTGGGTTGTCTTATTTTATTTTTGTTTCATCCATGCATTGTATAGAATTCTCTCATGCATCACATGTTTTAATTTTTGAAAGCACACACAAGCTTCAAGTTAAACAGGGGACTAGTAGTTTACCTTACAACTTTTAGTCAAGGTTTAACTTTGTGTAAACCCCAACTCCTTATTGAGTGCTTATACTGTTAGTGATTGGTATACGTGCCATCTCACTATATGCTGAGCCCCCATATTGCCTTTACAAGGGTGATCACTAGGACAACAAGAGACCCTTTTTAGAGACTAAGTAGTAAACCTACCCTTTGTCTCACGTAATAATATTAGAACCCGCCTTTAAGATGTATGCTCCGTACATATTGTTTTGCATCTGAGCAAGCTCTTCTTGAAGCATCTTGAATTCAGGACTTACAGGGGATGTAATAGTCATCATTTAAGAAATTTCTATTATAAAGTTTAATCAAGAATAAAAATACTTGTTTCATCATGCAAGAGTTATGACCATATGTCACCCCTCGAAGGGCAAGTTCATTGTTGTTACTCAATTTTGGACCCCATATGCTAGAGACGGTGTATACCTGATTAGTACTTAAAAGTGCATGTTTATCAAGGTTTTATATCATCATTTTGCACTTGAAGTATCAATAACTCCTTAACTAAAGCATGTTTTATAATAACAACTTTGATATTATAAGATACCTTAATTTATGGTAAATGCTCATCTTAAATGCAGGCCGATCACATAAATAAAAGGATTGATTGATGAGTTTAAGTATTGAAAGTTAAAGGACAAAGAGATGGCCAAACTTAGAAAAGAGATGTCGGTGCAGTCCAAACCGGAACATTGCTCGGTAATTGGATCATATCTGGAGCTCTAGATCTCGGATTTAGGTCCATTTTATATGGATGGAAAGGTAAGACAAAGGCCTACAACTTTCATGTGGAGCCCAAGATCTAAGAAGGCCGTTTTGAAGTCCAAATTGAAGGAACAACGAAGAAGTCCGAAGCTGTCCTGCAGCCCAGACACTATTTAGTGTTCAGCCCATATCTTGAGTTCTAGAAGTCCAAATGACCTCATCTTTTTTTTGTTGGAAAGCTGAGACAATTTCCTAGAACATTCCTGAGGATTCTGAGCAAATTATGATGTTAGCAATGACGTTTTGTTCAGACAAGAAGATAAGGATTGTCACCAAAGTCAAGATGTGGCCACCCACTCATCAATTAGTCAACAAATCAATAGTTCCAAATTTTGGCCTATAAAAGGAGGCACTTACCATGTATTGAGGCATCTTGGTTTCCAGATCAAGATCATGCTCTTGCTTTCTCTCTTTGTATTGCTTATGTTTTTCTTTCATTAATATCAAGTTTATGCACTTCATTTCCTTTCTTTTACTTAGTTAACTTCTTTCTCATTTATGTTCTTATCTTGTCTATTTATGTTTCTTTCTTTCATTATGTTTAGCTAAGTTAATTATGTCAAGGTGAAAAGGGTACACTAATGGTGTAAGAATAAGTATAATATAAACTTAATAGGGACCTTAACGTTGGATACTAACATGTTTTATATTTGTTATCTTGTTCACTTTTAATACTTTGCTTGTTAAATGGTTAATCTAGATTTATGTTGTATAACACTTGGTACAACAAATACTTGGTACTTTCATAGCCCATACTGTATGGTATAACCGACACCTGAGCTATGAAAGGGACTTGATTTGTTGTTAACATAAGTTATAATCATGAATGCCTGCCAACATTTACAAGTATCAGCTTTATTCGAATAAGATAACTAATGTAATCATGTTAACAATTTATAATCTGATTGGAACCTCCTTTATGTGTGGTTTCCAATTGAGTAATAAGAGTTTATATTATACTTGTTTGAAGTACCATTAGTGGATCCTCTAACCTTGACATTCGTTTATATCATTGTTTAATCCTTACATTAATCTTCCAACTCAAAGTTCTCATTAATTTCTTCATCTACTTCTATTACCACTACTACTACTACTATTATTTTTATTATTATTGTTGTTGTTGTTATTTACATTATGTAATATATCCCTTTGATCTTTTCATAAACTCATTATATAGGCTGGAAACCTGTGACCCGATCTTTTGGATCATTCTCAGGTGTAACAACGCCACGTACTGAGTATTATAATTATTGTTATTGTTATTGTTATTGTTGTTGTTGTTGTATTGTTATTTATAATTTATACAATTAACCTCTCTGTGGTTCGACCCCGGTCTTGCCGGGTTATTTATTACTTCGACACTCCTGCACTTGGGAAAAGACATCAAGCTTTTGGTCGTGTCAAGTTTTTGGCGCCGTTGCCGGGGAGGTAAATTCTTGTATAAATTATAATATTTATTTTATTTTCTCTTTTCACTTTTCATTTTATTTAACTTTGTTTCTTTTGTTTTCTTTTGTTTCTTTTTCTTCTCTTTTCTTTTCTTCCTTTTATTCTCTTCTTACAAGTGCATGAGAGTTTGGTTGAGTACATTAAGTGGTCGACTTTGTAGGCTATCCTCATCATTTTCAGAAAATATGGCCGAAGAAGATAATCAATCGCTTCATAATGAGAATAATGAGAATAACCGTATGAGAACACTTAGAGATCACATGAATCCTACAAGAACAAGTGCACCCTCATGCATAGTTTTCCCTCCTGATGCATCTCATTTTAATTTTAAGCCAGGCATTATTCAACTTTTACCATCTTTTCATGGCTTAGACTTAGAAAATCCATACTTGCATTTAAGGGAATTTGAGGAGGTCTGTAATACCTATAATGACTCAAATTGTAGCATGAACACCATTCGATTAAAGCTTTTTCCTTTTTCATTAAAAGATAAAGCTAAAACATGGCTACAAAATTTGAGACCGGGATCCATTCGTGCTTGGGATGAAATGCAACAACAATTTTTAAAGAAGTTTTTTCCATCTCACAGAACAAACTCTTTCAAAAGACAAATCATCACTTTCACTCAAAAGCCAGGAGAAACATTTTACCAATGTTGGGATAGGTATCGAGATTTGCTTAATACTTGCCCACATCATGGTTTTGAAACATGGAGATTGGTTTCACATTTTTATGAGGGTTTAACACCTAGAGATAGGCAAATGGTTGAATTGATGTGCAATGGAACTTTCGAAGATAAAGACCCTAATGAAGCAATGGAGTACCTAGACTTGCTAGCCGAAAATGCTCAAAATTGGGACACCACAGGTACTTATGAGGCACCAAGTAAAACTCAACCTCATACATCTAGTGGAGGTATGCACAACCTTAGGGAAGATCATGACCTCCAAGCCAAGTTTGCATCTTTAGCTAGAAAAGTCGAAGCACTTGAATTGAAAAAAAGTGGTCAATTAAAATCTGTTCAAGATATTGTGTGTCAAATCTGTGAAACCAATGAACATTCAATAAATGATTGTCCAACTTTGCCTTCTTTTAAGGAATGCCTCCATGAACAAGCCCATGCTTTAAACAGTTTCCAAAGACCCAACCATAACCCATACTCTCAAACGTATAACCCTGGTTGGAGAAATCACCCAAATTTTAGTTGGAAGAGTGATAGCAACAATGCACAAACTTCACATCCACCGTTTCAAGCACACCATAATTTTCAAAATTCTCATGGATATGCACCTCCTTATGCTCCACCTCCTAGAAGAAATTTTGAGGAAACATTGCATGCATTCATTGAAAAGCAGGAGACAATCAACACTCAACTTGCTCAAAGCATGACAGATTTTAAAGATGCTCTTGCAAAATTAACATCTGCTCTCAGTTTCCAAGAGAAAGGTAAGTTTCCATCTCAACCACAACAAAATCCAAAGGGGCAATACAATGCAAATGCAAGTAGTTCTGGAAGCCAACACATGGATCAAGTCAAATCAGTCATCACTCTTCGTAGTGGTAAGGTTATTGAAAAACCTATTCTTGAACCTTGTGAGAAAGATGATGAGTCTATCTCTGAGGGTAAGGAAGGGGTTGAACCTGAACATTGCAAAGAAAAGACTGATTCCTCGCCAGCACTTCCATTTCCTCATGCCATGACCAAACAAAGGAAAGTCAATCACAACTCTGAAATCTTTGAAATTTTCAAACAGGTAAGGATCAATATACCTTTGTTGGATGCTATTAAACAGGTTCCTTCCTATGCTAAATTTTTGAAAGATCTGTGCACCGTGAAGAGAAAACTGAATGTGAAAAAGAAAGCATTTTTAGCCGAACAAGTAAGTGCCATTCTTCAGAACAATAATGCTTTGAAATATAAAGACCCTGGTTGTCCTACAATTTCTTGCTTTATTGGAGAACATAAAATTGAAAGAGCCTTACTTGATCTTGGAGCTAGTGTGAATTTACTTCCATATTCAGTCTTTCAAAGTCTCAATCTAGGTGAGTTAAAACCAACTTCAGTAACTCTTTTACTTGCTGATAGATCTGTAAAAGTGCCTAGAGGAATAATCGAAGATGTGTTAGTACAAGTCGATAAATTCATTTATCCTGTGGATTTTATTGTCTTGGACACGCAACCTGTTGAAGCATGTAATTCATTTCCTATTATTTTAGGACGTCCGTTTCTTGCAACTTCTAATGCATTGATTAATTGTAGGAATGGACTCATGAAGTTATCTTTTGGAAACATGACATTGGAGATGAATATTTTCAACATTTGCAAGCAACCTGGAGATGATAATGATTTACAAGAAGTAGATCTTATTGAAGAATTAGTTCATGATCAACTTGAATCTACTTTGAGTAAAATTGAGTTGGATGAATCTGAAGATTTGCAAATGATTTATTCTCAGGAAGAAATCACGGATGAAAAAGGCACCAAAAATATTGATGTTGATCTTGTGTCAAAAGTGACAACAGATTTGACATTCGACATCCTACCAATCGATGATTACTTTCCTGAAGAATCTTTACTTTCTCTCAGTTCAATGCCTTGGTTTGCTAAAAAAATCAATTTTCTTGCAACAGGAGATTTGCCAGCTCACTGGAGTACCGAAGACAAAGGAAAGTTTTTGAACGAAGTGAAGAACTTTTATGTGGATGACCCTTACTTATTCAAAAATTGTCCTGATCAAATATTTCAAAGATGCATTCCCGACAATGAGGTAAGTAGTGTCATTAAACTTTGTCATTCTGAGGCATGTGGGAGTCATTTCTCATCAAGAAAGACGACTGCAAAAATCTTACAATGTGGATTTTATTGGCCCACCATGTTCAAAGACGCATATGTGTTCTGCAAAACTTGTGAAAATTGTCAAAAGTCAGGATTCATTTCAAAATATAAGGAATCTTTAGATAATCTTTTATTGACTTTTGAGGCATATCCTGGTGAAGATGTGCATGGTGCATTTCATGACTTATGACTCCATTTTCATAAAGAACATGCTCGACTTAGTCTTGGGAATCTGACTAAAAAAGACCCTGTTTGCCAGTTTTTAAGAAAACTGGATGGGAAGCCTATCCCCGACCCATAGAGGGCGTTTAAGCCGTTCTTGGACGTAAAACCAAGGGAAGATGTGAGCCACAATCACAACTACCTGTACATACATGCTTTGTCAAAATAAATAAATAAAGAGAGAGAGAGTGTGAGACTATAGTTGGCCTACATGTAGGTGGTATGATTGCATTTTCACTTTTTCATCTATAAATTCTTCTATTCCTTCTCTTCATTTCCACTCATCCCATACATTCATCAAATATAGAAGTGTGTAGAAATGGCAGGTTCCTCAAGTCATCACATAAAAAATATTTGTGTTTTCGGTGGATCCAGCCCTGGGAAAGAAAAAGAGTTTTTAGAATCAGCAAATCATCTTGGTCAAGTACTAGCTGAGAGAAAGATTCATTTAGTGTATGGGGGAGGCAGCCTTGGGTTAATGGGAGGTGTTTCAATGGCTGCATTTTTAGGAGGCAGTCAAGTTTTGGGGGTTGTCCCCAAAGCTTTAGCAAATGGGGACATCATTGGAAAAACAATTGGAGAGGAACTACAGGTCCCAACAATGTCTGACCGACTGAATACCATGTTTAACCATGCTGATGCCTTCATTGCCTTACCAGGTGGTCTGGGCACATTGGAAGAGATCTTTCATATTTCATCTTGGGCCCAACTGCACATTCACCATAAACCTATAGGTTTGTTAAATGTTAATGGTTTTTATGATAAGTTGCTATCTTTCCTTGATCAAGCTGTGGAACAGGAATTTATAACATCTTCGGCACGACGAATCATAATCTCTGCTGCTACTGCTGAACAATTGATTGACCAACTACAATCTTTCATCCCTGTCATTGATCCCTGCATGAGTCGTCTAGATTGGTCAACTAAGGAAAGCCGTAAAAAGCTTAGATTAGATTTGAGCCTTCATCTGTGAAACCTTGTGTCTTTTGGTTTTATTAATAACATATTATTTTGTTTTGTTACTTCTTATATTTGTTTAAGTGTGTTTCAGGTTTGTCATTGTTTGCTGTTTCAGGTGATGTCTTCTATACTCTATCTTTCTACCTTAGGACATTGAGGACAATGTCTCGTTTTGGTTGGGGGGAGAGGGTAGTAGTTTAAAAAAAAAAAAAAAAAAAAAACTAACCAACTAACTGTTGTTGTTTTTAAAAACCATTTGGCAAAACTGTTATTACTATGATGGCAGAGTAAAGAGGAATTATTCTTGAGACGCATCGTAGTAAAAATTTTCTAATGGTTATTTGCAATATTCATAACAAGGCCTATTAGAATACTTCTTGAAATATTCAGGTTTACAAACTCTCGCATTGTTATCACTTGATTCTGCTCATATACTCATTTAACAAGTATTATTAAACCTTCATTTTCACACACACACTTTAACATATGATTGTGGGTTGCACATTGGATTATTACATTATTTATGTTCTTTTGTTGAAGGTAACAACTAAGGGTAAGGGTTAGTATATAATTTGCAAAAAAAAAAAAAGAAAAAAAAAAGATGATAATATTGATGATAATAAAAACGTAGATAAGTTTTGGTTTCGTAGCCTCCTTAACCTAAGCAATTAAGCCCGAAGGGGTGTTTTAACACCTAATACCCTAAAGTCAACTGACTTGGGAGTTATTGGCCCAAAGCTTGTTACATGGGTTAAGGAGAAAAGCTTAAGGGAATCAAACATTGCACTATCTACGTATCAGTATCTGCAACCCGAGTTGTTAAGCTCGTAGGGGTGTCTCAACACCTAATGCCCTAAGACCAACTGGTCTGGGAGTCATTAGCCTAAAACTCGTTACATGGGTTAAAGATACATTATGTTTTAAGTTGTATGTGTATATAAATAAAATTTAAAAAAAAAAAGAGGAAAAAAAAAGAAAAAAAAAAAAAAGAAGAAGAAAAAAAAAAGAGAGTAATAATAATAATAATCCCAACCCAAGGAAGTTCACCTTAAACATTTGAACATAATATTGTTTTCTTCCAACAAAAGCCCCATCATCTATGTTTTCATATATTGAGCACGTAAAAAGAAGGTTTATTAATATCTTGTTTAAGAAGTATGAAGCAGTAATATAAATTTAGTGAGAGTTTGTTTATCTGGATAGATTAATAGAAGTTGAATGATGAATGCCTTGCTTTGTGATACTTGCAAATTGTTTCTCTATTTTAACGCTTTAGATTACTAGGGACTAGTAATAAGCTGGTTGGGGGGTGTGATTAGTACTTAAAAGTGCATGTTTATCAAGGTTTTATATCATCATTTTGCACTTGAAGTATCAATAACTCCTTAACTAAAGCATGTTTTATAATAACAACTTTGATATTATAAGATACCTTAATTTATGGTAAATGCTCATATTAAATGCAGGCCGATCACATAAATAAAAGGATTGATTGATGAGTTTAAGTATTGAAAGTTAAAGGACAAAGAGATGGCCAAACTTAGAAAAGAGATGTCGGTGCAGTCCAAACCGGAACATTGCTCGGTAATTGGATCATATCTGGAGCTCTAGATCTCGGATTTAGGTCCATTTTATATGGATGGAAAGGTAAGACAAAGGCCTACAACTTTCATGTGGAGCCCAAGATCTAAGAAGGCCGTTTTGAAGTCCAAATTGAAGGAACAACGAAGAAGTCCGAAGCTGTCCTGCAGCCCAGACACTATTTAGTGTTCAGCCCATATCTTGAGTTCTAGAAGTCCAAATGACCTCATCTGTTTTTTGTTGGAAAGCTGAGACAATTTCCTAGAACATTCCTGAGGATTCTGGGCAAATTATGATGTTAGCAATGACGTTTTGTTCAGACAAGAAGATAAGGATTGTCACCAAAGTCAAGATGTGGCCACCCACTCATCAATTAGTCAACAAATCAATAGTTCCAAATTTTGGCCTATAAAAGGAGGCACTTACCATGTATTGAGGCATCTTGGTTTCCAGATCAAGATCATGCTCTTGCTTTCTCTCTTTGTATTGCTTATGTTTTTCTTTCATTAATATCAAGTTTATGCACTTCATTTCCTTTCTTTTACTTTAGTTAACTTCTTTCTCATTTATGTTCTTATCTTGTCTATTTATGTTTCTTTCTTTCATTATGTTTAGCTAAGTTAATTATGTCAAGGTGAAAAGGGTACACTAATGGTGTAAGAATAAGTATAATATAAACTTAATAGGGACCTTAACGTTGGATACTAACATGTTTTATATTTGTTATCTTGTTCACTTTTTAATACTTTGCTTGTTAAATGGTTAATCTAGATTTATGTTGTATAACACTTGGTACAACAAATACTTGGTACTTTCATAGCCCATACTGTATGGTATAACCGACACCTGAGCTATGAAAGGGACTTGATTTGTTGTTAACATAAGTTATAATCATGAATGCCTGCCAACATTTACAAGTATCAGCTTTATTCGAATAAGATAACTAATGTAATCATGTTAACAATTTATAATCTGATTGGAACCTCCTTTATGTGTGGTTTCCAATTGAGTAATAAGAGTTTATATTATACTTGTTTGAAGTACCATTAGTGGATCCTCTAACCTTGACATTCGTTTATATCATTGTTTAATCCTTACATTAATCTTCCAACTCAAAGTTCTCATTAATTTCTTCATCTACTTCTATTACCACTACTACTACTACTATTATTTTTTATTATTATTGTTTGTTTGTTGTTATTTACATTATGTAATATATCCCTTTGATCTTTTCATAAACTCATTATATAGGCTGGAAACCTGTGACCCGATCTTTTGGATCATTCTCAGGTGTAACAACGCCACGTACTGAGTATTATAATTATTGTTATTGTTATTGTTATTGTTGTTGTTGTTGTATTGTTATTTATAATTTATACAATTAACCTCTCTGTGGTTCGACCCCGGTCTTGCCGGGTTATTTATTACTTCGACACTCCTGCACTTGGGAAAAGACATCAAGCTTTTGGTCGTGTCAATACCCGTTTTGAACTGAGTGTAGGAGTGTAGCTCATGTTTGCTGGAAAATTGACAAAAGTGGAGGAGAAAGAAATATATTTTTTCCAAACCCTGTTTGAGCTGTTTTCTGCTCTATTTATTCTCCTCCTTTGCTACCAAAATCATCAGGTTTCTTAGATTGACTAGGGGTCTTCATAATGCTAAATTCATTTCTTCGTTATCTTGTTTTTAAGGTTGGATAAATCCCTCAGAATTTACAATAAAAAAAAAACTGATTCTACTGTTGTTGTAATTTTTTGTTTGAACTTAGGCTCTGATTCAAACTTGGTTTCATATGATATCTAACCATCCTAGCTATATTTTATCGCTTATGACATGTTGAAGAATTGACTTACACCTTTATTGAGTCCTAGGGGTCACTGTTCTTAGGGTAGACTCTCAATTAGATTTTGATACTCATTATTGTCGGATCAAGAAAACCTTTTT
Source organism: Populus alba (assembly GCF_005239225.2). Lineage (NCBI taxonomy): Eukaryota > Viridiplantae > Streptophyta > Magnoliopsida > Malpighiales > Salicaceae > Populus > Populus alba. The sequence goes on along the minus strand of NC_133284.1, from coordinate 44,242,160 downwards.
GACCAACCAAATCCCCGCCAAATTCTGTTATCTAAAACAATTTTATCTTATTTTGAATCCTTCATCAAAGTTGTAGTTCGGGACACGTAGATGAATTTAGGCTTTTGAATTACATAATTTCAATATCAGAAGCTCAAGATATCCATGTTTGAAATCTAGCATGAAAACATAGAATCCTATCGCGAGAAGGTTTCCAGCCGAGTTTGGTGCCAATTCTATTATTCAAAACGAATTTATCTCATTTTTTATCCTTCATGAAATTTGTAGCTCTACAAATGTAGATGAATTTAAGACTTTTGAATCGCTTGATTTCGATATCAAAAGCTCATAATATTCCTGTTTGAATATCTAACATGAAAGTAAAGAATTCTACTGCGAGAAAGATCCTGACCCGAGGTTTGCACTAAAGACTCTATTTCCATCATAAATTTTATTGATTTGTTCTTAGATCATACTCTCAGCCATATCGGGATGCTCGGCATTATCAGTTTCTGAATTAGATCAGGAGACCCTTTTTGACTAGCCAGATTACTACCAGATTTTGTTCTTTAAAATGATTTTATCTCACTTCAAATCCTTCATCAAAGTTGTAGTTCTGGACGTGTAGATAAATTTGAGCTTTTGAATTGCTTGATTTCAATATCAGAAGCAAAAGATATTCTTGTTTGAATATCTAGTGTGAAAGTAGAGATTCCTGCCGCGAGAAGGATTTTTGCATGAGTTTGCATGGACACAATTGCATGTTTAAATTTTGAAGACCAATTACAGGCTAATTTAAAGCCCTTTTTTGGACCAAGGACCAAAGGGAAAAGGAATTAAAATAAGAAAGTTGATTGAAGAAAAAATTAGAAGGAAGAAATTGAAGAACCATGTTTTTATCTACACAGCTAGCCTAGTTTTTCTTTCCTTTTATCTACAATTTCCTTTTTAGTTTTCATGTTTCTGTCGATCATGTTTTTATTGCCTCATTTCAAAGGGAGCAGCTGGCTTCATGGTCCCAGCTATGGAAGGAAAGAAAGGAGCTACACCATCCTCTAAAATACTAGACAGAAATTAGATATGATCACAAAATCAGAATCAAAATATTTTGGTTTTCTATTTCTGCTCATTCGAGATTACACCCTAGAGTTAATGTAATATTTGTTTCCTAAATAGAGTTGCGTTTTAGGTTATAAGCCCCTCTAATGACTTAGGAAAAGGACGGGAAAAAAAAGAGAAAAGAGGACAGAAAGGAGAGGAATGAAAGGAAAAAAACAAAGAGCAAAAACTACACTGTCGAAAGCAAAAAAAAAATACAGAGGTAGGAGTGTGAACTCAACCAGCATAACACGTTTTCATCACCATCTCCCTCATCATCTATGTCATAACCCAATTTTTGACTTCTTCTATTTTATTAAAAAAAAATAAAAAATGAAATAAATGAAGAATGAATTAAATTTTAGGTTAAGGCAACATGTTTGGAAGTTTAGAGATTAATTAAACTCTTGACTAGTTTAATTAATCAAATCAAGAGCTTAAATGGAGAATTGATAAGTTTTGAGGCTTAATTGAGCTTGAAATTAGTTTAATTAGTCACATCAAGGGCTTAAATGGAGAATTGATAAGTTTTGAGACTTAATTAAGCTTGGCACTAATATAATTTATGGAATCAGGGACTTAATTGAAAACAATATCAAAGTTTAGGGTTTAATTGGGGTCCAAGTTGCAAAAATTAAAATCTAAGGACTAGCTTGAAAATGGCATGGAAATGCATGGATCCAATTACATTTTAAATAGTGTCTTGATTGTAAAATTACAAGAATTACAAGGACCAAATTGAAAGCAGCCTTTAGAAGTGGAAAACGGAGTCGTTTTGCAATGATTGTTCATCGTCTTCTTCCTTTGCAATGGCTCCGCCTTTAAAGGCAGAGACATTTCATCCATTGACAGCCAACACTTACATTTCATTATTGAAGGCGCTTAAAGGGTCAGTTACAGGGCATTTAGGAGGCCGACCATTACCACCGATTTTGGTCTTATAAAAGGAGAGGGAATCATAGAACCGTGGGGAGAGGAACTGGAAAAAAAAAAAAAAAAACAAAGGACGAGAAGAAGAAAAGAAACCCAGAAAACAAAGAGAGAAAAAAATACACAGAGCAAAAACAGAGACAAACACAAACATAAAACCTAGAAAACCAACGTTAACACCATCGTCTTCTCGATCCCCCCTGCAAATAAAAAAAAGGAAGAACCCAAACAGAAGGGCGTCAGCATCACCTTCATCGTCACCAAAACAAAAGGAAAACAGAAGGGAAAAGTCATATGCAGATGAGAGCAAAACCACAACGCTACAAGCCTCCTCGCGATCTCCAGAAGTAGGTAAGCCGTTCTCTTCTATTCACTTTAATTTTTAATTTTTTAATTGCAAGAAGTGTGCGAAGGTAATTTAATTACCTTCACACATTTGATGCAAGCGTGAAATTGCTTCACGTGTGCATCCTAATTAACCCAGTCGGGCCTAGCCCAGCCCCCTTGGGCTAGCTGGGCCTAGCCCAAAAAATAAATAATAAAAACAAAAAAAATAAAAAAGTGTAGAAATAAAAATTTTGCATGTCTTAGAAATAAATGTATTTTATCAATCTATTCATTGACATCAGGATTAGGAATAATATATATATATATATTCCTAATCCTGATATCAATACTAGAGTTGATTTTTACCAATACTAGAGTTGGAATTATTCGTTGTGGAATTTTTAATTGGAATTATTTATGGTGCAATATTTACCAACGCTAGAGTTGGAATTATTCGTGGTGGAATTTTTACCAACACAATTATTTATGGTGGAATATTTACCAACACCAGAGTTGGAAGAATTCGAGATCGAATATTCATTGACACCAGAGTCAGGAATATTACGATTAAACCATCATTTAAAGAAAATAAAAGAAAATAAAATATACACATGCATTGATTTAAATTTATTTCATGGGTTTATTCATTGAAGTTAGAGTCAAGAATATCATACGTTTTTACACACAAATCAATAATATGTTTTTTTTAGCAATTTAAGACTAAAACAACAATGCAGCTTACCTCAAGTAGGGTGCGCTAGGGGTGCTAATACCTTTCCTAGCCTCAATCAGTCCCATACCATAGGATCTCTCTTGACTAGTTAGGGTTCCTAATGACCAGAATACTAGGTGTCGACTCCTTAAACAAGAATATCATAATACAACAAGATGCCAAAAATTTATTCTTTTTCCATATTTAAAGATTATTTTTAGGGCCGCCACGATGTCGAGTGCGACAGAATGACAACTCCACTATGGACCATTGACTAAGCTTTGCTTTTTGTTTGTTAATTGCTAAAATGCTTGTTATGTTGTGTTAGGAGGTAATTGATTATTATTTTTTATTTTATTTTATTTATTTATTATTATTTATAGCTTTATCATCCATATTTATTCATATCATTCATGCATATATTGGATATAGATTTGTGCCTCCATGCGCCACTCATTTCATTATTTGTCATATCAACTTTAAGTTAAGTGGGGGAGTAACGGTATCCCAATGGCTTTAGCCTAGGTAAGACTCGCGAAACCATACAACTCTCATTTGATTATTTACTTGGAAGTAGTTGATATGCCAAACTGATGTTACTTAGGGCCTTTATCTTCACATTACTTGTAAGCCTCAATCGACCTTTCAAGGACAATCACTAAGCATGCGAGAATCCTTATAAGATGTCATATTTTGCATATACTAGGTCAATTATAGGTCCCCCACTGAAACGTGTCCATAACACCCGTTTACGAAGATAAATGGAAAATGAAGAGAGAGCTTAGTTAGAAATGCAACACAAAAAAGAGTTGGAAAGCCTAAAGGACGATGTGGCAAGGCTTACTAGTCTGCTTGAGCAAGCTTTGAAATCCAAATCTAGAGAAGGAACATCTTCTCAACCATCTTTCACGGCTCAATTTCAGCCAATGCCTACAACTCCCTTCATTCCACCACCAGAATTCCCGATAAGGATTCCCCATATTGTTCTGAGAGAAGAGGAGCCCCAAAGGGATAGGGTGGTAGATGAGGATGGTCAAGAGAAACTAACTACTTTAAAAGAAAGAATGAGGTTCATCGAAGGAAACAAATTGTATGACCCGATAAAGGTTGCTGAAATGTGTTTAGTGCATAATATGGTTATTCCCAAGAAATTCAGAGTGCCATAATTTGTCAAGTATACCGAAACTCAATACCCGATAACCCATCTTAAAGCATATTATAATAAGATGGCGGAGGTGGTTTATGATGAGAAGTTATTGATCCATTTCTTCCAAGATAGTATGAGCGATGTTGCTCTTGCCTGGTATATGCATTTAGATAACATCAAGATTAAAGGTTGAAAGGACTTGGTTGATGTTTTTATTAAGCAATATAAGTTTAATATGGATATTCCCTAGATAGATAAAGTCTACAAGTTATGGAAAAGGGCAATAAAGAATTTGTAAGAGAGTATGCTCAAAGATGGCATAAGGCAGCTGCACAAGTTAACCCTCCATTGCTAGAGAGAGAAATGATGGGTTTATTTTCCAACACTTTCAAAGCCTCGTATTTTGAGTACTTGGTTGGTTATGCCGCACATAATTTTTATGATCTGGTTTTCATAGCTACTAGGATCGAACATGCTATTTGAGCAGGAAGAATCGCAGATCCTATTGAAAAAAAGGGTTTTATTGGATGGAAAAAAGAATTAGAAATTCATAACGTCGAGAGGGGAGGAAGAGGAAGAAAAGTCTACCAAGACAATTATAACTTCAAAACCATCACACCTACTCCTTCCATATCCAACATAAAATTTGCCTCACCTACCCACAACCAAAATAACCCCGCAAACAACCAAAACGATAGTACCTACCGCCCAAGAAGAAATTTCTTAGAGGACCAGGTATAACTTCCGCCATTGCCTCTAACTCTCACCGAAATGCATAAAAGGCTTTTGAGCATTAGCCAAATAGCACTTGTTCCTTCACCCCTCTTATAACCACCATTCCCTGCTTGGTACAAACTTGATAAAAAATGTGAATACCATGCCAGTGCCCCTAGTCATAATATTGATGGATGTATTGCATTTAAAAGAAAAATACTCCAGCTTATTAAAGCGGGGTGGATTTCCTTTGATGATTCCCCGAATGTGAAATCCAACCCTCTACCAAACCATGCTTCAGGAAGTGGGGAAGTCAATAGCTTGGAGGTGGGAAAAAAGGGTAAAACAATGATGAAAGTCATAATGGATAGTTTGCATGAGATGTTGAAACAAGCTGGGTATCTCAAAATACCAGTCAATGTGCAAATTGTAGGAGGCATGAGCGAATACTGCAAATATCATCAACAGTTCGGACACGATATAAACTCTTGTAAGGATATTAATTCTGAGGTGGAAAGCATGATGACGTTAGGGGTGTTGAGATTAATGAAACCTGAAGAAGATGATTTGGTAGGAACATTGACTAGTTGTGGCAATAACGAGGAAGTTTGTCGATATCAACCAACTGAAAGGGGTCCTTCTAAAATGATCCTAACCAAACCTTCAAACACTACTAGCGGAAATTATAATGCTCTGCCTTATAATTATGGTTATTCCTTTTGTAACACGAGTCCTACCCCAGTCTTCAATGTCGAGGTAGGAGGACTCACTAGGAGTGGCAGATGCGTTACTCCCGAATAGTTAGAAAACCATAAAAAGAATAAAGGGAAGAATGTGGTAGAGACGGAGGAAGTTAATAAGCCGATAAGTGATGAAGAAGCTAATGAGATTTTGAAATTGATGAGGCATAGTGAATATAGCATAGTGGAACAGGTTAAAAAGACGCCAGCTAGGATTTCCTTATTGTCACTAATATTAAGTTCAGAACTCCATCAAAATGCCCTTCAAAAGGTTCTTAATGAGGCATATGTTCCTCAAGACATCACATATGACTCTACAGTGCATTTAGTGGGTAGAATTTAAGCCACCAACTATCTTTACTTCACTGATGATGAACTTGATCTTGAGGGGGTTGGCCATAATAAGCTGTTATACATCACTGTAAAGTGCAAAGAATGTGTTATTGTGAAGGTGCTTATAGATAATGGCTCTACTTTAAATGTGTCGCCAAGACATGTGCTGGATAAAATGCATGTGGATGCCTCTCACATAAAGCCTAGTACCATGACTGCCAGAGCATATGATGGGTCACCTAGACCTATCATCGAGAATATTGATGTTGAACTAGTTATTAGCCCTCAACCGTTCCAGGTAACGTTACAAGTAATGGATATCCATCCATCATACAATATTTTATGTGGGAGGCCTTGGATCCACGCGGCCCGAGCCATCACATCTTTACATCAACGGCTTAAATTCATCATCAATGGGAATTTCATGACGGTAAGAGCTGAGGAAGCTCTGTCAATGATGAGAAATATATTGGTCCCTTACATAGAAGCTGGAGGAAGTATAGATGGAAATCTGCATGCATTTGAGGTGGTAAATGTTGAATAGGTACCAGAAAATACTACACAAAAAAAGCCAGAAATCTCTAATACGGTAAAAATGGTTGCTAAATACTTTCTGAAGCACGGGCTGCCATTCCAGTATGACCCTACAACAGGAATGCCCGAGAGGATCAACATGATAAAGATGAAATGCACCAATCAGAGGTTCGGTTTAGGTTTTAAGCTTGGAAAGGCATATATCAAAAGAGCAATCGAGTTTAAAATGGAAAAGAGGTTGGCTCGAATCGAAAAAAAGGAGCCTAATAAAGATCGGATGCACATTCCACCAGTCCATGTGACATTCCCACAACCTACATAAGTGATAAAGGCTGATGGTGAAATTGAGAAGATGAGCAAGGAATTTAGCGGCGCTACCATCCATTATCTGGAAGATATCAATAAACAAGAACCCAAAGGAGGTTTTGAAGACGAAGAGAGCCCCTTTGAAGCACTACCCTAACTAACTATGGGAGCTCTAGAAGACGACCCCTTTGGATTCGTGAGAAAATTAGCTGATGGAGAAAAGTTAAACACTTGGGAAACTATGAAAGTCTTGATTGTTTTCAAAAAGTAATGCTTTCTTTATGTTTTTATTGTTTGAACAATTGTGCATTGCCAATAATGATGGCTCAATATATTGGCAATTAGGTTTTGTTTAAGCCCTTCTATCCTTTGAATTTTAATGAGATCATGTATGTTTTCTTTCAATCATACCTTCTTGTCTTTGATTGTTATTTACTTTCCTAGAATTATACATTTATAACAAAAACCCTTTCTGCTTTTAGGAAATCTGAAAGCGGATTATCGATAAACTCACAAACTCATTACATTAATGACCTAAATTTGATGAAACTATAATTGCAATGGATGAGGAATAATTTGGAGAGGAAGACCTCAAAAATTTCATAAAGCTAGTACAACAATTTGAGCATACATGGAAGCCTGCAAAAGAAGAACTAGAATTGATAAATGTGGGCACCAAGTTTGATAAAAGAGAGTTGAAAATAGGGAAACTAATTACTGCTAATATAAGAATGAAGTGGATTGCTCTTCTACAAGAATATGTTGATGTTTTTGCCTAGTCATATGCTGACATGCCTGGTTTGGATTCTAATATTGTGGTGCATAAATTACCTTCGATAGAAGGTTGTAGGCCCGTTAAGCAAAAGTTGAGGAGGACAAGACCTAATATTCTGATCAAAGTAAAAAGGGAGATAACAAAACAATGGGATTTTGGATTTTTAGAAATAGTTGATTATTATCAATGGGTCTCCAACATTGTAGTAGTACCCAAGAAAGATGATAAGATCAGGGTATGTGTTGATTTTCAAGATTTGAATAAAGCAAGCCTGAAGGATGATTTTCCTTTACCCCATATAGATGTACTTGTGGATAATGTTGCTAAGAGCTCTACTTATTCATTTATCGATGGTTTCTCTAGGTACAAGCAGATTAAGATGGATGAGTAAGATAAGAAGAAAACAACATTTGTCACCTCATGGGAAACTTACTGCTATAAAGTGATATCTTTCGGGTTGAAGAATGCTGGAGTAACTTATCAAAGAGCAATGGTGACATTGTTCCATGACATGATGCACAAAGAGATTGAGGTATATGTGGATGATATGATAGCCAAGTCCAAGGATGAGGAAAACCATATCCCAACTCTAAAGAAATTATATGGAAGGTTGAGGGAATATCAGTTGAAATTAAAGCCCGCAAAATGCATATTTGGGGTGAAATCTGGGAAGTTGTTAGGTTTCGTGGTAAGCAATAAGGGCATAAAGGTAGACCCTGACAAAGTAAAAGCCATACAAGCTATGCTAGCTCCTAAAACTGAAAAAGAAGTTTAAAGTTTCTTGAGGTGTTTAAACTACATTGCTCGATTTATTTCACAACTTACCGTCACTTGCAAACCAATATTTCGATTGCTCCGAAAGAAAAACCCGGGTGTATGGGATGAAAACTATCAAGAAGCCTTTGATAAGATCAAACAATATTTGTAAAGGCCACCTCTATTGATACCACCTGTGCCTGGGAAGCCTCTCATTTTTGTATTTAACAGTGACCCAATCAGCAATGGGTTGTGTGCTCGACCTACATCATGAGTCCGAGAGAATTGAGCAAGCCATTTATTACCTTATTAAGAAATTCATAGAGTGTGAATCTCGTTATAATATGGTAGAAAAATTATGTTGTGGTCTGGTATGGAGTGCAAAGAGGCTACAACAATATATGCTATACTACACCACCTGGCTAATCTCAAAGATAGACCCTCTGAAATATATCTTTGAAAAACCATACATGTCAAATAGGTTAGCTAGATGGCAAGTGCTATTAGCTGAATATGATATCAACTATAAGACTAGAAAATTTATGAAGGGAAGTGTCATCGCAGATCATTTAGCTGATTACATCATTGAAGAGTATAAGCTATTAAACTTCGACTTCCCTGATGAAGATGTTTTAGCAATAGAAAGTGATTATGGACCATGTACTTCGATGATGCAATGAATGTGTCTGGTAACGGGGCTGGTGCTGTAATAATTTCTCCGGAAGAAAAACAGTGTCCCATCTCAATTAAACTGCAATTTAATTGTACAAACAACACTACTGAATATGAAGCTTGTATTCACGGCTTGGAAGTTGCATTAGAGCTGAAAATAAGGAAATTAGAAGTATATGGAGACTTTATGTTGATAATTTTCCAAATAAAAGGTGAATGGCAAATGAAAGATGAGAAGCTAAGACCATATCAGGAATATCTCTCTAAGTTGGTTGAAAGCTTTGAAGAGATAGAGTTTACTCGTCTAGGAAGGGATAAGAATCAGTTTGCTGATGCTTTGCCAACTTTGACCTTTATGGCTATACTTGATTGTGGTGTTAAAGTACATCCTGTAGGAATTAAGATCAGAAGCTTTCCTGCTCATTGTTGTTTGATAGAAGACGAAGTGGATGGTAATCCTTGGTATACAGATATAAAAAGGTTCATTCAATATCGGGAATATCCTTTTAGGGTCTCAAAAATAGAAAAGAAGACTCTAAAAAGAATAGCAATTGAGTACTATATAGATGGGGGAAATCTTTATATAAAGGTCATTTGATGGGACTTTATTAAGATGTTTGGATGAGGCAGAAGCTAAGAAGGCTTTGCAAGAAGTGCATAGAGGAATTTGCGCTACTCATGCAAGTAGGCACATGATGGCTAAACAAATGCAAAGAGCTAGGTATTGTTGGATGACTATGGAGAGAGATTGCATAGAATTTGTTCAAAAATATCATAAATGTCAGATATATAGTGACAAAATCCAGGCACCTCTAATACCTTTATTCAACATGGTGTCACCCTAGCCATTCACAATGTGGGGAATTGACATGGTGGGGTCAGTTAATCCAAAAGCTAGCAATGGTCACCGGTTTATCTTGGTTGCAATTGACTATTTCACAAAATGGGTAGAGGCCTGCTCATATGCCTACGTGACTTAGAAGGTGGTCAAGCGATTTATTGAAAGGGACTAATATGTAGGTACGGTATACTAGAAAGGATAATAACTGATAATGCCAAGAACTTCAATAGGAATACGATTGAGGAATTATGTGCTAACTGGAGAATTAAGCATTCTAATTCATCTCTTTATAGACCAAAGATGAAAGACGTTGTGGAAGCTGCTAACAAAAACATAAAGAAGATTATCTAGAAAATGGTGATTATCTACAGAGAATGGCGTGAATGGCTTTCTTACGCTCTTCACGCATATTGAACTGCGGTACGGACATCAACTGGGGCTACACCTTACTCATTAGTTTATGGGATGGAGGCAGTAATGTCGTTAGAAGTGGAGATTCCTTCTCTAATGGTCCTCATGGAATATGAGCTTGAAGAAGCTTAATGGGCTAAAGTACGATATGAGCAGTTAAACATGATCAGTGAAAAAAAAAATGGTTGTAATTTGTCACCACCAACTATATCAAAAAAGGATAGCAAGAGCATACGACCAAAAAGTTCGACCAAAAGAATTCAAAGGAGATCTTGTATTAAGAAAAATTCTACTACTTCCTAGTAATGATTGTAGCAAATAGGCGCCCAATTATAAGGGCCCATATGTAGTAAAGAAGGCATTCTCTAGAGGAGCGTTGATATTAACATAAATGGATGAAGAAGATTTGAAAAGACCAGTGAACTCTGATTCTGTGAAGAAATATTATCCATGATTGTATAAACCCTCATCAAATCAATAAATAAAAGTTTCGGCCAAGAATTTCTCTTTGTATACCTTATATCCTTCTCATAAATGTTTATTGATATCAAAGAATCCATTAATACACCTTTGCAACCTCGCATGATCTCATAGACTTGATTCATTTCCCTAACCAAATGCTAGAATGAATTTTGAAAATGTGAATTTGCTTTTAAAAAAAAAAAAATGATTTGAGGTGACCAAACTCTAAATCAAAGACTATGAACTATCACATCTTTCACACCATCATTTTTGAGCCAATTATTTTAGAAGGATGAATAAATGATATATAGTGAATTTATGATCCATTGACTAATGAAATGTATTTTTTTTTTTTTTTGCAAAATCCAAAACTATCATGTTGGATGGGATCAAAGTTTATTGATTTTAAATTGTTTGCGTTTAAAATAAGAAAAGGCCATCCTTGATATCCCTTTCAAGTTCTGAATTAAATCCTAGTGGTCCCCTATTGACCCTAAGTAATTTTTCTTTCATGAAAAAACTCTAACGAGGATCACACCCCACACTGGGGGCAAGTGAAATTTCAATGATCAAGAAAGATGATAAAACAGTGAAAAAAAATGCCCGAGAAACTCAAATGCTGAGGGGCATGCCCAAATCACATGAAAAAGTGATAGCCAAAACAAAGATAATATGTCCCAACCAAAACAATAAAAAAGGGCAAAACAAAAGATGAAAGATATAAAGAGTCAAACTACTAATAGTGATCCTCAATCTTTGAAACCTTGAAACACTATTTAAGTCTTATGAATCCTTTTCTTTCATAGCCAAGAATCATAGCCTACGTTATATGCCTATATAAGTCTTTTCTAATCAGGCAAGCAAGTGACTTGGAACAATAAACAATGCTCTCAAAATGAAAAGAATACTTTTTCATAGTAGTCATAACATTAAGAACAAACTACTCATTATTATTCATGCTGATAAAATGAATGTTCAAAAAGACAGATTTTTCTCAAACAAAACCTCGAGTTTTTTCTTGAGTTCTTCATTTTGAAACCCACAAAAGCAGAAATCACCTCATGATGTACCTTCACCAATGGCAACATCGCTAGCACAAGAACAAATTATTTCCTTTTTGAGAAAATAACCAAGGAGTTGCAAGACTTCAAAAGCAAACTATTTTAAACTTATATCAAAACAATTTTTGTTTTCAAAATGCAGGATCAAGATTTCAAAATTCATTCTAGACAAAGATTCTTTTTTTCAAAATTCAACAAGTGACATCAAATGTTGTTAACAGTGAGGCAAGGAATTAATGAATGATCGTCTCAAATTGATCAAATTTCCAGCAAGTAAAAGGGTCATCATGGGCACCATAAAGGATGAGCTGTGTAAATTGTAAATATTTTGAAAAAGACCTACAAAAGTTAACTCGAGTAGGCTAGAAGTCAAGCGACAAAGATGACTCAAATCAGATAGCAAGACCTCACCGATGAAGCAATGAGAAGATTGAGAAAAAATGGGGAGCCTATATTTCAAATCAGGTAAATATGCATGCACATCATATAACTCTAAAACGTTGAACAATGCATTTTGCAAATTTTACAAAAGAAATCCTCAATGGGATCCATCACAAGGAAGGCCACCTTAAAAGGGCCTAAAATTGAAAATGCTTTTAACAATTTTTCACTTTTGAATTTTTTTTTTACCTGGGCAAGCCGCCCATGAGGATTAGGCCACCTGAAAAAAAATCTCAGTGTTTTTTCCACCTCTTTTGAATGTGCCTTCGAGCCTTCAATCATCATTTTTTGGGCGCCTTCGAGCCCTCAACTCCTTTTGAGTGCACCTTCAAACACTCAACCATCTCCAAGGTAGTGCGTTTCCTAACCCTCACTAACTTTCAAGTGCTCCTCCGAGCCCTCATTTCCTTTGAGCTCTAATCTCTTTAATAGAGCTCCTTCGAGCCCTATCATGTCATCCCTTGGAAATTTGTTTTTATATATTTTCCCCCTGGGAAAGTAACCAATTACAATATGACCACTTTTGAAAAATCCTCGTATTTTTCTGACTGGGTAGGTAACCTATTACAATATAATCACTTTTGAAAAATCCTCGTATTTTTCCCCTTGGGCAGGTAACACATTACAATGTGACCACTTTTGAAAAAAATCCTCGTATTTTCCCCCTAGGCAGGTACCCCATTACAATGTGACCACTTTTAGAAAAATCCTTGTATTTTTCCTATTGGGCCAGTAACCCATTACAATATGACCACTTTTGAAAAATCCTCGTATTTTTCCCCCTAGGTAGGTAACCCATAACAATGTGTCCACTTTTGAAAAACTTCTTGTATTTTTCAACTATGCAGGTAACCTATTACAATGTGACCAATATGAGAAATCCTTATTTTTCAATCATTGGGCAGGTCGCTGGAAAAATTAGACCACTCGCGAAATTTTTCGCGTTCTTTTATCATCGGGCAGTTTGCCCAAAACAATTTGATCCATTTCAAAAAAAAAAAAAAAAAAGTGGGTCGTCTTCAAATGACTTGTTTCTTGATTTCTACATCTCCTTGTGAAAGTCATATGTCAATCTATTGTTTCCAAAGTTTTCAAGGCTCTTAAAAAAAAGTTCTTTTTGTTTCTACTTTTCTTTATAAATTTACTACACAAAGCCAAACTAAAAAAAAAATTTCCAAAGTCTTTGTATTGTAAATACTATAAAGAGGGGCAATTGTCATAACTCAAATTTTGACTTCTTCTATTTTATTAAAAAAAATAAAAAATACAATAAATGAAGAATGAATTAAAATTTGGGTTAAGGGCAACATGTTTGGAAGTTTAGAGATTAATTAAACTCTTGACTAGTTTAATTAATCAAATCAAGGGCTTAAATGGAGAATTGATAAGTTTTGAGACTTAATTGAGCTTGCAATTAGTTTAATTAATCACATCAAGGGCTTAAATAGAGAGTTGATAAGTTTTGAGACTTAATTAAGCTTAGCATTAATTTAATTAATGGAATCAAGGACTTAATTGAAAATGATATCAAAGTTTGGGGTTTAATTGGGGTCCAAGTTACAAAAATTAAAATCCAAGGACTAGCTTGAAAGTGGCACGGAAATGCAAGGATCCAATTACATTTTAACCAGGGTCTTGATTGCAAAATTACAAGAATTACAAGGACCAAATTGAAAGCAACCTTTAGAACTGGAAAACAAAGTCGTTTTGTAGCGACTGTTCACCGTCTTCTTCCTCTGCAATGGCTTCGTTGTTAAAGGCAGAGACATTTCATCCATTGGCTGCCAACACTTACGTTTCATCATTGAAGGCGCTTAAAGGGTCGGTTACAGGGCATTTAAGAGGTCGACCGTTACCACCATTTTTGGCCTTGTAAAATAAGAGGGAATCACATAGTCGCGGGGAGAGGAATTGGAAAAAAATAAAGGAGGAGCAGAAGAAAAGAAACCCAGAAAACAGAGAAAAAAAATACACATAGCAAAAACAAAGACAAATGCAAACATAAAACCCAGAAAACCAACGTTAACACCACCATCTTCTCGATCGCCCCCTGCAAGTCAGAAAAAGGAAGAACCCAAATAGAAAGCCATCACCTTCATCGTCAACAAAAAAAAAGGAAAACAAAAGGGGAAAGTCATACGCAGACGAGAGCAAAACCACTGTGCTGGAAGCCTCCTTGCGATCTCCAGAAGCAGGTAAGTCGTTCTCTTTTATTCACTTTTGTTTGAAATTGTTTAATTGCAAGAACTGTGCGAAGGTAATTTAATTACCTTCGCACAGTTGATGAACGCGTGAAATTGCTTCACACGTGCATCCTGATTAACCCAGTCGGGCCTAGCCCAACCCCTTTGGGCTAAGCTGGGCCCAACCCAAAAAATAACAAAAATAATAAAAAAGTGTAGAAATGAAAATTTTGCATGTCTTAGAAAAAAAATGTATTTTATCAATTTATTCATTGATATCAAGATCGGGAATATATATATATATATATATATATATATATATATATATATATATATATATATATATATATATATATTAGCTACGAATTTTTACCAACGCTAGAGTTAGAATTATTCGTGGTGCAGGAATATTTAACAACGCTAGAGTTGAAATTATTTATGGTGAAATATTTACTAACACCAGAGTTGGAAGTATTCGAGATTGAATATTCATTTACACCAGAGTCAGGAATATTACGATTAAACCATCATTTAAAAAAATGAAAATAAAATATACACATTCATTGAGTTAAATTTATTTCATGGGTTTATTCATTGAAGTTGGAGTCAAGAATATAATATGCTTTTACACACAAATCAACAATTTTATTTTTTAGCAATTTAAGACTAAAACAACAATGCAGCTTATCTCATGTAGGGTGCGCTAGGGGCACAAATACCTCCCTAGCCTCAATCAGTCACGTATCATAGGATCTCTCTTGACCAGTTAAGGTTCCTAGTGATCATAATATTGGGTAACGACTCCTTAAACAAGAATATCATAATAGAACAAGATGCCAGAAATATGTTTTTTTTCCATATTTAAATATTATTTTTAGGGCCGCCGCGATGTCGGGTGTTACAATCTTCACATAGAGGTAGGCAATAGGAGAAGGAAAAGAGGGAGCAGCAGAATAAATGAAAAGAGAACAGAGGGAGTAGATATAAAATGCAGAGGACAAAATAAAAAAATAAAAAACATTTGCTATAAAAAAAATAAAAAAATAAAAAAACAAATTGTTACGGATAAAGCTCTTGTTCCGACTGCTACTGCTACGACATATAACTAGTGACTTTTGCTTCCTCTTTTGTTCTCGCACCCGTTATTTAAAGTCTAAGACCACTAAGGTTGGACCTCTCATTAGAGGCTTGTCTAAGGTGTTTCAAATATAAAAGATCCTAAGGTTAGGTGACACGCATAGTATAAATATTTTTTTTATGATATACTTTTTCTATTATGTTTTTTAATTTTCAGAAATTATAAATTAAATTTTGACTTTCAGTTTAATGGAGCTTTATTTCATTATTATTTTAGATTCTAAAAAGAGATATTTTTAATTTTATTTCTGGACATTCAAATACATATTCTAACTGAATTTGATATATATATAAAAGTTATTGTTTTCATTCAAGCTTTGTGAATAATTTATGCAATAAGCATGTTTTTTTTATTGTTTTTTCAATTTGTAATTGTTGATTTTAATAAAGAATAAAGTAAAATAAATGAATTTAATTGATTTAACTTTCAAGTTAAAAGAGCAAGATAATTAAAATCATTAAGCTTTTTAATGATAGCTTGGAATATTTAATCATTTTCACTCTTAAACCTTTCATCACCAAATATAAAAATTGCGTTTCAATATTTAATTTGATTGATGTTAAGGAATTAATTAGGGTTTTTTTTTCCTATTTAAAAAAAAACTATTTGAATTTTGATTAAAAAAAAAAAAACATTTTCATTTGAAAAAGCGTGCCACTAATGAAAAACAAATTGGCAAAAAAATGTATGTATAAGAAAAAATAATTTGTTAAATAATAATTTGTTTTCTTAAGAATTTAAATCTTAGCTTTCATACAAATATCTATTTTAATTGTAAAAAAATAGATAAAAGTAGATTTTCAAAACTACCCTGGGATAACGCGCGGGTATATAACTAGTTTTCAACTATATATTGTAAGTAAAAGTTATAATGTTTTGAACTTATGGTTTTCGTGTACGAATCTAATGTATAATTCTTGGAAATGTCATATGGCAGTCCTTGAACTGGATAGTAGAGATTTGAGTTCATTTTCATTGAAAAACCACACCTGCTAGGCGTTTCAAATGTCATATTTTTGGCTACCAAACCACTTCAGTGCCAGAAAATTCAACAAATAAGAAGTTACTTACATAATTTATTGTAAAATATTTTATGAAAGAATGATCTCAAACAAATAATTTAGATGGTTAGCTAAGATTTCAAGATATGATTTATATTATTATTTTTTAACACATTATCTTAACTAAAAGTCTTTAAACTTGAAACTTGCACAAATTTACATTACTTCTATACTTAATTTTTTATTAAATAAATAAAGATGATGAGATTTGAATATATAACCGCTTGGTTATCAAGGCTCTAATATCATGTCAAAGAATTATCTTAATATAATAATTTAAACTATTAATTAAAATCTCAAGATATAATTTATAAATTCTATAGCACAATTTAATAATCACGCAGAAAAACAAATTACCGCATCACTAACCAGAGAGGAAATTAATCAACACAACAGATCAACGGCACTCATCATCAAATTTACAACTAATTTTATATCTGCAAAATTAATTTGGGTAATAATAGACACTTAGCCCAGAGCATGCTAGATGTCAAGGGAGAAGGTCCGCTGGGCCTAACCTTTCTAGTTTCGTCAGCAGCTGCAAACATACTTGACATCCTCTGCCTCTTGTTTATGCAATGATAAAAATCCAGAAAAGGAAACCAGTATGAGTAGAAACAAAAACATCACTAGAACCATAACCCAACATTATCAGCAGTGTTTGGTGACGGTGCTGGCAGTGGCAGTGACTTCATAAAAAGATTATGTTTGGATTATAAGGTAGTGATTTCAATATTTAGAGAAGAGCTTAAGAAATTAATTAATTATAATTTATTTTTATGGGATTCAAAGATAACGCACATCCTAAGTTGAGAAGGTTAACGAGGATGAGGTCAACTACATTATTTTGTACGAGTCAAAAATAGACCATCCAAATCTAGGAGCGTGCCATCGAATTTTAAAATTTGAACAACTCCTTCTTTTTTGTATGCTTAGCAACATTGTAATAAGTTGAAGCCATTAAAAAAATAGATAGAGTCGCCTTATTAAGTGTGTATATTTATATTAATGAAAGAAGCAAAGAGATTTTGAAAATCTAAGCGATGTGGACACATCTCGACTCAGGGAAATTTTGAAAAATTGATTGCTGGTGAAGGAAGGAAGGAAGCATCACATGGTTTGGGTGAGAAGTAGTACTGTATATTGCTAACATGTTTATTTTGTAATATTTTATTACTATTATTATTATTATTATTAGTGAATGGATCAAGGGCAAACGCTCAACACCGAATAGCTAGTATTGTAGGGAACCTGTGTTTTTTTAATGGAAAAGTTACTTTATTTAGATATGCGAGAGATTGCAAGATTTCCAGATGTTGTTTACGTTTGAGAGAGAAAAGTGTAAGATCATATCTTGTTTATTCTCATGATTAAAGCTTCCTCTTGCTGCAAATACAATTTTGTATGATCCTACCAAGAACAAAACAAACCAAAAATAAAATAAAAAAATTATACATATAATTTTTGAGATTTAAAATCATGTTAAAAAATTATCTTAATCTATGAAATTAAACTTTTAAATTGTGTTTTAAGAATATCTGGGTTGCGGATTAATCAATCTTGTTAATATTTTATTTTTCACTTTAAAATTACTAATTAATAACTTCGAATAGGAAGGAAAACGGACGTCTTCTCTTTTATTTTGGATTCATTGATAAGTATTGAAGCTTCTGCTGTTTAAAATAGTCGGAATCTTGTTCAAAATTCTCTGAATGGCTCCATCAACAAAAAGTTAGTTAGGAGAGAATATGATTAAATCATGTGAACAAGATTAATTACCCTAGCTAGCTACTTCCTATCAAGCGGTAGGAGAGGCTATGCGGATCGCAGGCACTATATCCATTCCTGGTTTCTAAATAGGGTAATAACATGCCAGCCCCTCCATAGGGTAAGTACCGTGGTTAATTAGGATACTTAGCTATTAACCATAGTGAAAATTAAGCTAATTATGTACGGGATAGTCATTGCTTGGCTGATGGAAACACACCAGGAGAAATGAGGGGATAAAGTATTTTCTTATTTATTTATAGTACAACTAAAGGAAGCAAATAATGTTATAGGAAGAAAAAGAAGCTAAAGCACTGTCATAGGACCCATAGCTTGTCTCTTCATTAGCCCCATCTGATATGATTTTCATTATTTATTTTTCCTCTCTGCAACGTTTCTCTCTTCTTGTTCTAGCTACTCTTGAAATATATTCTTAATCCCTTTCTCAAGACCTAAAAAGAAGAGGAGAAGAAGAAGAGATACTTCATATTAACTCACTGTTTTTGGTGATGTCAAGCAATAAAGGGAAAGATGTAGCGGAAGGTTCTTCAAGAGCTGTTGCTATGGCTCCCGATCAGCAAAATCCACCTCCCTTGAGTCGATACGAATCGCAGAAGAGGCGCGATTGGAACACCTTTGGTCAGTACTTGAGGAACCAGAGACCCCCAGTTGCATTATCACAGTGCAACGCAAATCATGTGCTTGAATTTCTTCGATACCTCGATCAATTTGGCAAGACTAAGGTGCACTTACAAGGGTGTGTCTTTTTTGGACAGCCTGAGCCGCCAGGGCCCTGTACTTGCCCACTTAAGCAAGCCTGGGGTAGCCTGGATGCACTCATCGGCCGGCTTAGGGCTGCTTATGAAGAAAATGGTGGCTTGCCTGAGACAAACCCTTTTGCAAGTGGTGCTATTAGAGTATATCTACGTGAAGTGAGGGACTCTCAGGCCAAGGCAAGAGGAATTCCTTATAAGAAGAAGAAGAAGAAGAGGAATCCGATGAAAGCTAACGATGAGAGCTCAAGCTTTCATATGCAGTAATCTTGATTTACTGTGGTTTTCTCTAGAAAACAAAAACAATGGTAATTAACTCAATTTCCCTCTTTGTTAGACATGTATATAGCTTTAATTAAAAAAGTTGGATCTAATCAAGTTCAAATACAGCAACTAGTGATTAACCAATACTAATTACTATGAATGAACCCAAGTTCTGTAATAATTCGATTTAGTATATAAATTAATTAAAATTCTCAACTAACCATCACCAGTCAAAGAACTCAAGAACATCTATGTATAGGGGGGGGGACTTTCTAATTAATCTCGGTACATTTCATTTCCTTCTTTTGCTTGATGTTAAACCCTCGGCCAAGGGCTCCGAAACCCTAGTCTGCATATATAGTTACTTAAAAGATACAGCTAGCACATGACATATATTCTTTATATACTGCAGTAGTTAGTTATACTTTACCTGAACATCATTAACAATCATATATTTTTATATATATAGATGGTGTAAAGATCCCTCTCTCTCCCTCTCTCTCTCTTTCCCTCCCACTCTCTCTCTAGCAAAATCACTGTCTTAGCTGCGCGATCTTGTGCCCTCCATGAATAGGCACATAATTTGAGCATATTATATATATATAAAGACACATAGTTACACACGCATACACAGACCACAGACCATATCCATATACACGCATTATATTTATATATTTACACACACACGCACACATCTTTGTCAGAATCTCAAGGAAATTAGATGATTGAAGATCTGAGGAGGAAAAACCAAACGCTTATTCAGTGCCCTTGTTTGTTGTTGTTGTCACTAACATCACAGATCTTATATATGCCACCATATAAAATGCTAGCTTTTGTGCTGCTTGATTTGTTTGGTTATATTTTTTTTGTCCCTTCTTGGAATTTTTAAACTCCGCATTATGTTAAATGTCTTTTTCTTTGGTAATGGCGTAATGCTACATGTAATTAATTGGCCTCTGTACCTGAACCAGATCATGTTTTGTCAGCTTAGACAAGTGATATTTGACATTCTATTATATATTACCCCACAAGGCCTCGAAGCTAACAGTACTATGGTAGGGAGATTCTCTCAATAATTGATCAGATGGGAGATATCAACTTCGTTGGTATGAAAATATTGATAGGGCTAATTAATTAGATTAAGTGTTGAGTAACTCTAGCTAGCTACAAATCATATAATATGATTCTTCTACACCCTTCTAGCTCGAAGATCTTGCTAGTGCAGTGCTTAGCTTTTTGGCAGCTAATCTTGTCAAGTAGGCTCTAAATCACAACAAGCACTTCTTTAATCAAAGTGCTTTACTTAGCTTTGCGGGCAACCCCATTATTATGCCTTGTCTTGCATCTAACTTCCCGGCTCTTGACCCTTTTCAGGCTCTTAAATTTCAAGTCTTGCATAAGCGACTGCAATTGGGACCTCTATCAACTCCTCCCCAGATTGACTCATCGGTCCTTCAATCGCACAAGCAGTGTAATTTAGTTAAAATGAGAATGCATGAAGTCGATCGGTCAAGATCATAAAACCAGGAGTAATTAGTAAGTTCCATTTTCTCATCCTTTGTCCATTTAAGATTAGTATTTCACTATCATATGAAGCCTACTCAAGTTTGTTGCCGTGTACTCCTATCCGGATGTATGTATTATTGAAAGCATAAGCATATTATGGTTTTTCTCATTTCTCATGTTTTGTTGTCATCTTTATAGATCATAGCATGCTTCTAGAGCCCTTTTACCCAGAATATCAATATTCTTATAGCTGGAAGCATCGATGCTAGAGATTAAATGCTTATAACTACAACTTATTTCACCATCGATTTTAAGCAACAATATTACTCTACTACAAAAGCTAGCAGTGGTCCAAAACTAAATACTTCAATCGTTGAGCAATATATGTCCTTGTCAATGATTAGTAGCATCAATAGAAGTCTGTTTAGGCTCCTCAACATTGAAACAAAAGCAGTACAATCAGGATGACCAGTCCTTCCCCGTATTTATCCCCCACTCAATGATAAAATGCAATGCCCCACATCTTAATAATGTGCTTTGATTTTTGTTCTTCAATATTTATCATTGGATTCCTTCTGGGTACTTCCATCTGCAATTATATTTATTACTTTAATTTGTTTAACCAAAATTTTGACCTCCCATCATTAATTACCATTGATTCGGAGTCTTCTTCCAAAAAAAAAAAAAAACCATTGATTCCGAGTACTGTATTTGATATCCGCTCTCCCTAAGTTGCGAAGACTCTATTTTTTCTTTTCTTTTCTCTAATCCATTTAAAGATTCATTGACTCTTGAGCTATTCAATTCAATTAGATCTTTCTCAACCTCTAAACCCCTCCACCCTATTCCTTTCAAGATTTGGCTTTGAGATTTCTTAGTGAAAAATTATTAGGATGTACCCGTCTGGATAAGGCATTGTATTTTAAACATTTTGAAAATCTCTTGATGCTACTGAAGCAGTATGATGATTCTGAATGACGCAAAAGAGGGTCTACATAGATGAACCAGCTAATTTAGGACTGATGTTGCAACTAGAAAAGCAATGCCTTTTCCTTTTCGGGTTATTCACTACAGCACACACCAAAAGGTAGGTACTGTTTGCTGTTTCTTTCCTAAGACTTCAACTCATTCATGTTTTACATGGATGTAAGAACCAATGCATAGGCTTCAATTTTATGTAAGTATCCACTGTTTTGCCTCCCAGTTTAACAACACAACAGATTGGAGCTATTATGATAGAGTTACAGAACACTTCAATTCAAGAAGAGTTGTAATAAGGTGAAACTTGAAGATCAGATTTTTATCTCCACCGCACCCCATACCGCCCCCTCTAACTTTGTGACCTTATAGCGAAATAAGTATATGATGAGTTAAAATCCCAAGTGATTAAAGGTATTTTCTTTTAAGAAGGAACTATGCTCAATGTGAAAAGAATTCATTAATTTGTAGGAGAGAGATTGTTGCCTTACACATCTATAAGTGAATCCTGTGTTGTTAGGGGTCAAGAAAGCCAGAGATGGATCCCATTATCCAACAATATAGGCTTTTAAAACTTAAAAGAGCGTTCAGACATGATGTCAAGGCCGCCATCATTGCATAGAAAACTAATTACATTCATCTCCCAAACTAGAAGACTATTCACGATTCCTGTTATTCTGTTTAACCAACACGAAAAAGAACACAAATACATTTTTATCAAAGACTGTACAAGATATAAATTACCTAAAACAACTGAAAAACTTGGAAAACATCATGGAGCTCCTTTCTCTCTCTAATTTAGCCCCTTTTTTCTTTCAATTTCCTTTTTTTCTTTTCCTTTCAATTCCATCTTGTTTTTTCTCACTCGAACCTTTTTTAACAATCATCTAAGTTATTGTTAAATTAATGAAGTCAACTGAAACACGTTGAAACAACTCCAACACAGTTTAATTTTAAACCTATACTATGAAAAAAGTCAAGTTAAGAGGTTTTCTTTTGTTAATTTTATCCTTTTTTTTCAAATTCATCCTTAGAATTTTTTATTTGTCGGTCGGGTTGTCTCTAGACTAGTCAAGTCGATTAGGTTACATTGAAGCAACTCTCACATGGTTTAATTTTAAACTCAGGCTAAATAAGAAGTTATTTTGAGTTCTTTTTTTTATTTTATCTTTTTTTCTCAATCTTATCATGAGACTTTTTTATCGGTTGGTTAATTTAAATTTAGATCAACTAAGTTGACTAGATCACATCAAGTCAACTCTCACATAGATTAATTTTAAACTCATGTTAAGTAAAGAGTCAAATTAAAAGGTTTTAATCTTGACACAAAATTTACCCATTAGGTCAGATTTAATAATAATACTAAATCATTTTCTATAGTTTATATATGTTTTGTTACATTCAATTTTTTTTATTCGATTCCTAGTATAACAGGGGTCTATAAACTAATATAATTCAAGACACTACTAATATTTCTCTTCTTTTTTTTCTTAATCTTCAATTTTAACCTCTCTTTTATTAAAAAAAAAATAAGAATAAAAACTTTCATGATCACACAAACTATATAGCACTGCATAATCTTAGCTAGTTGCATTTGCACAAAATGTAACATAAATTGATGGTGATAACTAGTGAAAGTTATTCAATATATTCAAGTTCATATTTTGAAACTGTGTATTAGGGATTATAAGTAACCTTTCAATTTTGCAAGGGTCATTTTGTATAAAATAACAAAGCTTCTTTTAAAAAATTTCGTTCAACTTAAGGGATTATATATTTTGAACATTGGGAGAAAGCATCACTCGAGGACTCTTTTGGCTTTGCCAAAGTATTTGTATCTAGCAATCATACAAAATATTCATATCAATGTTTCAATTAAATAGTAAGCATTAATGGCCTTATCATCCTAGAATAATTCTCTAATTGTTTTTATATCCCTAATTGATTTAAATATACATTACGTTTTGAATATATTTTTTTGACTAGATTTTCATGTTAAATTATTAGAATTAGTTAAGTGATTTGCACATGAGATTTTTATTTGTTTGATTGGTAAAGATATTTAGAAATAGAAGATAATCACGTGCAAATCAAGTAGCTAGTTATAATGATTTGGCTAAAAAATCTTGCTAAAAAGATAGATTAAAAACTTAAGGTATATTGTAGAATGAAATTGATTTAATTAAAAATACAAGAATAGATGTAACGTGTTCTCCAAATATGGTTGGTGTATCGTTAGTGACTCTTTCTTTTTTTATTCCTTTATTTTCTTCTCCTATTGTAGTAAATACATTATGGTCCAAATTGTTATTGTTATTTCACATTCAAACATTTTAGTTTTGAATTATTGTTTTTTAGTCATTTTTTTGTTGTTGAAGTTTTGTTTGTTTTCAATTGAACCCTTTGTGTTTAATTTGTATAAATAAGGTATTTCAATTTGGTCATTCTACTTTAAATTTCTTATTTTTTTCCTTTTTTTTGTCAAAGTTTTTATGGTTTTTGATTTTATCATTCAAATAAAGTTTATGATTTTTGTTTTTTCAATTATAATAATTATTTTAATTTGATCCATTTTCTTTTGATTTATTTTTTTTTTCTTGGCCCTTTTGTCAAAGTTTTTATAGTTTTCAATTATATCATTCAAATCAAGTTCATGGTTTTTATGTTTTCAATAATAACAATAATAATTGTAATAATATTCATGGCAATATGAATAATAATTATGATGCTAATAAAATAATAATAATTTTAATGTTAGTCATGATGATGATGATGATAAAAATTGTAATGAATATAAAAATATTATTGATTATAACAACAACAATATTAAATTAGTAGTAGTAGTAGTAGTAGTTATTGTTATGGTGGTAACAATATTGTTGCTACTACTACTATAAATAATAATAATAATAATATGAGAGAAGAAGAAGAATAGTGATGATGATAAAAATACTAATAATTGTTGTTTTGATGATAGTGATAATATAAATAGTAATACCAACAATAATAATAATAATAGTGATGATAATTGTGATAATAATTATTAAAATAGTAATAATATTAATGTTAGCAATAATTATGATGGTGGTGGTGGTGGTGGTAATGATAATAATAATAATGGTATCACTTATTAATAACAGTAGTGATAGTGATTTCGATCTTTATTTTTTGAATTGCTATTTTTAAACAAATATTTTGTATGATTATGATTTTTTTTATTTCAATTTGATCTTTTACAATATTTTTTTTAATTGGATTTTATAATTTTTCTAGATTGGGTGCTTCAACTTTAATAACTTGGGTTAGTGGTTTAAAAAGTTAACATAATTTTTATTAAAAGAATTAATAATTTTTTTATTTTTAATTGGGTTAAACCTAACTAGTGTTTTTACATATTTGTTATAAATAGTTTTTATATCTTTTTTTACTGGTTATTTTCAATACCTTAACATTATTTTTTGTTCAATATGTTCCTCCATTTACCTCTATGAACTACATAAAACTTGAAAGCAAATATGTCATTCCATTATCCTAGCTAGCATTTACTAAGATAAAGCTGTTAAGTAAGGTCCCAAGATATAATTTATATTATTCTCTAACACACCCGCTAAAGTGAAAACCCCTTAAACTTGAAACTTGCATAGGCTTACATTACCTTGTATTTAATTTTTGTATCAAATAAATGTGAATGATGAGATTCGAACTCATGACCACTTGATTATCAATGCTCTGATACCATATCAAATAATCATCTCAATCTAATAATTTAAGTTGTTAGATGCTAAATAAGGTCTTTAAGTACTGCTTATGTCTTGCTATGACACTAAATCTGTAGAGCAAATATTCGATACCCAAGAAAAACTACATCGTCACACACACACACAAGGGAAAGTATCCATGCATTTTTTGTTTGACGTAGACAAATAATATTCCAGCATAAAGAGCACTTCTAGGTTCAATTCATGAGCCACATTTTAGTCTTTGATGCAATCCCGGTGTGTATCTTGCTGTCGTTTCCCCCAGTGCCTGGTCTCTTTATAATTAATGTATAACCACGAAATTCATGATTATTTTTTTATTTAAAAGTAAGGAGTTGCATAATTCCTAAATAATATGAAACTTACAAGATTCATGAATCATGGCAACTTCCAAGGGTTCCACTTCCTAAATCAATTACATCAGACCACACAAAAGAAAGCTCAAGCTTCTCTTAATTATGCCAAAAACAATGCTCCTTTTATTTTCTTTTTTCCTTTTTCGACGAGCAACACAATTCCCCTTTTGTACTGCACTGCGCTCATTGATTCGTTACTAATTTACAGACACAAGTACATATGACACAGAAAAGAACCTGTTGTGTCTACATCAATGCAGGCACTTGTGTATACGTACTCATTGCATGCAGGCGACATAAGTAAGTAAAACCCTAATGCCCAAATCCAATCGAAACGGCCAAAGAAGAGCGGGTACATTCTGTGACGTTGACCCAATTTGTATGTCCATGCTGTTGCCTCAATTACACCATCAAATTAAGTTGCCAGATCTTACTTTATTCAATTAAAACACTCTTTGAGGGGTTTTTTTTTTTTTTTTTTTTTGGAAATCGATGAATATATTAACAGAAACACTCAACCAGCTAGCTGCTGGCTAGTGAAAGAAAGGATAGTTTGAATTACAACAAAGCACGAACTCTTCACTCCCTGAGTAGGGGAGATTAATCAACCCCCTTGTGGTTGATCTTGATGCAGATGACCATCATCAAGGCAGTGCATTGATACAGTTGTAAATTCTTATAAATCGTGATGCAGAAGCAACATTATTCCATTCACCAACACACAAGACATTACTTTTCCTAGTAATTCCAGCAAAAAAAGTACTCATCGAAAGGACAATCTTTAATTTCAAGCCAACTATGCATAGTTTCAGAGTCTAATTGATCAACTTGAAGAAAAATAAAACTCTTCTCGTTTCCTTCTATTGAAATGTATGCTCCTTGATATATGATCTTAAAAATTCAACGTGAGTGGAGAAAAACCGTTGTTAAGCAAGGGAGTTGAAGGATTATAAGACACGCGTCATATCTTTCAATTTGTTCGGTGAGGTATCACATTTCAGTCTCAACCATGGACTATTAAATGTAAATTCTTCAAGCACGAGCTTGTGTTGTGTGTTCCTCTCATCAGATAGCGATATCGCTCAGACAAGCATGTGTCCATATTTTCATGCTAAATTAAAAAGGTTTTCTATCCAATCTTGGCCTTTATTAATTATTGAAGGACATATGATCGATCTTATCAGAAGTTCAAATACTTCAGACACTTTTGAGAATTCTACGTATGTTTAGTATTTGGTATTGTGGTAGATTTTATGATTATAATTTAAAAAAAAAAATTTATAAAAAGCACTTTTGGTTGAAGTTGGTTTGGTAATTATATATGTTTGGTGAAAACTGTCGTTAAAATTAAGGTTGAACAAAAAATAGTTTAATATGTTTTGTTAAGAATACTTTTCAAATTGAGGTTATAAAATAATTTTAAAAAATATATATTACTATTGATGATTTTTAATTTAAATATTGTAGATTTAACTATTGTTATTACATCATGAAATAAATAATATTTTATATCAAATATTGTTTATTATTCCATTAAACTATCTACAATTCCATCACGTATGAAATACATCTGACAAGGATTACAGTTTCCTTAATTTCTTAAGTACGCAACAACATCAGGTAAAATATCATCACGAACAAAATTGGGATTGTGATCAAATTCTATAAATGTTACGTCATCAACTGATCTTCGTCTAATTTATATAGTGTCATTAAATAATGTTAAACACTAGTTTTTCGAATAAAACACAATTAAAAATAAAAAATAAATTTAAATTTTTTTTTTACTGGGTCGAACCTAGTTCAATGCATTTAGCCTTGAACCAGACCGGATTCGGCAGGAACAATGAAAAGTGTCTCCACCGTTCACGTGAACAGTGGAGACACTCTTCACGGCAATAATAAAAGAAAGAAGAAGCATCACATAGCTGCCTTTTAGTAACACTGCATTTTAAACATCAATAATGATGGGTCATGAACAATAAATTACGTTTTATTTGTTATTCCTGCAATTTACTTCAAAAAAAGAATCGATAACAGAAACAAACATAAAAGCAGGCAGAATGAAGGATAATGTTTCAAGAATCCTGATATCAATACTCCTTGTTTATCGTGTCGTAACTTTCCATGTCCTATGTAATTTTATTTTATTTTCCTTTTTTTAACAACCAACAATGTCCTATATAATTCAAAAGGAGAAAAGAAAGAAAGAAAGAAAAGAACTTCCCTAGTACTGGCCACATGCAGCGGGAAAGATGACATGAAATTAAGTCAGGCGACCTCCACATCTGGTGATAAATGCATGCCGTTCTAGGATTAAGTTCATCAAGTCCCATTATTAATTCAAGCTACCGCTGCCGAAAGGAAAAGAAAAGAAAAGAAAATGCATCAATAAGTAGTCAGTAGACAAATAAAACGTGTTCAAGTTTATGATTCAGACACGTACTCTTGACAAAATCAGGATCTCCATCATTTTCTGCGCATAAAACCAAAATTAAAAAATAAGGAGCTAGTCAAAACAGTAATCCAAGGAAAATGTGGAAAGCTAGTAAGATTGAAAGTTGGGAGACTGTGATAACGAAAGCCATCGGATTCATTTGTCTCATGTGGTGGTTTTGAAAGATACATCCACAAGGTTGGCCGTATATGTCCAATTTTTGCCTAATGGTTTTTGATGGGAATGGCGGCTGCCACTAGTGATGGCGATGGAGTATTTCAGGATCAATTTTCTAATATATTCATATTCCACTCACTAGAAAGTAATAAATTTAAATATTTATTAAGAATCACTATAGATTTAACTGTTTTACTGACGAAAATTTCTATCAGTATTTAAACTCACATTCCATCGATAAATACTTTATAGACAAGCTTACAGACGAAAACATACCGTCAAAAAAACCCTCATCAGTAATTTATGGTCTGTTAGTAATAAATATACTAATGGATTAACAAATTGACAAAGTGTGCTAAAAAAAGTTTACCAGCTTCATTCCATCGATATTTTCTTCGGGAAGTTTCTCATATAACCGATGGAATACCGTTTGCAATTCTGTCTGTATTTTTAATTTTTCGTCAGTATATCAATTGGTAAATACAACATATCACTAATGGAATACCATCTGTAATTTCGTTGAAGAGTTAACAATAATAGTGGTATTTGTAGTAATTCTTTTTCAACTTTATGAAATATATCGATAGAAGTATTCCGTCAGTAACCCCATCAGTAATATTTTTAAATATTTTAAAATATATATATTGAACAAGAGTAGAAAATAATTAAAATAAATTAAAATCAAATATATAAAAATAAATTAAAATAATATAAAAATTAAATATTTATTATAAATTTAAATATTTTTACATTCAAATACAATAAATGTAAAACAAAGACGACACTGCAAAAGGAGGAATAAATCTAAAACAGAGGTTGCACTAGAGGAGGAGGAGGAGGAGGAGGCTGATCATTGCTAGAATCATGGGAAAAATAAGGAGGAGCGTATGTATCACCCATGTGTGATCTCATTTCCATTACTACTCAGCAGAGTTCTTTATAATCTGTAATGCTTCGTTCATGTTTTTCATTGAGAATGGGTTATTCGACCCTATACTTGATGGTCTAAAATCGCCTTAAACTCGGGAGTTTGAGTGCTCAAAACCGATTGCAAGCATCCAACAGTCAAAACACTACGGGTCATCAGCAAGTTCTCGATTATAGTGTTAGAAAATCAATACACTCGATTTATATCGAGTCCACCGGATGATCTTACCTCCAACCACAAATCCAAATTGAAATTTGTTGTGTTAAAGGATTGTCCTCATATCTCTCCTTCAAACGGTTGTTATATGTATCATAGAAAGAAAAAATAAATTCATCAAATTTAAGCAAATTATAACTTAATAAAAAAAAATAGTTGAAAACCAACATACCACAAGGTGTTGAGCTTGGTTATCCATGAACTGTTGCACCCCTTTTTGACGGTCATCACTCCATGCATGCGTTTCAACAAAAAGTTCCATCATGCTTGCCTTGTGTCCAAGAATTGTAGCTTGCAAGATAAAAATGTTATCAATTAAATATATTTATAAAAAATAAAAAATGAAAGTAATAAAAATATCTTACTATCCACTTCACATGCAAAACAAACGGAATAGAGCCATCAATATACATTGTAACAAAACCGTGAACACACCAGTGTCAATTCTTCGTACCGGATTGTGACCGTCGAGTGAAATGCGTAGATGTCACATGCTGAATGTAGTCCACCCATACAGCCTCCAAGATGTATGGCGATCTGAAATCCTTCCAAACCATCACGTCATTCCAAACTGAAAGATATCTTTCTCTTGCATAATTTTTTTTTTTCTTTTGTATCTCGTACCAAAAAATCATGCAGCCTATAACCACTACTACTTCAACTCATCAATCAACGGCTGAAGATAAATATCTAAATTTCAACCTAAATTATTAGCATTGAGTATGATCATAGATAAAAGCATGAACTCCAGCCTCATACACATTCCTAGTGGCAAGTTGTGAGTATCACTAGTCAACAAGAATAAAGATCAACGAATGACCTGAATGGATTGAATCCGTTTATACATAACCCATAATGTACTTTCTTTTATTTCCACTGAAAAATAAGGATGCACATTATTAAAGTGTTTACAGGCTTTACTATCAAAAGGATGTATCATCACTCCATCCACTGCATCATGTGATTGGTGTCATGTCATGTGCTCAGCAGTCATTGGTGACATGAATAACCTCTGTAGTTTAGGTGTAATTGAGAAGTATCTAAGTTTTCTATGTGCGAAAAGAGTTCTTCCCCTATTAATTTTGGTTTTATAATGAGAATGCCCATATGTTCTGCACTCGATTGACTCTGTATTTTCAATGTAGTATAATATGTAAAAGTTTGGACACATGTTAATTTTCTGGTATCCTAGACTTAGAGGTTTCATCATGGACTTAACAATATAAAAGTTATCTTTCTATTTGTTCCTTTTAGGTAAAATGCTTCTCGCTCATTTGACAATTCTATCATAACCGACCTCACTCAACCCATGATCCAACTTGATGGTAAACACATGTGCAACAGCTGATAATTTACTGAGATTTGTGTAACTATCCCATAATAGTTTCAAAAGATTAAAAAAACTTGGTCGCGTCTATATTAGGCTCTTCCTCTATGATTGGACATTAACCGACATAACCCTGATTCATTCTCATCACATCCATAACCATATTCCTATAAGGATTACTATTGTCATCTATAACTCCATGCATGTTGCTAGCACTAAAAGTTAACCAAATCATCCTCTCTACCATGGTACGTGAAGAACAAATGGTTCTCTGTGTGCATACCAACACAGGTATTTCTCTATGAACCTTTTTTGTAAAAGATGCATCGTTACAACATTTAGCTCGATAAATTTTTATTCTTACACTTCTTGCATGGATATGTACATAAACAAATCATGAATCCATACAATAAAATTATATGAGAAAAAACTATAAAACAAGTAAACACCCAAACAAAATACATATACTATAAAAATATGAAGAAAAAAAATTTACATTTTAAAATTGTGTTCAAATAAAAAAAATGATAGATTTGCTTACTTAATGTAAAGAATCCTTAATAAAATTTGAATTAGAACACAGATGTTGACAAACCGGGTATTATGGTGATCGGATTTGTTGTGGAAGGTTGAATTATGTTAAGATTAAGGGGGGTGGATGTTTGTTGTAGGAAAAAAATGCATAAGAAAGAAGAAGAAATGGAAAAAAGGAAAAGAATAGTCTATCGCTAAGTCATAAATTAAATAGTACCGATGAATTTAGCAACAAAATTATTCCATTAGGCATTCTGTTGGTAAAAAATATCACGTCAATATATGATTTGTTTTTTTAAATCCCACTATAATATCATCTGTAATTCTGTCAATAGATACTTAAATCCCACTATATTCTATTTTTTTAATTCTGTCAATAGATACTTGAATTATTTTTATAAATGAACTTTACTGTTGGGCTTATTGTATCAGTAAAACCATCATAAAACTTGTGTCATTGTACTTTTTTGACTTTTTTTATTTTTTTAATTTTCTCACTATAATTCTTTCGATATATAATATTGGATATAACAATAAAAAAAATTATCAATAAAATTCACCGCAATATACCAATAAAAAAACTCCATCGTTGATCATGGTTGTGTATGCCAATTTTTTTATAGTAATATATACATATGAGGTTTATAGTCAAGTTTGATAATTCTCATGCTATATACCTAACATATTGGGATAGAAATTCCCGTCCCTAACAAAGCGACAGAAGCGGACCTATAACATGCCATTGTCGACCATACTTTTGACCTGGAAAGAGATAACAAGAAATATTAGTGAGATGTCACAGTTTTGTCCATGTTAAGGAAACAAAATTGAACTCACTTTCAAAAAGTAGCATTTATTGACTCAAAAGTCCCAGATTCCACTCCTTTAAAGACGACTCCAACTTTTAAGAGAGATAACCCTGCTGTCACACTTAAATAAGTGGAGCTTTTGGCACATCAGCTGCAGAGTCGAGAATATATCTGTATTCTGCAGAATCAATGAAAGAAACGACCGATGAGAATGATTGAAGAGGGAATGAATTGCACGAGAGCATGACGATATACAGACCGCCCCTCTAATACAAGACTGGGTCATGATTTATTTTTCCTAAGAAATGGCAGAAAAATCTTGAGCCAGAATATTCAAATCAAGAATCCATGTAATACCGCTCCTAATTTCTCCCAAACATTTCCAGACTCTACAATAACCCAAAATAAATTGCAGAACAGAATGAATTACCAAAATGGCCTATGAAGTCAACTAGTGAAATTATAATCGGACTGTATATGTGTAACAGACAGGCAGCGCATAAAGGAGCAAGTTCTCAATTGAAGCCGGGGAGAAATGAGGGAGGCTTGTTGGAGAAGACTTACCTGCAGCAAAGAGATAAGGTGAGCACGTGTATGGTCAAGATTGGATAAGAATTACTTACCTGGAAGGCTGAGATAATGAAGCTCCTGCAGCTGACAGCTGGCAATGAAGTAAGCTTAAAGGCAAACAACACCGTTTGAGAGAGAATATAGAGAGTGTGTTTGGTATTACAGTAGTTGTTATGATTATGATTTGAAAAAAATTATTTTATAAAAAATATTTTTAGTTGAGGTTGGTTTGAAAAAATAGGTGTTTGATTAAAACTGTGGTTGCAATTGAGGTTGAAAAAAAAAATAGTTTAACGTGTTTGGTTAAGAATGCTTTTAAAATTAAGGTTATAAAATAATTTTAAAAATATATATTAATATTAATGATTTTTAATTTAAATATTGTGGATTTAACTATTGCTATTATATCATGAAATAAATCATACTTTATATAAAATATTTTTTTATTTTTCCATGAAACCATTTATAATTTCATTACTTACGAAATACATCCGACAAAAACTACAGTTTTTATAATATTTTTAGCATGTAATAAAATTAGATAAAATATTATCAGGTATAAAATTCACTCTAAACTTATTTTTTTAAAAAAAAATGTTAAAAAATTAACACACTAAAAAAATATAAAAAATAAAAAAAGATTCACGCAGGCAAGTGAACAGTGCAAGAAAATTGCACTATTCACTATTTTTTAAGTGAACAGTGCAATTAACATGAATAGTGAAAAAAAAGTAAGAAATCGCTGTTTTTTTTACTGCGTTTCTAAATCAGAAATCAAGTGGGGCCTAGTGAATAGTATATTGCTTTTTTTCTTAACCAAACAATTACAAACTACATTTTAAATAAAACGCAACCGCAAAGCCAAACAGGCTTAAAGTCCAACTACAAAATAAATGAATAAAACAGCTGGCAAGCCTATTTGTTACTCTTAATTCTTAACTAACCGAGAATTACAATAAAAGGGGGAGGTAGGTCTGCAAAAAGGTAAGAAATTGTTTTGAAGCAAATTACATTCATTCAGAGGCCCAGGCCCGAACTAACTTGAAACTGCCCAGAAACTTAGTTAGGGTTTATCAACATTGCATTTTTCTTTCAATTTGAGTTCTTTAAAATATTTAGTTTTAGTTGTTATTTTAATTTCTCTAATTTTTACCTGTAAGCTTAGGTTAAAGAAAAGCTATAATAAAAATTCCAGTATCTTTCCCTTAATTACCAAGACCATTACAATATACTAAAAGTAAACAATTTTATACATCTCAGCTTCCCTTTTATATCTAACAAGGAAAAGCATACTCCCTGTATGTCTTCCTTTATGCAATAGCTAAATTAAAACAATAGCACAAAATGTTGAAGAAAAAGTTTAAGAAATGTAAACAGTAGCATAACCTCTAAAAATGTCAAACAACAGCTGCTGATCAACTGTCAAACTTATTAGCCGGTGCATTAAAGTGTATCTCTTCTAGGCATAATTAATCCATATACGTAGTCAATAATGTGATCCAATGTCCCAAACACTATAATTGCTGCAAAACAACATGACTCCCTGCATACCAAAATGGGAACTAAAACCCTTTTTCCATGTACTTGAATTATGAATTGCAAGAGAAGGTTCATCACAAGAAACTCTGAAAAAACAATCAAGATTTCCCCAGCTATAGCACTATCAGAATCCCACCTGCCCCGCCCCCAACAAACACAAATAAATAAATAAAACACAATGCAAGCCTCCTCGGTGCCTGAGTTGTTTAAACCTAAGCTTTCTCTGGTAGCTAAATAAAGTAAATAACACCGACCAATGTCCTCTAAAACCCATTGCTAAATAGCATAAGCTTGTGTGTATTGCTAAATAGCATAAGCTTGTGTGTATCTCAATGTCTACATCAATTTTATTTAGCATGGCCACTTGCAATCCCCTGGCTCAACTGTCCAAAATACTTACGAGTAGATGAATGCACCCAAAATTCATGTCCAAAACCCTGACTGATGAAAATAGCATGCAGAGAACACATTCACATGCAGGAACAGAATGCATGTAAGATGCAATGAAAGGGCAAAAGGTGTGGAACTTATGAAAGCTTTTTCAAAACCCATTTTGGCAGATGACAACTAAAATAGAGATCACCAACTCATAAACAGGACAGGTAAAGCAAAACAATAAAAATGGATGAGTGACCAAAAACCAAATGTTTAGGCTAAGACTGAGAAAGATCATAAGGTTTCCATGGGAATTGTAAGCAACATACATTGACTTAAAAGTCGAATTATTTATTCTGGGTGCCTCTGTCTTTGTAAAGCAAACAACTTGGAAACAAGTTGGCTTAATATATAGCATTCAATCATATTTGACATGCTAGTTATGCTATGAGAGAGCAAACAAAAAGATTTCTAAACAAAAAATTACCACCCTAACATCTGCATTTTATTTTGAGAGAAAAGTTGAAATGGATTATTGGAAAACATTGAAACCTAAATGTCACCCATCTCTCCTTCATTAGGAAGACCCCTAATAATAACAATGATAAAATATAGAACAGTTATGAGGTTCACAAAAAACCCCATATTACTTGTGAAATTTTATTTTTGCAAGGATAAATCAAATGTCGCTGAGGGATAGATTGATTACTTCAATGGACTATAGTTATTTTTATCAAAATCAAAGTGATGGACATACTCTGATAGGTGCTACCACAAAACTAACATATATCTCATCATACAGGCACTATTAGAAAACTACTCCTAATTTGACTCAGTTTTCAAAGATCTGGGATTAACACAAGAGTTTAAGACATGATAAATTGATAGTAAAAATTATAAAACTCTGCCTTAAGAGAGAAGCAAGTTCCATCAGAACTGGAGTCTATATACACACTAAAAATTAGGATAGGATCTCAAGAAATTGAAGTTAAAAATCATGTTTGAAGTTAAAAATCATCACTTATTAAGTAAAACAAGGAGGATGTATTTTTCGTTATTTTCCATGTTTAGCTACAGCTAGCTAGACATCTTCCCATATTCTGTTGAAAGTCAAATTAACTAGGAGCAAAATTCACTGAATACAAAATAGTTAATAAAGTCACTATCAACCAAATACCTCTCCTCAGCTCGCCTCCAAAAAATTAAAAGGGGGTAGAAACTTCAAATGCATGTAAATGAAACATTTAAAATAAAAAATGGAAGCGCAGATACTTGATGATCTGATCCTCGGAAATCAATTGCACAAATAACTTGCAGACACATTTTAGAAAAATGTCAGCATGAAATCGAAGCATAATGAAAGCCATGATTGACAGACAACTACAGCATACACTTAACAATCTCGTTCTCATTTCCAAAGTTTTGACAGTCTCCAAAACTTGAAGTGAGGTCCCAAATAATTCTTCAAAATATAATTGCCAGAATAATAACTACTACACAAATACATCATTCTCAAACGCAAGGAATTTGACTTTGGAGTGACACAATAGAGCACCCTAAAATAGATGTATAAAAATCATCAAACAGAGGCTTCTAGTCCAAAGTTTCTACCATGAAAAACATTTATAGGAAATATGAACAACTGATCCTATCTAATGTATACACTTGGCACTCGAAAAAAATCTATATATGTATATGTATCAGCAGAACTAAAAGTTATACCTGTTCCACTGTTCAGATAGGGCTCTCATCCATTTGTGCCATAAAAACCATTATCAGAGTTGGTCCACTACATATGTTACAGAACTATGGAACCCAGATCATCACTCTTGTAAAAATAAAAAATCAGAAAATTATCAGGGGAAAACATGAAAACTAGAGACTGGATGAAAGAAGAACGACAAATTCAAAAGCTTTGAAGTAAGATTTTAGAAGGGGAAAAAGGGCTGGTACCTTGACTATCCCATGATCCATGCACACAGAGATTGAAGGACCCCCAATTGTAAAACAGGCTCTCGAGACTATATCTAATTACGATTAAACAAAAAGAGCAATAACAGAAAAGAATGCACAGCATAGGTTATCGTACGAGGAAGTCCCATCAGAAGGCATCCCTAAGTATTGCTCCCATGCATCTGATCTCACCATCCTCCTCTCTCTCTTTCTATCCGTGGACAAATGCATCTCTATTTGAGATATCAAGAAAATGTGCCAGAGCAGCAGGACCTATCATCTACTTCAACAAAATAATATTATAACAACAATGATATTATTGATTTGCACCTGAAACCTAAAATCACATCTATTCAATAATTATCAACTTTCTATGTTCAAGTGACCATTGAATGGATTAGGCAGGTTATCTATCACCCATGCAGATTCTTTAACAATGGTGTCCTTCTATTTATCTTACAAAATAGATAATTGGATGCCCAAGCGTGCACCAAGGCAAAGCAAATAAATAAGACAAAATTAATTGTCTTCTCAGATACCTATCTATCAAGACCCACACTATGTATCTTTAGAATTCAATAAGCAGATCTAATCAAGAATCAATAAGA
The DNA here is from genome assembly GCF_005239225.2 of Populus alba. NCBI lineage: Eukaryota > Viridiplantae > Streptophyta > Magnoliopsida > Malpighiales > Salicaceae > Populus > Populus alba. The sequence goes on along the minus strand of NC_133284.1, from coordinate 44,204,664 downwards.
AGAGATTTATTGAACCATCTTGAATATATTAATTACAGATAAATTGAACATTACTAGTTAGCTCTAGCACAAACATTTACAAAGCCTCACGACTCTAATCAGCACCTGAGTCAATTACAGGCTACAATGACATTAAATGGTCAAAATGCAGGAAAGGAGTTTACTCAAAATGAACAACCAATTTATAAAACAAAATTGCTGACACCACTCCTTAAACTACCAATTTTGGTTCTTCCACCACATGACCTTGAGGTGTAGTAAACTTCAAGCTTCTAGCAACTTCAAAAAAGTGTGCAACAGCTTCTTCTGGTGTACCAACAAGAACACCATGCCCAAGATTAAGAATATGTCCCCTTGGCCCAGCACATCTCACAACTCTGAAAAAGGTAAAACAAATAAATGAAATCCAATCAAGAATTTTGAAACTCATCTTTAGTTTTAGTTAAGCACAACAAAATGCAAGATCCATGAGCCAATGCAGTTTATGAACATAAAATAGTAGTCCTATTTTATCCAATGTTATCTCTTACATCATATACCAATCTGGTTTGGAAGTAATAGTGCCTGGACAGATATCTCAAGCATGGTTTGGAAGTAATAGAACACCTTATTCTTGAGTTAGCAATCATCAATTGCACAGTTCCTGACACACTTGTATGCAACCATTTGTAAAGAAGCTAATTCAAGTAATCCATAATTACAAATCCAATTAAATGTCAGTAAGTATATTAACTAGAGGATAGCTTTCTATAAATTGAATTCAAGGAACATCGAATTCACTCAAGACAAGTTTCCATGAACTGAAAGCCAGGACTCAATCTAAACTAATTGAGTAGTCTTGAAGGTCAATCAATATGATGTTAGGCTACAGACAACAAGCAAGCATGTCTTGGCTCATGAATATTGAAACTCCAAGTACGGGCGCAACGGTAAAGTATGAATTGGAGAGAATGAGAATCAGATATTTTCTTAATTCATCTCACAAACCTTTTAATTTCATCGGTCAATGCCGGAAGTGGTGAAAATAAGTAAGCAGGGTCCACATTTCCTTGTACACTGATCCCACTCCCCAAACGCTTCCTTCCATCTGCCAAATCCACAGTCCAGTCCAGCCCAATCACATCGACTCCAGTTCCCTTCATACGCTCTAGAAGGCCACCATTTCCATTGATGTAAAGAACCAATGGTGTTTCAGGGCATTTATTCCTGACTGTACTGACTATCTGCAATTTCAGAAAGGCTAAATAGTCAAAAGACTCAAAACAATACAGAAGACATTTCTATACATGCATAAAGTATATAACTATAAATATAAGGCTAAATAGTCAAAAGACTCAAAACAAAACAGAAGAAATTTCTATATATACATAAAGTATATAACTATAAATAAATAGCATGTATAGCAGTTTTTCTGTCAAAACCAAAAGGCCAAGGCAGTACTGAAATAATTCTGAGATTGCTGCACTATATTTTGTCAATTTAGAAGCCATGTTGTCCTATTTAGTGTTAATGTATGGGGTAAGACAGACTGTGATTCATAACTAGTCAGGATAAAGGTAAAAGATAATCTCAACCAAATTAATAGAATCAGATCCAACTGACCTCTTCAATATATGGCTTTGACCAACGATCCCACATGTCAGGAGGTAGCTGTCCACCCCACGAGTCAAATATTTGTATGCAATGAGCCCCAGACTCAACTTGAAAAACAATGTAGTCAGATATCGCCTTTGTCAGATGTGAGAGGAGAGCCCTTAACACTTGTGGTGCTGTATGGCACATGCTCTTTATGTTTGTATATGTACGAGTTGTACCCCCTTCCACTATATAGGTAGCTATTGTCCAAGGTGCTCCTACAAAACCCAAAACTGCAGCACGCCCCTCAACCTGCATAAGACATTAAGATATTGATTCAGAAAAGTGAGTTGATACAATCTATTTTGCCCCAGAAGTATAATAATAATGATAATAATAATAACAACAACAACACTGATCTGAGATTTTTGAACTGATACATAGATATTTGAAAGGATGGAATTACCTCATTGCGCAATATCCTAAGCGAGTCTCCCACAAACTGAAGTTTCTCTAATTCAATCGGATGCAAAGCCTTCAAACCTTCTTCACAACGAATTGGAGATTGAATAACAGGACCCCTCACTTCTTCTATGTCAAACGGCACACCAAATGCTGGTAGAGGTGTAAGTATGTCGGAGAAAATAATAACACCATCAGGATGAAAAGCTTCCCAAGGCTGCAAAGAAATTTCCACAATGAGATCTGTCGTCTCTGACCTCTCTCTAAAGGATGGATATTTCTCTGCAAGCTTTCTGTAAACAGCCATATACCTTCCTGCTTGACGCATCATCCATGCCGGAGGCCTACTTACTGGTTCTCCTTTCGCAGCCTTTACCAGCAATGGATCTGATATGAATCAAATGACAACGTTATTAAAAAAAATGATAATAAAATTTTAGGTCAGGAATAAAAATGGAGCACTTAAATATAATAATTTGTTGTTAACAATTTCTCATTATAGTTTAAGCATTTTATATAATTATCACTACACGACGCTTAAATTTTAAGAATAAATTCCACATTGGAAATGCATTGATTTTAAGTAATTCAGATTTTGCTTCAACTATCCTAACCAAAATTGTTGATGAACTGGATTCCCGCTAAAAAAAATCAAGATTCAACAAAAGGAGTTGATTTGAGTAAACTCGCAGTGTATTTAAGAGCTTGAAAATTGCAAAGAGAAATGATAAAGTCAAATACCAGAAGAAGAGGAGGAGGATGAGCAGGCGATGTGGAATCTTCCGGGAGAAGATTTGTATTTTGTAGAGTGATTAAACCCTAGCTGTACGGGCACGATTGAAGAGGTTCTCCATGTTAAGCAACTGCAGGCACTGCAGCAATTTACAAAATCAGCTGATGAATTGGAGAGAGCTTAAGAAGTAGAATACTTTGAAATTCAAACTTAAGAACTAATAATAATAATAAAGGAATGATAATGTGAGTAAATTTTTATTGAATGAAGAAGATAACACCTTTTACCTGCTAAGAGAAGCAGAGTTCATCATTATTTCGTTTGTGAACGAGGAGGAGAGTTCCGTTATCTGTCTTTCCTTTCCTTTTTCTATTTATTTTTTCTTCTTCTCAAATTTTCTTCTATCAGTGAGACGGGGGGTGGAAGGAGTGGTTTTGACGATTGATTTGTTTTCATCAGCTCAATCAATGGCTGTGATCTTGCCACGTCCGTTGAATTATTAGAGTAAAACAGGCCCCTATGTATATATAGGGTCCAGGTCCAACGTCAACATGTTATTAGCTAATTATTAATCTTAATTTTAAAATTAAGTTATGATAATAACGTTGTTAGATGCATCGTGGAAGGGGTCTTTATAATGCGTTTAAAATATTGTTTGTTTAAAATTTAATTAAAAAAATATTTTTTTTATGTTTTTTAATAATTTAAAAAAAATATATATATATATATATTTATATTTTTTTTTAATATACCTTAAAAAAAAAAAAACTTTAAACACAATTCTATCTATCATCTCTTAAACAATCTTTTACTCTCTCTCTCTCTCACACGTATTCTATTTGAAAATGTGGTTATTATTACTTTTTAAATATTTTTTATTCAAAAATTTATTAAAATAATAATTTTTTTAAAAAAATTATTTGTAATATTAATTTGATGCATCAAAATAATCTAAATATACAAAAAATAATATTAATTTAAAATAAAAAATATATAAAAAAATTTTAAAAATACTTTTAAAATACAAAACAAACAATGCCACAATCTTCCAAATATAAAAGGGCTGCCCAACAATGGTGGGCCTTAACATCTAGCCCATGAAGCACAAGTCTTCAATGCTTTTTCTAGGCTTCTAGCTATGCACTTTGCTTCACACAAGTGCTAGAGCAATGTTTTCTTCTAGTGAAATTTATCTAATTGTGTAAAGCAGTTGCAGATAGTATTTAAAAATGTGGGCCAACTTGCATTTAAAAAAATAATATTTTTTTTTACTAAAAATTAATTTTTTCTATATTTTAAATCATTTTGATATGCTGATTTTAAAAATAATTTTTTAAAAAATAAAAAATATCATTTTGACATATTTCAAAATGAAAAGCACTTTAAAAATCAATTACAACTATACTCTCAAACAGGCCCTTAGCAACATAAAATATTTGAGGGGCAATTTGAAACTCAAGTGGCAAAATTACTTTTAGAAAAATTTGCATTTTTCATGCGTTTCAAAAAAAAGATGATTGCTATGCAAAATGATTTACCAATACTTTAAAAGATCTTGCTTCTTTGTTAATAGCTAATGTGGATAGGTGGCTCTACCTACTTAGCTTAGTTCTTTGTTTATTATAAAAAAAAAATGAAAAATTAGATGCACTTGTAATGTTATTTGTATAGACTAATGGAAAATAAAAGTTTGTTGTTATTATGTTAACGGTTATTTTTCAAATTGATTTTTATTTAGAAATATATTAGCTAATATAGATGGGATAACTCTACCTTCTAGAGTAGTTCTTTGTTTATTACCAAAAAAATAGCAAAATTACATACACATGTTAAGTTATTTAAGAGACTAATGAAGAATAATAGTATGTTTGTTATTGTGATAACAATTACTTTTCAAGTTTTTTTTTGTTTGAAAATACATCAAAATAATATTTTTTATTTTTAAAAGTTATTTTTTACACCAATATATTAAAATGATTTAAAAATACCAAAAAACTTAATTTTAAGCAAAGAAAAAATTTTATTTTAAAAAAAATATTACCCATTCAATAACAAAGAACTTCTCTATTTCTTTAAATAGAAAAATTCAAGATAACTTTCAATAACTACTCATTCACCTTTGGTAGATACTCATTCAATGTAACTTTTACTAACTACCCACTAATCCTATTTAAGGTAACTTTTGGTAGATACTCACTCATCCTTTTTCATTCTTTTTTTAAGGATCTTGTACCATATAGAGTCTTTATATCTTTCTTTCATCACCCATGTTTAAGTCAAGTCTGTACTTTATCAAGTATGGTCTACAATCAAAATTTACATGTTTTTCATGGTCCAAACTCTATAACTCTTTGGTCGATTTTAGTGTATGATGTTAGGCAACAAAAATAACTAAATGTATAGAATTAATAACTTTAAAAATGGATATCTTATATTTTGAGGGATAAGGCACCACAACTAGTATTACATATAGCACAAGAACCAAAAATGAAAGGTAACAAGAGCTATAGAAGTCCACATTGACTCTTACAACCTAAAAAAGGGTTACTAGTTTTAGTCATGAGATCTTATATATATTTTTTATCAAGAGAGAAAATTTTCTTTCTTAGATCAAGATACTTTAATGCCCAAGAAATATCTTAAAGTTCCCAAGTCATTCATCTTAGATTTCTTAGCCAAGTAGTTTCAAAAAAAAATATATCTCACTATATCAGCGTCGGTAACAAACATTTCGTCAATATAACAATATAATATTACCACCTTCCCTTTTATAAAACAAAGTGTGATTTACCAAGGCTTGTTTAAAATCACACTTCCTCATTGAGTGACTCAACTTGTAGAACCAAGTTCTCGACAATTACTTTAATTCATAAAGTGCATTTTTTAGCTTGCATGTTTTACCTTCTTCTAATATAAATTCTAGAGGTGGATCCATATACACCTCCTCCACTAGATCATCATGAAGAAAGGTAGTCTTTATATTTAGTTATATTAATGGCCAATCCTAGTTAACTATTGTTGTTATCTATTTTGGGACCCATATAAACATGCAAGGAAAAAAAAAAAGTACAAAAACAAATGAGGAAATGTTGAAGAAAAAAAAAAAAAAATATATATATATATATATATATATATATATATATATATATATATCAATGAGGAGAACATGGAGAATGCCCTAAAAACTACTAAAGATTGGATAATGAAGATCAAAATACACAAGATTGAAAAATTTAACAGTTAAATTTTAACTAATAAAGACCATATTGGTAAGAACATTTCAATTTAAGGGCAAAATTAAAATTTTGATATTTAAGAAGTCAATTAGAGTTTTTTAAAGTTTAATCAAATTTATTGAAGGCTTAATTGCAAGAAAAAATGATTTTTGAAGTCAATTTAGGCTTTAATTAGAATAAATTAAAGTATGAGGTTGAATTGCAATTTAAAATAGTTAGTTTGGTCAAATCATGGGCTTAGTTGTATAAATATAAAACTTTGATGAATAATTAGGGACTTAATTGAAGAAATCCAAAACCAAAGACCAAACCAAAAAAATGTGTGAATACAGAGGTTGAATTTGATCAAATCAAGGCCAAATTAAATAAATTAGAAGTTTGTTGATCAATCAAGGGCCAAAATGCACAATTTCATAACTAAGGACTAAAATAAATTAAGCAATCAACTTTGAGGTTGACATTTAAGTTTTGCAGGGGTAAAATTGCTTGCAATTAAAGGTTGAGAAGCAATTATGAATGCAATTAAAAGTAATTGAAAAAACAAGGACTAAATGGAAGTTTGCCAAGTACTATATTAAAAACCCTATTTTTAGGGTTTAACCTAGACAATGCATTGTTCGGCCACTATTTAGTTTTTTTTTTTTTAGCAATTTTGGTTGATCAAGTAGACATCTTTAGGTGAATGAATGTAGCATTTTCAACCACCATTAAGGTTGTAACCACCATCATTCAACTAAGAAACACCCTTTCTACAAAGAGTAACTACTTTTATAAAATGTTTACATCCTATTTTCTTCAACAAACTCAACAATAACTTGTCCTTGATCAGTCATCACTGTATTTTCAGATTATATGTAGATCGAGTTGGCACTTTCAAATGAATGAACAAAGAGTTATAAACCTCTAAATTGAGCAAAGACATGTAAAAAATAGGTACAACCTTTACCAATCTTAGGTGATCTCTGATGATGTTTATATCGGAGTTGCTCCGACAAAGCCTTTAAATTGATCAACTCAGTTAGCCTTGATTAAGATACCCATTTGTGTAAAACCACTCAGTTTTTTTATGTGTTCACACTTAATAACTTCCTAGAGGTCTCTTATCAATGGCTTAAAACATTTCTCTCAAGATCAAAGGTCCAAAAACACCTTACCCTGGCCTTTAAGTTTGATAGAACAAAAATCATTCTTAAGTTAGTTACAAAACCATCATCCTAAAACCATTGAAGGTATAGAGCTCATAATTGTAAAACATACCCGAAACTCTCTCATTTTGATCAAAAGGCTAAGTTTTGATGAATGAGGATCAATCTATGATCAAATCCAAAAACATCCTAGCTTGAAACCTTATAAATACCCCCTATAAAATCAAGATGGAGAGAGAGAGAGAAAAAGGAGAGAAAATGATAAAAGAGAAAAAAAAAAAAAAAGGAGGAAAGTATTGATAATGAAACCCTGAATATGAAGGTTCAAGAGCATAGCAACAAGTTTTCTCAACTTTGAGAGAATGTAGCAAACTTAGAAAAACAAAGTGCAGCAACCATTATTAGAGCTTGGAGGGTATAAGACCTTCACTTAGTCTAGTAGATGATATTCATAGATCTCTAGCTTATTCATGCATGTTTAATGATGTTTCTAACCATTTTTTTTTAATATATATCCCATTGATTGTGGTTTTGTTTAAACCTTGCTTAGAGTTGTTCTTAATGTTATTGGATGCAAAAACAATATGTTTGTGATTGATTTTAATAAAATAAAAATGGTTTTTTTTTTATTTTATCAAATATGGCAATAGGTGTTTGGTGTCTTTTTAGGGCTTACTGATGCATGTTATGGGTTCATGGGTTTTTGTTAAGGTCTTTTGAGTGTCAAAATGTTAATTTTGAATCCCATATTGTTAAATATATAGGTTGTTTTAAGTTGGTAATTTTAAAACTTGGAACTTCTTGCATGATTTAGACGTTTTGATGCTATTTGTTATGTTTTTATTCAAACATATTTGGTTATGGTAATGTGGTTTGTGAGGACTAAAAACAGTGTGTTTAGAAATCTAAAATGTCAGTTTTGAAGGCTTAACAGTGGTTAAGTTTCTAGGCAGTGGTTGGGTTTTCTAAGGCAATGTTCTTCATGTTTTTAGAAAGAACATTGCTTTAGCTCTATGGTTTGGATGACTTTTGGTCCATTCCTTTGCATTAAAAACTTTGTTGGACTTTATTAATTAATAATTTAGGTTTTATTTGCATCAATAACAAATTTTAGGGAGTTTTAATCTTAGAGTTTTAGTTTTGAACTGAAATCTATTTTGACAAAATCATGATGATTCTTTGATAATCGAAGTGAATGGATGTTAGATTATTAATCATTGCATGATTCTTAACATGTTTATGGCCTTCGTTCGATTGTATATGGTTTGGTTAGTGCTCATGTTGTTGGAATTTGTTTAAATGTTATTCGTGTTCTTTGTTTTTTTTTTTTTTTGTGTTTGATCCGATTTGACCAATAAATTTTTAGTTTTTGTGTTTGTTTTTGTTTAATATGTTTTTGGCTTTGTTTTTTGTTTCTGGTTTGTTTTTGGGTCAAACCCAAATCTTTGGTTCGGTTTATGGTCGAACCAAAGATTTCGGGTCAACCCAGTCAAAATCAGGTCAAATGACCAAGCCCTTTGTTTGGCTGGTAATGTTTTTGCTAAAGGTTTTATTTTTTAGGTTTAAAAGTATGTTTGGCAAACACCTCTTGAGACTTGTTTTGATAGTTTTATTACAAAGAAAAATAAGTTTTTGCCAAACAAAGCCTAAAGAAAAATTATTATATTTGACCAAAAATCCTTAAAATTATTTAATCATTTAAAAAAATATATATCGAAAATACTTTGACATGTTTTAAAAAAAGGTGTTGAACATATTTTACAACAAGTTTA